>NC_034590.1:104708088-104745430 GCF_900095145.1 Mus pahari
AAGAAAAAGTGAATATTTAGGGAGTTTCCAGTTCTTTGGTGTCAGGGACATCTGTCTCCAGTGGCATAGAGTTCACAGGTCAATTGATCCCTTCGCTTTGAACTACTTGGCAGACCGCTCACTTGCCCAAACCTGGATTTTGCTTCCATAAATGTAGGAAATAAAGTAATCAATTTCTATGGTGAACACACACACAAAAAAAAAAAAAGAAAAAGAAAAAGAAAAGGTGGGACTGACAAATGGAGAATTGTGGGATAGGAGCAAGAGAGCAATCTTGGTTCAGTTTCTAGGGAAGATGCCTCCAGGAGAGATCAGAGCACACAAGGTACACAGACACCAGACAGGTGAGTGGGTCTCTAAAGGCTTTTGTAAGACTCTTGCTTTTCCTTTGAGTGGTACAGAGGACTGGAAAGTTTCCAGCAGATCTGTATCTTTTGGCCTTGGTGACTTTATACACCTGAGACATAAAATAGCCCTATATTCAGTTTTAACAACTGCAGTTATTCACTGCAGGAAGGGCACCCAGTGACTCAGACTCTCTTCCCTCTGTGCCTGCTTCCCTGTTATGTTCTCAGAGTAGCCAAGCTGGTGGGAGGTTTTGCTTGTTTGTTTTTTGACAGGGTCTCACTGTATAGCCGTGGATGACTGGCTTGGAACTTGCCATGTAGACCAGGCTAGCCTCAAGCTCATAGAGATTTGATTGCCTCAAGCAAGGTGTATGTCACCACAGATGGCAGAAGCAGCTTAGCTGGGATGTGAGTTTCCTATCAGTTTTTGAGTAAGGACAGTGGACAATATCCAAGATGCTGGGGACACCTGGAATGACAGAGGAGTTCCTTATTTCTTCCCTCCCCTACCTCCCTTCCTCCCATTCCCAAGTCCCCTGCTCGGCTGACTCTCTTGGACTCTGGGAAGATGGTAGTATTCCCACAAGGTTCAACATCTTTTTACAAGCATGGTCTGTGAGGAAAAGCTAGTTCCAGGTAGGGGACAGTAGAGACAGAATAAAAAATAGAAAAAGAACAGAAAAGACTGGGGGCACTGCGGAAGATGAAGATGTGCTAGGAGATCCAGGATGCATTACCCAGGATGAAATGTATCCCCCTGAGGAGGGGCCACTAGAGCACATGGAAAATGACTGCACCTGGCCTGAACTCAAAAATCAGAAGTTCCGGAGCAGTGTCCTATACACCGGCATGGCTACAAGCTCCCAGAGAGGCCAGCTTGTAGGGAGCCAGGAGCTCTGTGTTCCTGTCCGTAGTGCAACTTTGCACATCCTTGGGCAAGCAGTTCAGTAATTATCAGAGCGACTTATGGTCACTGCCAAGAAATGACATTAGCTGGAGTCTTGCTTCCTGTCACCATGATAGAAACCCTCCAGGTATATAAAAGAATTATGGGTTATGGCTCTTTTATAGTCTTGGAATGAGATGTGCAGCTCAAGCTGGTGCAAGAGTTCTGTCCCAGGCTCCCGTGGGGTGTGCTCCAACAGTTAGCATGTGTGTCACAGGAACCTCACAATTCTTCAGTTGTCGAGCACCAACTTTGCGATCAGGCACACCCAAGCTCAAACGGCATTCATTCCACAAACCATAGGCAGGTTCCCAGATCTTCCCAGCCTCAGTTTCCTGTAAAAGTACAAGCCAAAGTGACACCACAATAAGATCACCGGAAGGAAAAATAAATAGAATAAGAGACATTACACACTGGGGCATCAGAGACAGCCTGGATTGGTGATGACTAAAAGAAGTGGGCATCTCACCCAATGATAAAGGACATTGGTGGGGAACTGGAGGCAAATAATGGCTGTTGAGGATAGACATGCAAAGTGAGTATTATCTCAAATAAATTGCCCCAAGGAGAGTTCTAAGCTAATATTGTGCCAGCATCACTGAGCCCCAAAGGGAAGAACCCTGCATTCTGTAGAAATCATAGATTGACTAAAGCTCACTGGGAGGCCGAATGTAGAATTAGGTGACAGGATGTACCTAGCCACACAGACCTTTATTACTGAATCAGCCAGCACTAGGAAAGCCAGTGGATATTGGCTCAAAACAAGGGCATGGTCAATAACTGGCAGCAGGGCCCCACTGCCAACTCAGAGAAATCTAAATGCCATTCCAATCACCCCCAAGCCAGTCCACCCCTGGCTCTTCCACAACAACGTTCTCCATCCAGAATGCCTGCTGCTGAAGCTCCCTTCTTCCTCAGTGCAGCCTCACTCCCCTGCCCGCCTTTGAGGCTCTTGTCAAGCCAGACATGAGGTTGATGCCTTGGCCAGGGGACGTTCAGTGAGTAGCTCCCACTGGTTTGTTTTGCAGGTGTCAGAGGTGTCTGTTTGGGCAACACGGACAGTCAGGGTGGCACAGACTAAGAAAAGCTTCAGAGAAATCCTATAGTGTTGAGCAATGAAGCAATGCTTGGAGAGTCTGGCTCCAAGGACTTCTGTCACTGGTCTTTCTGTGACTTGCCAGCCTACTAAGTCTTCCTCATAGGCATGGGTGCAAGGATAAAGATGTGAAGCTCAGGCCTTTTCTGAACCTGTCAGAAAGATTCTTTTCCCCAATATGTTAGAGCTGCAAAGATAAGGGCGTCCATTTTTCCATGACAGATGGGGGAATGTTTAGACAACAGGGGAACAGGATACAGGGAGATAGTAGTCCCTGAAGACATGGGCTATAGTCCTGGAGCCCTTCATCCAGGAAGTCTCATCTCTTGCCTATTATTTAATGTGATACTTCTCCACCTCACCCCCGGGTTTTATCTTTTTAACTTGAGCAGCTCTGAGCAGAGGGCTCTGCAGCCGACAAAGGAGGATTTCCTTAGCTCTACTTTTAGAGAGCCTTATGGTTTTGTTTTTTGTTTTTTCTTTTTTCTTTTTTAGATATTTTCTTTATTTACATTTCAAATGCTATCCAGAAAGTTCCCTATACCCTCCCCCCACCCCTGCTCCCCTACCCACTCATTCCCACTTCTTGGCCCTGGCATTCCCCTGTGCTGGATCATATAAAGTTTGAAAGACCAAGGGGCCTCTCTTACCAATGATGGCTGATTAGGCCATCTTCTGCTACATATGCAGCTAGAGACACGAGCTCAGGGGGTACTGGTTAGTTCATATTGTTGTTCCACCTATAGGGTTGCAGCCCCCTTCAGCTCCTTGGGTACTTTCCCTAGCTCCTCCACTGGGGGCCCTGTGTTCCATCCAATAGTTGACTGTGAGCATCCACTTCTGTGTTTGCCAGGCACTGGTATAGCCTCACAAGAGGCCGCTATATCAGGGTCCCTTCAGCAGAATCTTGCTGGCATGTGCATTAGTATCTGGGTTTGGTGGCTGATGATGGGATGGATCCACGGACGGGGTAGTCTCTGGATAGTCCATCCTTTCATCTTAGCTCTAAATTTTGTCTCTGTATCTATATCCTTTCATGGGTGTTTTGTTCTCTATACTAAGGAGGAATGAAGTATCCACACAATGGTCTTCCTTCTTGGTTTTCTTGTGTTTCACAAAATGTATCTTGGGTATTGTAACTTTCTGGATTACTATTCACTTATCAGTGAGTGCATATCTAGTGACTTCTTTTGTGATTGGGTTACCTCACTAAGGATGATATCCTCCAGATACATCCATTTGCCCAATAATTTCATAAATTCATTGTTTTTAATAGCTGAGTAGTACTCCATTGTGTAAATGTACCACATTTTATGTATCCATTCCTCTATTGAGGGGCATCTGGGTTCTTTCCAGCTTCTGGCTATTATAAATAAGGCTGCTATGAACATAGTGGAGCATGTGTCCTTATTACCAGTTGTAAGATCTTCTGGGTATATGCCCAGAAGAGGTATTGCTGGATCCTCCGGTAGTACTATGTCCAATTTTCTGAGGAACCTCCAGACTGATTTCCAGAGTGGTTGTACAAGCTTGCAATCCCACCAGCAATGGAGGAGTGTTCCTCTTTCTCCACATCCTTGCCAGCATCTGCTGTCACCTAAATTTTTAATCTTAACCATTCTGACTGGAGTGAGATGGTATCTCAGGGTTGTTTTGATTTGCATTTCCCTGATGACTAAGGATGTTGAACATTTTTCCAGGTGTTTCTTAGCCCTTCGGTATTCCTCTTATGGTTCTTTATTTCTTCTAAAGTCACACGCTGGCCCCTCCTCCCATAGCCTGGTCTCTCCTTTGGGGCCTGTATTGTTGCAACTGTAGTGTTTTTCTTTGCTCAGAGACCTGCCTTGGGGTGTTGTTTCACTAAAAGCCTTCAATGGACAAAATTACAATGAAACTGCCCTCATCATAGGTGGGAGATGTCTTTCTTTTCTCCATGTGGAGGGGATACTAAAATATTCCCAGAGCAAGAATGACTGTGAAAAGCCTCCAGAGCACACTCCATCTCCTATATGCACAGAGTACCAGCCTGCCAGCGGTCTGGAGCAGAGATGGGGAATCAAGGTCATGTGTCTTTGCTTTAATATTCCTGCTAGAGAGCAGGAAAAAGGCACCATCCCCAGGAGATGGGGGGCAAGTGGCAGGTAATGGATGAAAGTCTTCAACTTGTTTTACTTTGTGGTTATAATCCAAAAAAAAATTATTTCCATTTGAATAAGGATAGGAAAGAGTTTTCCCACCCATACTGAAACTAATCATTGTAATTCTGTGGTGCTGGTAGAAAGCTGTTTGTAATTTAACCAAGCTCCACAGAACTAAGGCAGGACACACAACTAATTATTAATTAGTATTCAGTGAGCTCTCAAGATAAGCACGGTCTCATTTTCTGATTTGTAGATAATGTTACCACACTGTATTTCAAGGCAAGTATGTACGAACTTGCCATGGAAAAAATGTCCAAGATCCCAGAAATTTCAAATTCTATACAGATCTGACAAAAGGCCAGCAGCCCAGGGCTCTTACCCTCTTGCTAACAGTTCTTAAAATCTTCTCTTTCTTTTTCTCTTTTCCTTTCTCTCTTTCCTTTTCAGTAATATTTGGGACATTTAAATGCACCACCTTCTATTTATTTAAGATTTTTATTTCAGAAGATGCAGCGTGTACCACGTGGGAGGAACCATGATTGACATCTCCTCTTTAAAGCACAGGATTGAAGGGGTGTAAGGAGACAGTTCTTTGGGGGGACAGAGGACATCAGATCAATCTGTAACATGTTGAATTTCATCTAGATTTGGTCTAGTGACAGTGACAGTTTCTGGGTTCTGGTGCTCTTAGCCCACCAGTCATGGCAGCTCATCATTGCCACTTGGTAGCTTTGAGGAGATCCTCTCTCAAAGACTGTGCACGTGCATGCATGTGAAGACTTGAGGCGAATCCTGGAGGTCTTTCTTGATTACTCCACCTTGTTCATTGAGGGAGGGTCTTTTCATTTGAACCCAGAGCTCTTGCTGGGTTGCTCTGGGGATCTTTTGTTCCCTCTTGAAAGTGCTAGAAGTATATGAGAGCCCCATACCCACCCAACATCTCAGCAGGTTCTGGAAATCTGACCTCTAGTCCTTATGATTGCTGCCTGACTGACAAGTGCTTTAACCATTGAGCCATCTCCCCAGCTCAAACAATAACTATGAATAGTAATGTCTATTCTGTAGGGTTTGTAGACTAAATGAGTTGATGTGCATAAAACCCTCAGTCCAGGGCCTTAAGGTGACATTCAGCAATGAATAGAACCTTTAGGATTGTTCTCAGCACAGCAGTGGTACTGCCGGCGCTGACATTGTCAGAGTCCTCCAAAGTAACTCAGCTCTCTACTGATCATCCTGTGGCCACACACAATCTAATGCCTTGTTAGCTACCATCCGTGACCTTGTCTCTTTCTACCTGTGATATAGAGACAAGATGCCAGCATTCCACACAAGAGCCATGATAAAACAGAACAAGAGAGAGGATCTTTATGTGAACACTGAACCTTGTATGATATGGGCTGAATGGCTGGGCTACTCCACAAACACCACATGATGAAATCGTCAGAGGGTCAGGAGGGAACAGTTCATTGTTATCTGTAATCCCAACTGACTTAAAGTTGGCTTTATTTGCTGAATACAGCCTCCAGGCTGTTTTCTCTTTCAGCTTCTCATAGGATCCTAAGACTTCCTGGTCCAAGCAGAATTCATTACTGTATTAACCCTAGACAGCTACTTCTTAGTACTTACATTTTTTCTGAATACCTAAATCTGATGTTTCCTTTATTGCAGTGTTGCCAAATAATAGCTCTTGTGATGGTTGGGTATAATATATAATGTGTAACCATATGCATTTCTCTAGAACATACATGTTACACAAACTATATATAATCAATATTGTCAAAGTTTATACATGTATGTATAAGGCCTCTCTGACTCAAAAAAATCATTTGGGGGAGCTTTTAGAATATCCCCCATTTGTGTATATTTGCTAAAAAAAAAAAAAAAAATCTCCTGATACACGCTACCACAGGCTTTAGTACTTTCAAATATATTTTGGCTTAATGAGATGAAAGAATGGCTTCCTACCTGGTGAAATGGGCTCACACAAATGGTACGGAAATATGCTAAAATCTCAAAAATACATTTAAAAGTCTACTCCATTCTCCTTTCTTACTCTCCTCTGTAGTAAACTAGTTTGCTGCCAAAAGAATAAGAGGTAGTTGTAAGATTAAACTGTCTATATTTTTAAAAATCGCAAGTGTTCTAGAATTCTCAGTGTGGAGTGACTGTGTGGGACATCTGTTTATTTCCATCTATACTCTCCTGCTTGAGTTTTGCGTGCAGGCTTCCTTCCCCACATTTAATTTTAGGATAGCACTCAAGTTTGAAAAAGTTTATACACAGAGAGATCAGCTTATGGCACAGCATTATCAACCTCACTTTTTCATCACATAGCACCTTTTTCAAATAGGAAACACCTAGTCCTTAGTCTTGAGAGGCTGTGGCATCGGCCTCTGAAACTGGGAATTGCCTTTGTGGTGGTTTGAATATGCTTGGCCCGGGGAGTGGCATGATTTGGAGGTGTGTGGTCTTGTTGGAATTGGAGTAGGTGTGGTCTACTGGAAGAAGTGTGTCACTGTGGGGGTAGGATTTCAGACCCCCCCTAGCCAAGTGGGAGCCAGTCTTCTCCTGGCTGCTTTCTGATCAAGATGCCAGAACTCTCAGCTCCTTCTCCAGCACCATGTCTGCCTGCATGTTGCCATGCTTCCTTGCCATGGTGATAATGGACTGACCTTCTAAACCTGTAAACCAGCCCCAATTAAATGTTGTCCCTTATAAGGGTTGCCTTGGTGATTGGGTCTCTTCTCAGCAATGCAAACCTGTAACTAAGACAGGCTTTGTCTTGGATGTCTTAGCTGTCATGTAACAGGCTTGGGGACAAAAGCAGGAGAAGCTATTAATACAAAACCTCCTTGAATGTGGTCATAAAGTTAGCCCTCATCTTCCACATAAATGAGCATCATGAATACTGGTTTAATACATGGCAACCAGACCCTTAATGAAGCAAGACATGCAAGCCTTGACTAGTGGGTGAGAATCTGTTGAGTGCCTCTCTTACTTTATTTTACTGGATCTAAAGACAAAGGAAGAGGAGCTGGAAGATGACAAGAATACACATCCAGTCTTTTATAGCTACCTTGAGTAGGTATGAGACACATGGAAATAGTGTGTGAGCTACAAAGCTCACAAAGAAAGACACATGGCATATCTCAGTGTCACCATGCTCAATAAGGAACCTGTAAGGGGACCAAGGAGGAAGTTCCCCAGAAGTTTGACTAGTCATCAAAGTGGACACAGGTCAGTGCTTCTCAGACAGATATTCTCTGTTGGTCTCATTTAGAAGACTCACTCTTTCCCTTCTTCACTCTAAGTGAAACACCACTTGACATGAGCTTTGAGAAACAAGCAATGCTCCAAAGGATATGACATCTACTAGCTTCTGCTCCTGGAGAAAGAACCACAGGGAAACCACACCGCTAGGCCGAAACAGCACTTGGCATTGGTCAGATTGGGTGGGAGGACAACTTGAGACTCCTTGGGTGACAGGTCACAAAAACAAACTAATAGAAGTTTATGGATAAAAGATTTGCCACAGGGATAGAGTTCTAAGCATAACTGGGCCTCCAAGACTGCTGGATGAGGGCCCAGGTCCATGGAGGCTTACTGTATGGAGAATATACAACCATTTTTCCTCAGTATTGCACCCTTTTTCCTTTCTGGATGAGCACCCCTCACATAACAGGCAGAGGGTACTGTGTGCTCAGAGTCACTGCAGCTGCTCAGAAGAAAGGGAGCTCAACTTCTGAGCCTCTTCTAAGTGAGAACACTGCCAGTGGCGGGGTGGGGGAAGGGAATCCTAACTGGCCTGACACGACTTCTCTGCAAAGCTGCTGCTCCTCTCTATCAACATAGTGATTGATGGGGCAAGCCTCCTAAATGAGTCTTATGTGTATCTGAACCACCTTTTGGTTAGCAGCTGTGATGCCAACCTGAGGATGCAGCAATGCAGAACTCCATGAGAGTCTCCTAAGGGAGCATGTCCATGACCTTTCCTATGGGGACAGTCTTTTAGAGTCTACAAAGCAATGAAATGCCAGGAGGAATTAATAAGAAGACATTAAGGCAACTCCCTGTTTTGATGTCTTGTAGACTGGACTTGGCCTTCCAACTTGACCACTTGTATATATATCTAATCACAGACTCTCAATTCTTTAGAGAGGATGAATGTCTCAGGGTTACTACTGCTGCAATGAAACCCACAACCAAAAGCAAATTAGCGAGGTAACAGCTTATTCAGTTTATGCTTTCACATCACAGTTCATAATCAAAGGAAGCCAGGACAGGAACTCAAGCAAGACAGGAACCTGGAGGCAGGAACTGATGCAGAGGCCATGGAAGGGTGCTGCTTACTGGTCTGTCCCCCCTGGCTTGCTCAGCCTGCTTTCTTATAGAACCCAAGACCACCAGCCCAGGAATAGCACCGCTCACAATGGGCTGAGCCCTCCCTATGAATCCCTAATTAAGATCACTAGAGCTGGATCTTTTATGGGCATTTTCTCAATTGAGTTTCTCTTCTCTGGTTTGTGTCACCTTGGCATAAGACTAGCTAGCACAAGTGATCTGACAGGGTGTGTGTGTGTGAGAGAGACAATGTTGTCTTCACAATGCTCCTGAGGTCTTTCTCCTTGGCACAGATGTTCTGTTCTTCTTTTGAGGGAGAAGAGAGCGCAGTATCACCAGTCTGGGAGATCAGGTCTTCACCTGATTCTAAGATGAATGACAGCAGGTTCATTTAATCCTGTGACTAGAAAGCCTTCTAGCAGCTTCACAGCCAAATATATCCAGAGCCTTGACAAGTTCATTCTTAGTCCTTAGTTTCCATATGATCCTCTAGGAATCATTTTATGTTGCTAGGCACACATCTCATGCCAGCTTCTGAGTCCAGTGCAAAAATACACCAATTGTAAGTGATTTATTTAATAGGTGGTATTCTTCTTTCTATTTTGTATCCTTAAAATAACTCTGCTTAATACTTGGCTCATAGAAATACATGAATGTTTTAACATTGCAACTTTCAGCCTCAGACACATCTATTCCATAAAAACTTTGAAAACTGTGGTCAAACCTTATAAAGAATATGAGACATTTCCCTTACTATGTACCACTAGAATTCAGAAGGAAGGCCAGCCTGTGAAGAGGAATGTCCTTGCTATGTATAATATGTTGCTGATATTGATGATGGAGAGGTCAGCAGTGCTCCATCACAACTTGATGGAGCCAAGATCCACTCCCTCCCAATAATAGCATCCCTAACAATTCTTTGGCATGTGCAAATTATCTTACATATTAATGAGATCCACATTCTGAAGAACTTCATAAAAAAAAATTCAAAGTGACTGCCTACAAACACATTGAAGAAGTAGCCAATCAGGAGAGCACAGGATATGCCAAGTTTAAGTGTCAGTCTAGGGAGTGACCACTAGAATTTTTATTTCCTCTGAAACAGGGTTTCAGTTTCCTATGGTCAGAGCATTCTGGAATTTCCAGTACAGTTCCAGAGTGTTCATAATAACTGGAAAACTATTACTGACCAAATGAATATGTTATTGGATTATGTTTGCTTTATCCTTTAAGAACTAATTAGGAATGTGTAGAGACAAAATTTCTGAAGAAACTGAATAGACCAAAACTGCATGAAGCAACAACCTGAAAGTTAAGATGGTTCCTAATGAAATCGTAAATGACTCCCTTGCATGTTTAAAGGTGGTGTAAGAGCATACTTAATCATGTAAAGTTCGATAAGAGCATGTGAATTTAAACATGAACTTAAGATATTATGTGTGTGTGTGTGTGTGTGTGTGTGTGTTTACAAGTTCCAGAAACCTCCCTGAAAAAGTATTCAGAAGAAGCTCAAAACTCAAGGAGAATGAGATACAGAATGAGAGACAGCAATAGCATTTTGAAGTTGGCAAAGATATAAAAGGGCCCAGTAACGTAATGCTTTCTAGAAAACTTAGCTCTACAATATAAGTAAGGTGTATATCCCACAGCCCTCAAAAATGCCTCCCATTTAATGACATTAGATGCTTCTAGAAAAAGCTTCACCTGAGATGACCAAAGTAAAGAGAAATTTTAGGAGTCTATTTAAGAAACTATCAGACCCAGAATCTCTGTCCAATTCTAGATGACCACCTCTTCCCTGTGTCCCTTGTGTGAATCAAGACTTATTCTTGGTGAATAATGGATCCAGACGAAAGAACCCGGCATGGATGAATACAGAGGGCATTGTGCTGAGCAAGGGTATGTTACCCGGGGGCTGAGATGCTCTGCTTTCATCAAGCATCTAGTAGGCTGGAATTCCTGCCTCCATCAGGCAAGAGGCAGGAAATTCTTACCTTGGATGTTTGGTGAAATCCAAACATGCCACAGGCAGAGGATCCCCAGTTCATCAGTAGGGTAGGTCAGCAGTTCATCCAGTAGCGTAGCTTCTAACAGCAGTCTCCATACATGTGCTAGATCACCCACCCTGCTCTGTCTAGCTTCCTGCTCAACAGAATCAGAGCAGAAAATGTTAGGAGCCATCTGAAGACAGTCTCTAGCATAGAAGACAAATAGCGGCACTTAGTGGAAGGAGGGGACATGAAGTAAATTGAACTGTGTAGAAAGACGATGATGGGCTGGTGAGATGGCTCAGTGGGTAAGAACACCCGACTGTTCTTCCGAAGGTTAGGAGTTCAAATCCCAGCAACCACATGGTGGCTCATAACCATCCGTAACAAGATCTGGCACCCTCTTCTGGAATGTCTGAAGATAGCTACAGTGTACTTACATATAATAAATAAATAAATCTAAAAAAAAAAAAAAAAGAAAGAAAGACGATGACAAGATCCTAAGCCAAAGAGCAGGTAGCTACTGGCAACATTCGCATAGATAAGCCAGTATGATGAAAGCGTGAAAGAAGAACTGGATTTTACAGAGCAGAAAACTTTCAGGAGCAACAATCATGTAATGTTTAGGTTATGGCTGGACTCAAGAAAATCCAAATCATGCAAAAGTGAAAACATAAGCAAAGAGAACTATGGTAGTTCCCCACATAGAGAAAGGACAGGAAGAAATCACCAATGAAACAATGTAAGAAAAGCACCAGTAACGGAGCACACGGATTGCTAGTTCAAAAGGGCACACCCAGGAGCAGCCTGGTAGTCAGAAATGAGCTCTTCTAGTTTCACTTATGTTGCTGTGATGAAATATGCTGACAAAAAAAAAACTAAAAACAAAAATAAACAAACAAAAACGTAAAGGAGGAAAAGTTGGCTTTTAGCCCACAATTCCAGATTATATTCCATTATTGCAGGAAAGTCATAGTGGCAAGCACTTGAGATAGCTGGTTATGTGACATCTATAGTCAATAGCAGAGAGAAATGAAGGCACCCATGTTCCCTTTGTTTTACTAACTTTCTTCATTTGTTGTAGTTCAGAGCTCAGCTTAGAGAATAGAGCTGCCCATAGTGGGCTAGGTCTTCCTATATCAATTAACATAATTGAAATAATCTCCACAGATATATCCACAGAGCAACAAGATTTAAACAATTTTCTGTTAATACTCTACCTAGACTGTTATAGGCTGTCTCTTCTTTTCCTTTCTCTTCCTTCCTTCTTCTCTTCCATCCCTCCCTCTATTCCTCCTTCCTTCCTTCTTTCCCTCTTTCATTTATTCATTCCCTTTCTTCTAGAACGCTAGTTTTTAGTTGTCTGTGATTATAGGGAATGAGTCTGCCCACAGTAGGCTGGATCTTAACATAACAGTCTTCCACAGACCATCCTGATCTAGAAAATTCCCCATTAAGACTTTCCCCAGGTGATGATAGGCTGTGTGAAGTTGATAATTAAAACCAATCAGCAAATAGCAACACCAACTCCATTCAAATATCATGAAATTTCAAAAACTTTAAGGGAAAAATTGCTACAAGTTTCTAGGAGAGAAATCAAAGGTCATACAGAAGACCTAAAACCAGGTTTCAGTCTTCTCAATAACCCCAATGGTTAGCGGTAAGCTGATGAAGATTTTTATACTTAAAAAGAAAATGATTTCCTGTAGGGAAGCCTATACACACATAGCCAACCCATTAACAGTCTACGAGAGTGAAGGATATTTTTCCACAAGCACAGGCTGAGAGATGTGATTCTTAGGCCCTTTTCTCAGACTCTGTAGACAGATGTTGTCTGCCTTCAAATAAAGTCTGAATCAAGAAAGAGCAGTGCAGCATGGAGTGCCAGGTGATAGATGACAGCCGAATGAACAGAGCATCAGGGGACACTGGAGGGAGAATCCCTGATATGTGTGGAAAGGCACTGGGACACTAAGGAGGCTCTGTGCTCGGATTAATGATAATCACAGAAGGAAATCAAGTGAGCCACAAAGGAAATGATGTTAACTCCAGGAAAAGGGATGATTATGCATAAAAAGAAAAAGAATCTTAGCTTATGACGTTTGTTGCCTGTGAATACTTTAACACGATCACAATGCACAAATAAGAAACAGCTACTTAACTACAAAATGCCCCAAACAGAAAAACCAAGATGGAACACAAGTTTATCTTTGGAAATGTGAAGCTAAACACTAAATTGATCAGCTGAAGGTGTTGAATGTGGTTAGGTTAGGCAATGATGAGTTGAATTATTACAGACTCTGGGAAGGAAAGAGGCGGCAGCAGCCACTATTATAAGGGAATGTTTGTAGCTAACAGACTCTGTCACCTATGCTCTGTAGAAGTGTGACCACACTAAAAGCTACTGACTAGAAGTCAGAAAGGAGGGCTGGATAGATGACTCAGCAGTTAAGAGCACTGACTGCTCTTCCAGAGGTCCTGAGTTCAATTCCCAGCAACCACATGGTGGCTCACAACCATCTGTAATGGGGATTCGATGCCCTCTTCTGGTGTGTCTGGAGACAGGGACAGTGTACTCATATACATGGAATAAATAAATAAATAAATAAATAAATAAATAAATAAATAAATCTTTTTTAAAAAGAAGGAAGAAAGGAAAGAAATGAGAGAGGGAGAAAAGAGGGGAGGAAGACAGGGTTGGAGAGTAGAGGGAGGGAGGGGAGGAGGGAGGAATGGAGAGAGGGAGGGAGAGAGGGAGAGAAGGAAGGAGGAAGGCAGAAAGGGAGAGAGGCTATGAATGCTGTAACAAAATCACAATGCATAAACAATAAACAGCTACTGGACTATAAAATACCCCAAACAGAAAAATCAAGATGGAATATAAGTTTATTTTTAGAAGGAAAGGGAGAGAGGGGTCGAGGGAGTGGGGAAAGGAAGGAGACAGAGAAGGAAGGAGGAACAGAGAAAAGAAGGCAAGAAAGGGAGGGAGGCAAGAAAGGAGCAAGGAAGGGAGGGGTAAGAAGGCAACAAGATCATTTCCCGGGCACACAGGCCTCACTACAGCCACACATGGTTTCAATCCTCCACGGGACTCTGGGCATGAGCCCACAGAGATATGCATCCCTCACCTCTCAGCCTTCACAGTGATGGCCATAAGATTTGGCTCTATTCTTGTGCTCCCCATAATCAGTCATTACCAAGCCAAAAGAAAATCTTCCAGTTCAGGCTGGGCTGCAGCAGAACGTATGTAAGGCCAGTTATCACCACAGTGGAGTTCGCCCCAGCTGTTCACACATTGCTGGTACACTTGGGAGGTCTCTGGATGTTTGTAGAATTTACAATGCAGATTAAAAAAGAATTTTATAGCTATTTAAAACATACTTTAGAAGACATTCCTTTGAGTGTCTCAAAGCCTTAGACACCTGTAGGTTTGCTATGCCAGGGAGGACCTTCCCAGGCAGCTGTGTGTGTAGACCTCTCAGAAGCAAATGATATTAAATCACATGCCCTGGGGCCTAGTGGGCAGGGACTTTATTTATTTATTTATTTAGTCACTTATTCATTTTAATGCAAAGCAAGCTTTTTAGTAGTTTTATCATAAATTCTTTGAAATTTAAAACCTGTACATTAAAATGACGAACTTCAAAATATTTGGTTTTTGTTTTGTTTTGTTTTGTTTTGTTTGCTCAGGACGATTCTTTGTTTACTTTACATCCCACTCATTGCCTCCTATTCCAGGTCACCCTCTCCCAAATCCATCCCCCCATCCCCTTCTCTGAGAGGGTTTCCCCCCTGGTTATCTCCCCACCCCCTGCTGGCACATCAGGTCTCTGAGGGGCTAGACACATCCTCTTCCACTGAGGCCAGACAAGGCAGCCCAGCTAGAAGAACATAGCCAACAGACAGGCAACAGCTTTTGGGGCAGCCCCTGCTCCAGTTATTTAGGACCCACATGAAGCTGCACATCTGCTACATATGTGCAGGGAGGCCTTGGTCCAGCGGTATATGTACTTTGGTTGGTGGGTTAGTTTCTGAGAACCCCAAGGATCCAGGTTAGTGGACTCTGTTGGTCTTCCTGTGGAGTTCCTATCCTTTTCAGAGCCCTCAGTCCTTTCCCCCACATTTCTATAAGAGTTCCCAAGCTCCATCCATTGTTTGTGGGTGTCTGTATCTGTCTGAGTTAGCTGCTGGGTGATGGAACTTGAGAATATCATCCTAAGTGAGGTAGCCTAGACCCAAAAGGGCATGCCTGGTATATACTCACTGATAAGTGAATATTAGCCATAAAGTACAGGATACCCATGCTATATACCCCACAGACCCAAAGAAGCTAAACAAGAAAGATGGAAGGCACAAGCAAGGATGCTTGAGACTCACTTAGAAGGGGGAAGAAAATGGTCAGAAGAAGCAGATGGAGGGAGGGAACCGGGAGGGAGAGGTGATGTGGAGAGGAGTGGGGGTGCTCAGGATCAAGTGTGGGGAGGGATGGGAGAGGTGGCCAGAAGGCCATGAGAATGAGTGGAAATTTGCAACTGCCTGGGGTGGGGAGGTGGGGGCATCTCCAGGATGTGACAGAGACCTGGGTAAGGGAGGCAGCCCAAGAATCAATGCAACCTTAGCTGTGACTCACAGCATTGGGGATATGGTCAGGGACTTTAAGTGAGAAGTGCTTGCTTCTTCCTGCCCTGTCCCCTTGGTTCTGCATGGCAGGTACTGTGGGAAACCAGAACATCTGGGATAGAGGAGCAGATATGGGCCCCAGGCTGTGGTTTTAAATTTTACATTCATTTAGACAATTTACTCCGTGCCTCTAAATTGCAATTTCCCTTGCCTAAAAGATGTGAATCGAAACCTATTTTCCAAAGTTTCTTGAAAGTATTATCTGAAGCCATGTTATTGAGGTTCTAATATATTATCTGGAATTGCCTTGTCTCTAGCTGGTAGCCGCTGGCTCTGCTCTTCTTAAAAATGATGACTGATTCCGGTGATGACAGGGTTCACTGGAACTCATTACACATTCTAACAGGATCAGGATAAGATGCAGAAAGAGCAGGTAAGATAGAAGGCCTGAGGAGGTCATCCAGCAGGGACACACGAGGGTTGAACGAAATTATTCTCCAGCTGTATCCCAGAAGTTCTTGGCATATTAGGGGCAGTTTGAGTGATTGGAATAGGGCCGTCCAGTAAATTGGACTTACTTCTTCGATGCAGTCACCCTTTGAACATTTGAAAGCAACTACTCTGTCCTCTATAGTCCCTGACCTGCTACTTCACGATTTGAAGCTACGACTCACCATCTACATTCCAGAAGGTCTTCCAGGACCAGCCGGCAGATGTTCGTGAGCATGGGTGGCCATTGGCCAAGATCCACTCAAGGATAGTGGAAGCTTTTTCTCCTCCAGTGACCCATTGCATGAATCCTATAGGATTTGGGATTCCCTGATCCTTCAGACAGCCTTGTCATCAAGCCCCGGCGGCAGCTTTTGTTACACGCATTAGGCTTAGTTAGCCATCTTTACAAGCTCCTATGAGGTTAGCTCATGAGAATATTGGAGTAACCATCCAATAGGAAAGTGTTCAAGACCCACTGCTCTTGGCTGGGCCTCCCTATCCTCGGGGCAGACTTTGCATTCTTGATTAAATCAGAAGAGCACTTTTCATTCTCAAATAATGATTTTCATGGGCTGGGTTTCCAAGGCTGCCAGATTCATCTTCCTCTAATTGGTCATACAACCCTTGGCAGATGACCCTCCATTCTCCCTGCACATGAATGTGGAGGGTTTTGCTTCTCTGGGGCTGCTGGGGGTAAGAAGGCTTTGTGATACAGATTAGTAAAGAACACCCTAAACACACTGCTAATTAGATCAGTGTTCTTGTAAATAAAACTCTGAACACAGAAAGATCCGCTTGTCTCAGGAGAATAAGAAGGCATGGGTCCAAAGGAGGAGAGGAAATACACACTGGGGGGTTGTTTTGTGCCCGCCCCCAGTGTTTCCTGTTGCCTGCTGTGCTCAGGAGTCAGAGGGGCTGCTGGGTACAAGCACTGGCTTTGAGTATATCTGCAGACTTGGAATCCAGTCCCAGATGAGAAAGGTACAGATGGTGCCAGCCGAGTGTCGGGTGGGAGGTTCGGTCCCGTGGAGAAGAAAGAAATGATGTACCCAGATGGAGAGGTCAAGGTTGTGGGTATTTTGGGTGTTTTTCAGTGGGAGGACAACATTATTCCCACACCTGATTGGCAATTCTTTTTGACATAATGGAATTGGGACGTTGGCAAGGATATGGTCACGTGACTGTGTTACAGAAATAAAACTCGGGGCACTCTGTGGGTCTGACGTAGGACTCCCTTCTTTGCAGGCAGATTTCCTTTTCTGCATCAAGGGAGGGAGGCAGGAACTCACCCGGTGATTTTAGGGAAGAAAGCTGAATTCCACACTCTCATCTTCAACAGTGCACAGGAGAGAAGAATGGGTGGCCTGTGCAAACAGCTCAAGGTGACACAACCCATGCAGAGAAGTACCACCCAATTAACTGTCTTGTGGTGTTCACATTGACCTTTACCGAGGGGTCAGTTACAAGAAAAAAGAACACCAAGCACTCATATAACTCGCTGCTATCTGATGTTTAACGGCTGTCTAAAACTCTGTCTCTTCTTAGGACTCAGCTGCACACACCAAATATTGGTGGGTTTTATGCACATCGGTGAGAAGGAGCTATAAGTCTGTCCTTTACACTCCTGACAAAGGACCAGTGTGCATAATCTCACCCCATCTTTCCTTAAAGAAAGCAGTGCCACCAGCTGGTTAATAAATGGCTTCTACTAGATTTTTAATGATTGAAGTAAGCAAGTTATTTTGCCTTCACTTAACAGGGGGCTCATAAATTCTATGAAAGAGAATTTTTCTCTTTTTATAAAAATTTGTAGCACCTACCTCATCATCCCTGTCAAGAGGGTGAAGGGATGACCAGAGGAAGACCCATGTTTACCATTTCCTGACATGGAGTGGGGACAGCCCATGGAGACACTGAGAGTTTCCTGGGAAAATGGGCGATTCTCACTTCAGTCCATTACATCACACAGGCCGGTTCTCTGGGTTAATAGGACATTTATCTCCTCCCCTTTCCCCTCCAAAAAAAGCCCAGTACATTAGTTACTTTTAGTTACTTTTCTTCTTGCTGTAACAAAATTTCTGACAGAGGTGAATTAAGGAAAGAAGGGTCTGTTTGGGCTCACAGTTTGAGAGTATCCAAGGCAGGGAAAGCTTGCAGCGGGAGCATGAGGTGGCTGGTCACTGCACATCCATAGCCACAGAGAGAGATGAATCTGGTACTCTGCTCACTCTCTCCATTTAATTCGGGCCAGGATTTTGGCATGTGGAATATTGCCTCCAACATTCAGGGTGCACTTTCCCACCTCAGTTAATCTAATCTAGAAAATTCCTCAGAGGCTTGTCTGGCGATTTGTTTCCAGCAGCTTGACAGTTAAGATTAAGCCCATACCTGGCTTAAGGACAATCACAGCTAGTGTTAAATAGGAGTGCCATGATACTCTGGTGCTGGGAGAGAGGCTCCATCCATTCGTTCATCTGTGTCCCATTCAGCTTTACCTCAGGAACCAGTGCCCCAAAAGACCTGCTATGACTCAGGGCATCTTTAAGTAACCTAAGATTTCTTGAACTTGAACTGTTAAGATGCAGAAGCAACAGAAGAGAACTAAAGGGGGGGGGGGGGGTCAAAGCAACTACATCTCAGGCAACCAGTGAGCTCAGCAGTCAGATTTTGTTAACTCAAAGCATGGCCTCAACACTTGCGTGCCTTCAGACATGGCACTCGGAGCAGAACTAGTGTCTATCACCTGGAGTCTCAGCCCAGATTCTGGTTTGAATGTGAAATCTCCCTCACAGACTCATCTGTCTGGACACTTGGCCCCCAGATGGTCATGCTGTTTTGGGAGATAGTGGTTATGAAGTCATGAGGTGGTCATAGCCTATCTCACTTTGGGTCTACCTCAAACAAATGTCCAGCAGAGCTAAGGGTGGAGCTCTGTCCCCAGGCAGGGAACGTGTGGAGGGGAGGCTGTAGCTGCTGCTTTGGGGACTGCAGAGGGTGGCCTGAGGGGAAGGAATCCAAAACTCTTGGCTACAGAGTCATTTAGTGAAATCATTTTCATGGAATTGGGCTGGATTGTAGACCCTATGACTGGGCTCCTGATTCTGGGAAGGGCTTCTGACTGGCCTTGTTCAGCAGGATGCTAGTGGTGGGTGGTCCAGTCATTTCAACATCAACAAGGGATAGTTGCCTCTAAAATTATTCTGCTGTCCCTTTCCATAAGAAATGGGAACCAGGGGATTGGTAACACTTATGGTGTCTTGCCCATGGGTCTTTTCCACCTCAGCTTGCCTCAGCAGTGAGGCCTGAAGAGGGGAAACCTGGGTGATCTTTGACATTTGTAGAAGCTGTTTCTCATGAGGCCCATCAGAGGGCCAGAGAGGTGCTGTTTCCTTCCCTCCCCAGGGTACAGATGTACTCCGTTAATGGTTGTAAAACCAGCTGGTATCCAAACTCATGGATAGTTGGGAGTCCTGTTCTCCCAACACCATTGGGTACAACAAAGAACAAGGGGTCCTGACAAAGCACTTTATGAACCCCACATTTCCCCTCTTATCACAGGAAGGAGTTGGGCTACAGTGATATCTGGAAGAGTCAGCTCTTCCTGTGTCCAGAGTTTACCCGCAACATCTGTATGGGTGTATGCATAAAATCAGGCCACCATCCGTCTCACCACAGGAAAACCTCAGTGTGCAGACCTATGGCAATGCCACAGCCTTATGCCACAGTGACACAAACCGAACTTTTACAGTAAAACTCAGTTCTACTTGCTTCAAGTGAGCACAGAGCCAAGGGAGTGGGGGGAGATAGAACGATGCACCGGAATCTCTTTCCCTTCAACTAATGAGGAGAATGTTAGGAGTTTCTTGAAGAAAAAGATTCATTTCTCTAAATGGCTTTAATAAGAAGGGGAGGAAGGGATCATTAAGTATTTAGAATATGAAGATGAAAGTCTCCCAGGTTTCTAAGTGCTGATATTAAGCTGTACCATCATTTATTAACCACACGGCTTTGTAGAGCTCTTTACACTTAATACTTGAGTCTGAAGACATGAAAGTATTTACTCAATGTGACTGCATTATTCAAGGGCACGTGTCCAGTTCAGGGCATTGTGAACAGCAGAATAGTACAGTGTAGTTAATGTTAAGATGAGAGGCAAGCAAACATTTAGACAGGTCAGAGTTTCCCACGGGTCTTCTAGGTGGTCCTTGGTCACAGAGCAGAGAAAGATATTTTTATTCAAAAACTGTCCATTCAAAAATGTTTGCTCAAAAAGCAAACTAAAGTGTGATGGTTAATATCAGTTCTTCACTTAGCCAGGATCTAGAATCATCTAGAAGACAAAAATCTCTTGACATGTCTGTTAGGGAGATCCTAGACTTGGTTAATTGAGGCAGGAAGCCCCATCCTAAATGTAGGTGGGACCACTCCATAGGCTGGGCTTCTAGAGTGAATGAAAAGATGAACGCAGGCTGAGAGTGAGTTTACTCTCTGCATACAGGCAGGAGGTTACTGTTACCACGCTCCTGCTACCACGCTTTCTCTGTGATGGCGAGCTACACCCTTGGGTCTAAAGTAAGCCTGCCCCTCCCTTCCTTCCTTTGTTCCTTCTCTCCTTCCTTCCTCCCTCCCTTCCTTCCTTCTACTATTTTTGTTGGGCATTTATCATAGCAATGAGGAAAGTAACTAGTGCATAAAGTTTGTAGTATTCTTAAATCAATTTGCTTGAAAAATTCATGTTGGGCTGGTTTCTCTGCCCACCTTTGAACACCACATCGCTCTGCTGCCTTGCTAACACAAAGCCCTGAATATCAGCTTTCCCCGGCATCTCCTCCCCATGCTCCTAGCTCTCTCCTGGGTGATTCTAGACCCAGAGCAGGAGTTTGACCTCCAAGTTCAACTGGACATGAGCTGGCCTTGTAGCTTTTCCACTATAGGGGGCCAAGTCCTCGTCCACAGGAAGGTCCCCAAACAAATACTCCTGACAGCTTGATTTCCCTAAATCGGATGAATGTGGCTTCTACCTCACCCCACACCCCGGGGGGGGGGGTCTCTGTTTCCCTACCGGAAATCTGAAAATCTAACTCCAGGGCAGCGCTCTCTGCCCAGGGTACTCCAAGCCTGGGCCCTACACAGCCCTCCCTTCTCTCCAGAGAACAACACAAACAGAGCTATGCAAAGGGCTGTTACTGAAATCAGAGACCCCAAGGTTTCCAATCCTCATCCAGGCTTGATCTGCAGAGGCGAGGGCTCAGGAAGATTCTGACAAAGAGTTCTGTGATTTCACACGTTTTCCACTTGATCTTTCAGTTTCCTGTTTCCTGCTGGCTCCTGCTTATCCCCTCCATCGACACAACTTAGAACGCAGACTCTGACAGCTGTGTGGGCATCTCCCAGACAGTCCAGAGGCAGTCTCAGGGTAGAGATGCTTCAGAGGCGACTACCGTGCATGAAGGACGTCAGTCGGTGGGTTAGGTCTTGAGATTGCTAGCCTGACTCTGCTTCCTGTCTAGTCTCTGCTTCCATCTCCACCCAGATGTGAGCAAGCCACCTCACAGGACTGCTGTCCTGACAGCACACGGCTGGCTCTCTATGGTACACGTGAGTCTGTGTGGCTGCAGTCAAAGGGGTGTCAAGAAAGCTCTGCCTAGACAGCTCAACGTTGTATATTTGTTCTCCCTTATCATAGTTTAAGGCTTAATATTGCTCGGTGCTTAAACTCCAGGAGCAACGCACAGTCGGAACATGCTACCAGTTTTTAAAACACATTTGATAATTTTGTCACAGCAGAGAGAAGAGAACAACTCAGTTTAAATCTGGAAGTTTCATCGTAATAAAGGGCAAGCCTGAGTCAGGTCTTCCATCAATATTTGACTTGCCAATGTTTCTGTGACCTCAGCCCCACTGTCACACCTCCTCTGGGCAGACCTGCCACAAGAGAGTCTTCTAGGTGCATTTGTTTCCATCCCAGGGGTTTGCATGGATAAACTCAAGTACATTACTTCAGATGCTGAGAAAATAAAATAAAAGTATACATTCAGCACAGAGCATTGGAAAGTAGGGCAAAAAACAAATGAGGAAAAAAATCCTGTCACAAGAGAGAACCCCTTTTAATGTTTTAGTTCATTTTCTTCCAGCTTCTCTCCCCATGCTTTAAAAATGGTTTTAAAAGAATAACTTCATCTATATAGGCTTTGCATTCTGAATTTTTCATTTAGCATGGCATAGGCATTCCCCATGTTATTAAATATTTAGCAAAACATATTTAAAGTCAGCATAATATTCTGTTATATTTATATACTATTATTTATTTATTCATGATTCTTTAAGGCAAACACCCACTTGTTTGGCAAAATTGTAGCAAATTCCACTCTCTGTAGGCACTATGTGTGGCTGGACACTTTGCTATTCTTTGTATTTTTTAACCTTGTAAACTTCTGGATGTTGAGTCTATTTTTCTCCTACATCTCTGCATTCACCTATGATCATTTGATTAAGACAAGGCTCTTCACTGCTGATCACTGTTGGGTAAAGAAGGATCAACATATTTTTCTGCCATTTTTTTATTTGAAAAATTTCAAATCTATAGAAGATCAAAAGTATAGTATGAGAATTTCGCTTGTAGTCACTAAGTTCTCTTTCTCTTTCTCTCTCTGCTTCCATACTCTCTCTTTGCACATGAGTTGAAAAAAATCACAAGCCCATGTTCTTGCATGTACAGCATACACATTCACCCACACATGCACACATACACACACATGCAAACACCCATATGCACCCACAACCATACTCTTACACACATGCATGTATACACATACACACATACACACATGTGCATACACGTATGCACACACAAACACAGACACTCTCTCTACACACACACGTGCACACACACATACTTTAAATTTTCTCTAAACAATTTGAATCTCGGAAAAGTAGCTTGGGACCACCACGATGTTTTGCTTGCTCAGCCAGTGTGTCCAAAGAAAGCACATTCTCTCACTGCCCTTGAGACCTTCATTATGCCCAAGAAAGTTCGAACAGCGAAACTAATAATGCTCTAGCTCTCCTGATCTTCTCCACCTCTGCCAATAATAACATCATAGCTGCTGGATTTTAAAATGCTGCTTGTTTCTGTGCTTACTGATATGCTCAGGAGCTGATTGCGCATTGCTGTCATGTCTCATTCCGTCTACCCACATACGTTTATTGAGGGATGATTTTCACTGCATAGCATCCATTCAGGTTAAGGTGCCATGCATTTCACATAGGAATGCATCTTTAAGATACCAGAGGGCTTCCATGCTTGCTAGTCAGACCCCTTCCCCGCAGTTAGGGTTTGGACATAAAACATACCCCACAGGCTCATGTGTCTGAAAACTTGGCTCCCAGCTAGTAGTGTTGTAGCACAGAGGCTATGGAACTGTAGGAGTGTATGGTCTACCTGAAGGAAATCTCATTGCTGTGAGCTGGACAGCAAGGTTTCTAGCCTGACCTTACTTCCTGTCCTGTCCTGGGCTCCTGGTCTACCTCCATGTGAGCAAGCAGCCTCCTGCTCCTGCCACCACAGTGGAGAGCTGCTCTCCACACCATGCCTTCCCCACTGAGACTGTGTGTGTACCCTCAGACATGAAGCCAAAAGAGACTCTCCACCACACGTCTACTTGTTGGGACTTGGTCACAGAAGTTTTAAAAAGGTAACTAATAAGCCTATTTCTGTACAAGTGCTTTGTATTCCTAAAGTTTGCTTTGTTGCTGCTGCTGCTGCTGCTGCTGCTGCTGCTGCTGCTGCTGATGATGATGATGATGATGATGATGATGTTACTGTTTGAAACAAGGTCTTGCTGTGTAACCCTGGCTGTTCTGGAGCTCTCTATGTAGACCAGGCTGGCCTCAAATACGTGCCACCTTCTGCTTCCCAAGTGCTGGAAGTGGATGCCAACATGTCTGAGCCTAGAAGGTTTTATAAGCAAGGTTAGACTGTTAGAATGATCCATGCTGCAGTATCCTTGGTCAGTTTGTCTTTTTATTACTGAGCAGCATTTCATTTTATAGATGTGGCACAATCTGTCCATGTGCAAGCTCAGAGAGAGGTGAGTTCTTCCTAAATTTCAATGACAACAAGTAAAGCTACTGCAAACATTTGTGTGCCTTCTGCATACTTCATTTCTTTTAGGCAAATATATAAGATTGCAATTTCTGGGTATGATACTGCATGTATGTTTGATCATATGAAAGACCTCCACATCACTTTCCAAAGCAATTGTATTTATTTACATTCCCAGCAGCAAGCCAGTCACTATTTGATTGCCAACATTTAGTACTGTCTGGTTCCTTAAGCATTCTAAGATGTGCCCTGGACCTTACTGTAATTTTGATTGACATTTACCTAATTCTGAATGGCATTGCTTCCTGTTTACATTATTTGTCACCCATGTATTTTTCTGGTAAAGTGCAAGACTGAAAGCCAGAACGCTTGCAAGATATCCTTTGTTGGCAGGAGTATGGATTAAAGGGGCATTTAATTGCCAATCTTTCAGTCCCTAAAATTTAATGTTGAACAACAAAAATTAATAAACCTTCATGTTGTTCTTGTTATTTCAAAAATATTTATGCTACTCTTCAGGCTTTTATTGATTAAAAGAAACAATATATAGAAAGCATTCTTTTTTTTTTTTCAAAAGAGCTATATGACTCTGAGGAAGATTTCATCTTGTTCTTAGAGTCTTTTGGTTTTGTTTATTGAGACAGGGTCTTGTTATGTAGCTCAGGCTGGCCTCAAACTCATGATCCCTCCTATCTCACTCTCCTGCACATTGAGATCACAGGTGTATGATATCTACCAACCTGGTTTCCATGGGAGCCGCTTCCACCTTCATCTCTAGGTATACTAGTGCCTTCCTCCTACCACAGGGGAACATTTTAAACCTCCAATTATTTTTTCAGTTGTGTTTGTTTTTTCCCAGAAATTTCACATGAAAATGAGAGTTTAAAAATCTCATGATGTGGGGCTGGAGAGAGTTAGTTAAGAGAGCACTAACTGCTCTTCCAGAGACCCTGAGTTCAATTCCCACATGGTGGCTCACAACCATATGTAATGGGAACCGTTACCCTCTTCTGGTGTGTCCAAAGAAAGTGACAATGTACTCACATACATAAAATAAATAAATCAATCTTAAAAATATACATGGAGTATTTTTAAATATTTTTAAATTACTTAAATTAAATTAAAGCACTACTTTAAATTACTTTAAATTAAAGGCATGATGGCATACTCCCTTAATCCTAGCACTAGGGAGGCAGAGGCAGGTGGATCTCTGAGTTTAAGGCCAGCGTGGTCTACAGAGCAGATTCTGGGACAACCAGAGCTACACAGAAAGACCATTCGTTGAAAACAAAAGTAAAGACAAAACCAAGAATAACGAACAAAAAATACATGAAGAGGAATGAGAATCAATGGTGCCTCCCATTTAGCTGATCAGCAGATAAGAGGCTGATGCAATGAATCCATGGATTTCTAAAACCAGGATTGAACTTGAAGGAGTCATCTATGAGGTTCTAGTGGGTCTGGATGTTCTTTCTCTTCTCTGACTTGGAGCTCACCATCTCAGGATGTGTGGCTGGCATCAGAGCTCTCACTGTACCTCTGCTAAAGGATGACTGGAGTGTCCCAGCACCCCATCAGTGTCCACTGTGGAAAGCTCCATAGTGAACCTCTCAAACAGGAGTTTACACATCTGTGCAAGAGGCTGATTGAAGAGCCCCTCCTGCTCTGTATGTTTGGACAATCTATAATACATACAAACCCATTATATGCCCAATGAAAGAGCTAGCACAGGAAGCTGGAGAGGTGCCACCGCCTCTTGTGGGACTCAGGGCCTGATGTGGAGCTGGAGTTAGGTCAATAACCACATTTGATAATGTGGGGTGCTGAGGACTCTGAGACACACAGGAGAGCACCCAGCCAGCCCTTCTCATTGTCACCAGGATGACTTCTTAATGGGAAAAGAGGATGGATGGTGTGTTCCGTTTCCCTCAGATACATTAAATCTTATCCCATGTAAATGAGCCAAGAGTTCCCAGTGATTAATCGTTCCCATGATCAATTGTCTTCATCCAATTCCCAAGCTCATCTTCATTTCGACAATCTTGTCATCTGCAATAAACATATTCCATTTTGCCTTGCGATTGTTGATTAAGCCTGTTCAACATCTGTTAAAATAAACCAAATCTGGGAGACATTCTTTATCGTTTGGATGAACAATGAATTCACTCTCCTTATCCAAATTTGCCTATTATTTTTCCTCCTTGAAGAAAAACAACAATCTAACCACAAATGAGAAAGCTCTGATGAGATCCTCTTTACCATGTCAGCTGGTATCTATGGAGCAGGACACACATTCAAGGTCACTTCTCATTACTTGTATATTTAGCTAAAAGAAATAAAAGTCATCATCTAATTTATTATGCAGGCCAATTTACCATCTCTGCTCACTGCAGCATTGTTTATGAATACTTCCAGAAGGAGATAACACACACACACATACACACACACACACACACACACACACACACATACAGACGCGCGCGCGCAATAGTAGCTTAGCTTGAGTTGACCTTCAGGAGGACTAGAGCTCAGCCATCTGGATGGATGAAGTCTTCCCAGGAACCAGGTATCACATGTGTCCCTAACTTTCAGTCTTAGAAACCCACTAACCTTGTTACAGACCTCACTGTTCCTGCTTGTCAGCTCCTGTCACTACATGACTCTCTTGCAAGAGTGGGCCAGGAAGAGGTATGAAAGGGCTGCCCTGGCACTTCTAGCTGCAAGGGAGCCTAGAAGTATGCATACCCCAGCTGGGTTCCTCATGCCTAGAATGTAAGCAATGTTCCATTAAGAGAAAATGAATGGAAAAGATATTGCCTATGCCATTCATGGAAGTCCCAGGACAGGTCTCCATGGCAAGGTGTGTTTGGTACACTGAGTATTCAGCAGGTTCAGCAAATGATTGGTACTCCTGTGTATCACCTTTATGCCTGCCTGCTCTGCATCCTACATGGAAGTATCCATGACCCTTTGTCAGGAGGCTGCTGAAGAGCCTTGCCTCTTCACATGGAGAAAAGGAAACCACCAGGGAAAGTGCATGCCCCAGTGTCAACTCAAAACCCACAGTGTAAAAATTTCCTTTCTCATCACACTAACAGGAATCAATGAAATGTGACTTGTGTGAATTAATGGTCCAAAGTCACACCGTGAGCCTCTGCCAGGCACTACTTTCTGTGACCTTCTCACCTAGTCCCATTTCTCTGCCAGGACTTCTTGGGGTAATTTCTTAATATTAACTTCCTACAGATGCCTTCATCTCCAGATGTCTCTCAGGAGCCCAAGTTGAACCATCAACTGTCAAAATGTAAGCTTCCCATGTGTTTCCAATGTATGTGCCCCACAGCCAGCGGGCCCTGCAGTCACTGAAACATTCACTTGTGGTTTGAGATTTTTGTGTCATTATCTAACCATCAAGTACTTTGCAGCATAATTTGTGTTTATAGCCACCATCATCATAAACATTGCAAACACATATTCATATAATGGCTATGTCGTTAGCATCTTTGAGATCAACTGACTGCAAGTAACACACTGAGTCAAATCAGCCACTTGACTTTTAACCAGAATAAAATATGTTCTTCTCTTATCATTTAAGAAAAGTATATTGGCCAACAAGTCTACATTTGTTCCAATCTAGAATCAATCATAGTGCCTTTACAGGACATTACCAGCTTCTCCTTTATGTGAGTGTCACTGTTAAGGTCATTTCTGAGATGGCACTCAATTGACAAGCCCAGTAACTTTGAGTTAAATTTTATTTTCACTATTTGTACTGTTTAGTCTATTCATTGTTTCTACTTTTTTTTAAAAAAAAAATCACTGTTCAAGATTTTATAACATCCTTGGATTTTCTTTGAAGACTGCAGGTTTGTTTGTGGACCTATCTTTGTGATCTTGAATTTGGTAACTCTGCTCTTGTATATAACAGACAACAAAATATGTTTGTTTGCATCTTCCCAATTATAACATTTATCCCTGAAATGACTTGCTAAGTATTTCCATGTGGCCAAGATCAACTGTTCCTATTGCTGATTTAGGTCTTAAAATATCTTCTGCTGTTATGCTTAAAGGCATGCCTAACTTCAGGTTCAGTGACATCATTGGAGGCTCTGAAGAACGTCATTACCTGGTGTGTCTTTATTTATTTATAGCTCAGTTTTCAAACATCCCTCATAAGAACAACATGGTTTAGGTTCTCAAGTGAAAACATAACTTTAAAATTCTACTCCTTTTCCAGAGCAGATGAGGAACGGACCTCACCATCTTTTCTGTCAGGAGAATTCATTGCAGCTTGAACCAGACAAGGATGCTTTTTTTGGTAAACAGAATGTTGAGCCAATACAACAATGGCAGGAAGCTAAACGGACTTGCGTGGGCCTTTCTATTTTTCTGTCGTCAAACACTGACCCAAGTGAGAAATTCACTTTAAAAAATGGCTTCTGGCTCAAGATTTTACAGTGAGAACACATTTTTAAGTCCCTTATGATAAACTTCCAATGGCAGTTACATAAAAATCACAAAAGAAAATAAACTCTTGAGAAGCTGCCTTAAAATGTCCCATGAAGGGGGGTGGGAATCCCCAGAACTCTTTGATTTTTAGTCGTTCCTGGAGCTAAGTCACATGGTTAATAAATAAAACGTGCCCAGAACACAACTTCAACAGAATGAAGTGATTGGAGCTTCCTCATCCAATGCTAGTTCACCAGGTAGTGATATTATTGCTCCCAAATGTTAACTTTTAGCTCCACATGAGACACTGAGCTCCCCTTCTACTTCTTTCCAACAGAAATTGGGGCCTAGAGAGATGGCTCACTCTGTAAAACACCTGCTAGGCAAACATGAGGATCTGAGTTTGAGTCCCAGCATGAATTTATAATCACAGCACTGGGGAAATGGGGACAGACGGCTTCTCAGTACTCAATGGCCAGCCTAGCTGAATTGGTGAGTTCCAGGACAGTGAGAAGCCCTGTGACAAAACCCAAGGTGTATAAGGCCTAAGGAATCACACCCAAGGACGACCTGTGACCTTCACATACACTCATGCCTGCTCCACTGCTCATATACGCACCCATATACACTATACACACACGGACACACACAATAGGAACATGCACACAATTCATAGGAAATGATCCCATGTTCGCAGGAAGTGTTCAATGAGCCAGGAGACTGATGGGTTCGGGGTAATTTGAAGCAGATGGCTCCACATTCAAGCACAAGCTTATGGCTCTGGAATCAGGGATTGGGGGCACACTTTCTTTTTTACAGGGGTGATACTAAGTGGGTGAAAGGAAGAGCAGGGATCTGGCTAAGAAACCAGCATTTGGGAGAATGTTGGGTGACACCCCACTTTTTCTATTATCTGTCCTCTGTTCCTACAGAATGAAATCAACTGTGTGAAAAAGCCTGATGTCAAATTCTAGAATGTTAGGTATAAGCCCTGGAAGAAGCCATGGTGGTCTTGACAGCCCTATGTCACCCTGCACAGCACCTGGGAAGCACTCCCAGAGCTCTGAACAGGCAGAGTAAATTTAGCCACCAGGAGCCAGCTCCTGCCCTCCGGAATCCAGTGTGGCAAACCACAGATGAGCAGCAAGAATTTCTCCCAACACTGTCTATTTCTAGCAACCAGCAAGCCATCTGCTGGGTACCATCGTAACCACTGTCCATGTGCCAGCAGCTCATTCCAAATTTGCATGCATCAAAGGGTTACTGGGCCATGCCAATCAGCAAAGAGCTCAGCAAACTCAGCTCTCAATAGAAAACTGAAGGACTCATCAGAGAAGTTTGTGTACTGCCCATCTGCCTCAGAAGAACTTAAAATATCCCATGACACTGTGACTGACTCACCAGGAACCTAGCGCCATTAGAAACTCATTTTATGGATGGTTTATCCACACCTCAGCACTCTGATCTGACCCATCCTTTGGTCCTCAGTGAACATCAGTGTGGAGCAGCCAATATTTCCCATATCAAGAATGTGCAGTCCCAACCTGTGTGGTCCTCAGAGTGCCTCTGAAATGTTTGAGTGTTCTGAGACTATCCAGAACAGCATTTCAGAATCTGACACATATTATTTGTACATATTAATGTGATACATTCTGATAATTCAACAAAGATGTATGCAGAGTCCATTGAGGACATTGTTTATTTCATCTCTTAATCTTAAAACCTCTCACAGCAACTGACATAGAAATCCTATAGCATAACAAAGCCACTTAGCTAATTCCCGGTCAATACATGGATTAATGAGTGGATGAATGGATAGATAGAGAATGACATGATAGACAGGTGAATGAATAGATGAATGGGTTATGGATGGAATAACAGGATGATGGGCGAGTGAATGAATAAATAGATGATTGGTGGATGAATATAATGATGGAATGATAGATGCTTAGGTAACAGATGGGTAGATGGATAGATACATGGAATGCTGGCTAGATGATGGTTGGCTAGGTAGGATAATGAAATTATGGATGCATGAGTGTATAGACAAAAGGAATGATGGATGGATGGATGGATGGATGGATGGATGGATGGATGGATGGATGGATAAGTGAATGGTCAAATGGGTGGATGGAGCTGAAGGGTGAACAGGTGGATGGATAAGTGATATAGACAAGAAGCAAAATGGAATTTTTCACAGCACAACAGAGTTAATTCTAAGTGACCACATGGGGATGAAAAACTGGTTCCCAAAATGCTTTGGAGAACCTGTGGTCAGAAAAAAGGGGGTGTTTCTATGTAAGTAACTAATTAAATAGCACATATCTAGAAGCGTTTGCTCATTGGCCATCAGATGAGGTAAGCTACTACTTTTAAAATGTTCCTGTTCTCGCCTGCTTCTAGGAATGTATTCTCCCTGGTTCCATAGATTTGATTGCGATGGTGTTTGGGTTTTTTTGTTGTTGTTGTTGTTCTTGTCGTTGTTTTATTTTATGATCGTATATCTTGTCTTCACACAACTAGTTAAAACAAGCAAGTTTTGTTTTGTCTTTCCAGGCTCTTGTTTTATCTTCTGCAAAATGCTAACAAAGGTTTGTTTTCTAATGTTTGTGAAATTTTAGAGGAAAGCATGCTGGATTTGGATTCATCTTGAAGCAGATGCCATTTCTTCCTTAGCCTTATTAGTTTGATGAAGCATCTAGTGTCCTATCTACATGCGGCAAATTCAGTCCGAGAGATGCCAGGGATGACTCCTGGCATCATTAGTCACCTGCCCTTCACCTGCTGCCTACAGCGATGCTCACAGGACACAGATGAGGGATGTGTGAGCAGGTCCCAGACTTTCTGCACATCTGTGAGATTTATAATTCTCCCTGCCCCTTCAGTGGGAACTTCTGGAGTCAAGTCTAAGCAAACTTTGCAAGATTAAAATTTTATAGTGAGAGTATGAAGAGAAGAATTGGACTGAAGACACAAAGGCAGCTTTGTTTGTTTTCTTCCTCCTTGGGAAGAGAATGATTTCACTGAGGGGAGTGGGAAACATCCCAGGCCCCCGGCAAGTGGTCTTCTCATGGTCTGGCACAGGCTAAGTGGTAGAGTACTCCCCTCAAATGTGTGAGGCCCTAAGTTCAATTCCCAGAACTGGAAGATATTCCAAGAGAATGTGTCTGGCATTGGGAATGGTTTATTTGATCAGAGAGTATGGAAGGAGCCTGAAGAACTTTGCAGAAAAGCTCTACCCTGTGCAAAATATGGGAGTTGGATGCCACTAGGTCATTAGAATTTTCAGAACTGTTTAGCATTTTCAGGACCTTTATAACAAACATTTTTTAAAAGATTCACATTTGTATGTTTCCTTAGGCTCTGGAAGTGAAAACTTCTCTCTCAATATTAGGACTATCCCTAGGTCAAAAGTTGAAGACCACCTGGAGGGAAGAAGTGCTTGGTGGTGATTCCCAATTGTGAGTAGGCTCCCTCCCTGATGTGGGGCATTGGGCAATGCAGACATCTCTGGTTGTAACAACCTGGGGGTAGAAATACCACTGATATCTCGGAGCAGAGGCCATAGCTGTTCACGAGCATCCAGTCACACAAGAGAACCTCAAGCAACATCGAACTATCTGGACCAACATGTGAATGGAGTAAGACTAGAAATACTTGGGTCTTGCTTTCCTGTTGGTTTTATAAGATCCCATGACAGGAACGACTTGTGCAGTGAAGGGTTTGCTTTTTGCTCAGAGAGTACAGGACATCACAGCAGGGAAGCCACAGCAGCAGGATCTTAAGGTAGCTGGTCATAGTGTGCCCACAGTCAGGCAGCAGAGAGAGATATACCCTCATATTCAGCTCTCTTCCTCTTTGTGATCTGGGCCCTAGCCCTAGCCCTTGGGTGCTACTGCTCACATTCAGGTTGAATCTTCCCTCCTCTGGCAACCTTCTCTGGTAATACACTCACAGTCACACGTAGAGGAATGTTTTCCCCAGTTGATTCCAGTGGCATCTAGTTGACAGGCATGATTAACTGTCACAGGCCATCTATTTGTCAAGGGAACTGAATGCCAGGAGCCAAGATCATTTCCCATGTAGATGTACTTTAAAAGCACAACTTTTTGAAAGAAGAAATATTTTCCATTCAAGACAGGCCCCAAAATGCATGATGTTCAGTCTCCTTAGTTACATAGAGTTGGCTCACTTTACATACCTTGGAATTTAAAAAAATAATATTCCTAATTAAAAGGGAGATGCCACCATAGGGCAGTTTCCCAGAGAAGCACCGCTGATGCTGCTCTGTGACAATCATGTGAGGGGAACGTTACAAGATTAATAAATTGATTAAAATATGAGTCTTTTCTAATAGAGACTAATAGATTCAACATCTGTTCATTTCTTTTATATCATTGCTAAGTCAATAGAGGTGTTTCCATGAGACTTGTAAGTTCACACATGCACCTGATCACCATGTTTCATTAATAATTCTTAACAGGCCAAGGCGTTCCCTTCGTTGTGTCTTCATACTGAAGAGGACTTTAGTAAGTGCAGATCAATCACACTGTATTTGTTATGTCTTCAGAGATATCAATAGCTAAAAAGGAGATGTCACTGTGTGCATACATGTGTGCATGTATGCATGTGAGTATATGTGTGTGTGTGTGCAGATGAATATGTGTGTGTGTGTGCGTATTTGTGTGTGTGTGTGTGTGTGTGTGTGTGTTGGCTTTCAGCCACAAGAGTTGGAAACTGAGATGATTTGATCCAAGATCCTATAGTTCAGGGAATCATCTGCTGTGCCCCAGAACAAAATCTGCCATCTGGTGAGCTCTAGATTGGCATAGGCCTGGCTCCGCAATGGAAGCCACACTGAAGCCAGAATCAGAGGTGGAAGCATTTGTGCCAGTGTTTCTTTCAGAGTTAGATGCAGACAAGCTTTCCTTCGGGGCCCCTTTACCTCTAGATGAAGAACCTGCATCACTGCTAATGAAAGCCAAAGGCTGAGACACTTTGAGGAATGCAGGTAACTGTTAAGTAGAAAAAGAATTAAAAACCAAATGCTAACTGAAGCTCTTCCTCTTTAGACCATCTTTCACTGGATGAAGGAACAGTCCAGGGCATATGGGTTCTGGCTCTGGGCCCATCATGGCTAACTGAGGCAGGTTAAGATGTGTCTCCTCCATCACACACAGTGCTCTCACTTGTCCAGTGAAGATGCTGACATCTGACTTAGGGGCTGCTGTGATCCCTGAGAGTAATCAGCTGATTCAAGACCAGTCCCATGGAAAACACTGTATGGAAGAGATGATGGCAACTTCCATGGGCAGTTGTCGCAGGCAGGCAGGTTGTGACCATGTTATATAATGATGTGTCTTCAGTAGAGAATCTTTAGATGAGGGCAGGTCTGATTGTAAATAGTCCCACATCCCATGTGTTTCCCCAATATTCAGAGGATTCTTCCTGTTCCCTTAAGGATAAAAATTTTTAATTCTAATATAATACATTTTCAAGAAGAGAGAGAAGCAGATAAGAAAGAGTCCAAGTTCATACTTTGTCATTCAATTCGAAATCTAATCAGGAGATGACTCTTCACATTTGAAAGGGGTTTCAGGCCATCTTCTAGGCATGGCAATGGCTGTCACATGCACAAATATACAGCAGCTATGGTTACACAGGATTTGCACAAGAGTGGGTCCTTCCACATCATGTGTCAGGGAGTGGTTCATGAGGCCCCGCCCCCTCCCTGAGAAGCCATGGGCAGTTATGGTCGTCAGGGGAGGAAGTGTCATTTTCTGTAGTTGCGTAGCCACTGTTACATTAGCTGCACTTCGTCCCTCCAGGCCCATGCCAGCAACCCTGGTTAAAGTAAGTGGGAAAATGGTAAAAGTCGAAAAGGGACAATATGAAGGATGACAGACATGAGTATAGCATATGGCATACAAGCATAATAAGGAGGATTGTGGGGTGAATGTGATTATAGTATATTATATACATGCATGATAAAGAGGATGGTGAGGTGAATGTGATTGTAGTATATTACATACATGCATGAAACTCTCAAAAATAAGCTAATTATCTTCTACATATAAAAAATGAGTTTCAAATAATGGAGAAGGAGGGAGGTAAGGAGGGTAGGAGGAAGAGACACCGGGAGGGGGGGGAGGGGAGTTCTGTTTGGAAGGAATAGGCAGGGCCCTTGTAGGACCTTCCCTGGTTGGACTCAGCAGTCATCGCTAGCTTCCACATCACAGCCTCAGAGAAGGAAAGTGTGAGGCCCTGAGACCTTTGGAAGTTTCTGAGAGACAGTTCCAGGGAAGGGCGTGTTCCTCTCAAGCACCATGACCCGTGGGAAGGCAAGCTCCCGGAAAGGAAGAGAATCCATTTGCAGTCTGTGTTGGTGGATACACTGACAGACTTTTTGCTACCTGATGTGTACAAGGAAGAAGCTGAAGGTTTCTCCTTGGGTTGCCATGAGAGAAAAACCAAAGTCACACTAAATGCTAATAAGTGTCATCTGGTGGAGCTCCGAGGACATTTAACAGATGCACCTTAATCAGTAGCTTCTCATGCAGCTCCAGATGGCACCTGTGCTGTGACCAGCAGACACTGTCTAGCTATGGGCTTAAACACAAAGCAACATTTCTCCGTCTTCATAGGCCTGATAGGCTTTGTGCACCAGTCTCCTACTGATGACTCTCCTAACTGTCCCTCACCCACGCAACCCAATTCCTTTCTGCTTCATCACAAGGTGACTGTGGGACCCAGGCAGGGCCAGTCCTAAATTGCCAGCAAGCTGAAGGCCAGGGGATGAGCTCATGGCCGTAGCTGGTCACTCAGGGTATACCATGAGAAGTCACACATGGGCAGTGGCAGAGAGAGTCTAGTGACTACAAGAATATACCCAGTGCTGCCTGAGTCTATGCTTCCAACACTTGGAGCAGCACAAGGGTAGAAACCACAAGGTATCAGGAGGAGGCAGTTTTGGCTATGTACTTGGTCCAGTCCTTTCATCTGTTCTTTACATGGAAACCACCAAGATGGTCTGCTTTTTTGCTTAAACTAATTTCATCTGTATCTCTCTTTACCACAAGTGATAACATCAATATTCATATGCATAAATAGAGCCCAATTCTGTTTCTTTTAGGTGTTTCTTTCTAACCCAGGGCCACCCACTGGTTCTGTATATTTATAAACCAAGACCTCTACTTAACACCATGAATCTCCATGGAAGGCTGGGTAGAGGGAGCAACCCTCCAGGGATAACTCTACTGCTAAAAGGTCTACATTTGCAGCATGGAATATCTGACAGAGGGCTCTGGTTCTGGGAATGTGAGAACTGAAGAATACCAAGGAATCTGCTTCGAGAATACCCTGAAAGGTCTTACCTTGGACTTGGGTGGAAGGTTTTCTTGGGATACTGGATTTAGTGAATTTAAAAAAAAACCCACTTTATATCAGTGTGATACGTTGATGGACTTCATCTCACCAGCTGGAACACACTCCAAGACCTTCTCCATCGGTGTCTATACAGAAGGTTGTAGTTAAAGGAAGAGAAGTTTGCAGTTCCTACCATCAGATTGGTAAGGCAAGGCATTTAACTGGATGCAGAGCGAGAGGTGCACCATGTTGCCAACTTTCATCAACCTATGCAGATCTTGTCTGTTGGACCTGGGATCTGAGGACTGAAAGAATAGGACAGACTACAGTGTAGTGCTATAGAGAATCTTACTTCAGTTTCAGCATACTTTTATATATTAATGTAGCAAAGAAAGCAATGATCCAAGGATAGTTGTTTGAGTTCAGAAAAACAAGATCAGAAAAAACATGTACATAAACTCCAGTAAGCACATACTAAATGTTAACATAGTAGAACTTTCTCAGGACAAGGCAATTGAAACAATTGCCTGGCACGTACTATAGATTATATCTGAGAAAGCACAAGAGCAAGGTAAAGGGCCATATCTAGCTTCAGGGCACACTGAGGGCAGCACCCAGCATAGCCTTTCACCAGACTGGGTTTTATAGTTATGTTCTGACATCCAACAAAAACAATAAACATATCTTATAAATTGAATGTAAATGATTGTCAGTCACAAGGGCACGAAATCATGTCTAAGAGCAATCCAGAGAACAACATACATCTGACATAAAAGGTCCTCTGCCATTTTTCCTGGAGTCTCTCTCACAGTTCCTCAAGGCATTATTCACCATGGGTCATTCTTTTGACCATGTTCAATCACCGCTTAACTATAGTGGGAATGGTTCTGGAAAGAGAGCCAGAGGGCACTAAAGACAGGCTTTCCTACAGGAGTAAGAAGGCTCAGTGGAAGAATGGGATCTGGTGCTCAAGGGGCTTTACTTTCATCCTGGTGGACAGGTAGAAGGGGATGAGGAGGAGGCAAAGGTGGTTGGGGTACATGGGGAGGCAGCAAGGTATGTCCTCAGCTCAAGAGGAGAGTTGGCTCAAGTGGGCTTTGTCAGGGAAGAAGTTGGAGTTGAGGCTGCAGAGAAGACAATGGAGGGCGGAGTCTGTACACTACTTCAGACTCAGAGTAGACAGAGGTGACTCCTGGTTGCTCCTGAGTCACGATGGAAAAATGGCAATGATGCTGGTATTTGTCCTTATGTTGTTCCCACCTTTCTGCCTTGCAAGGTGAAGGGCTGTTGCAGGCTGATGAAAGACTAAAGGAGTCTCTCATAGAGTCTGGATGAAGACAGGTACAAATGAAGACAGTAGGCTATGGCAACATAGCCACAGTCTCAGGAGTGGCTGTCATCCTAAGATGTGGAGCGCCGCCTCACATAGCCGGCCTCACATAGCCGTTACAGC
>NC_034590.1:104745441-104781588 GCF_900095145.1 Mus pahari
GTCCGAGGCGGAGTAGAGCTCCTATATAAGGGAGGCGGTTTTGTTGCTCAGGGTCTCCGTTTTTTGGAAGCTTGTGCTCTCCCTCTCAAGAGTATAAAAGCTTTGCTACAGAAGGATCCTGTTTGTGTGCCGCGTCGTTCTTGCTGGCGAGACGGTTGGCGCGGGACACTAAGATGTTCTCAATTCAACCCCAAGGACTTTGCAGTAGGTTAGAGTGCAGGAAGACAACTGTACATACTAACAGAAAGAGACCATTCCTGAAACTATACCACATGGAGCCTTGCATCAGCAGTGCACATGAGACTCAAGAAAGACTAGAGCCTTGAGATTCACCTCATGGGAACAGATGAACTAGGAAGAAAAGATGTGTCTCAATTTCAGAGGTCTGTAGACAGTCCCTTGTGGGCCACAGATGGGGTGTGTGCCAATGTTGGCTGTTCCAGTCTGGTACCTGCCAGGATATGGGTCAAGACCATGGAAACAAAGATTGGAGGGCTCTACAGAAGAAGGACAATTATGCAAGTAATGTTATATAGATTCAGTAAGTTATATTTAACAATATATGCATTTATGAATGTAACAATACATACTGTAAACTGAGGCCATGAATTTGAAAGAGAGCAAGGAAGGATATATAGGAGGATTTAGGGGGAGGAAAGAGAAAGAGGATAATGTAAGTTATAATCTCAAAAATTAAAAAAATAATTTTATAAAGGATAATTCTCTTTATACAATTTTAAAAGTTAAAATGATAAATGAATTGAACTCAAACTGTAAGTGATCTACTACAGAAAAATAAATATAAGTATTTATACAGAAAAATAAATATAAGTATTTATGCTACAGCAGCTTTAAAATTTATATTATAAAATCAGAATATAATAAAAGTGTAGGACTTAGAGAAACAGAAAAGAGGACAATTGGAGTGGATAGCTGGTTGTGTGGAGGCTGAAAGTACAGAACCCATATTTAGAGCCACAATAACATCCAGTGTCTCAGAAGTCACTGACAGGGTCAGCCATGACGACTGCAGTTGGGATAATTGAGTGGTGTGCCACCAAGGCATTCCGCTTGACTTAACAGTGCAGTGGAGTTCATGATCAGACTTTCTGAGCCCTCTCTCTGCAAATTGGAAACATTAGTCATCTGTCATGAGCTGTCTGTCATTTCTCCTTTCCCTTTCATCTTATAAATTCTTTTTTCTTTTTTTCCTTTTTGGTGTGTGTGAATACATGTATGCACTTGCTCATGTGTAGATGTATAAGCATGTGTGTGCTAGGGCACATGTGGAAAGCAGAAGACAATCTTTGGGTTTAAGTCTATCCCTTTTCCATCTTGTTAGAAACAGGGCTTCTCCCATGTCACATGCTCCTGTTGCTCTGGTTTGGTTCCTGTTGCTGTGAGAAACACCATGGAGTCCCTTGAGGAGAATAGGGCTTGTTTCACCTTATACATTGCAGTCCAACACCAAGAAAAGCCAAGTCATGAACTCAAAGCAGGAACATAGAGTAGAAACCATGAAGGAGTACTGCTTGCTTATCTATCAGCTATTTCTCATACATAGCTCAGGCCTGCTTGCCTAGGGATGGCACCACCCACAGTGGACTTGGCTCTCTTACACTAATTAGCAATTAGTTACTTAATATAATACCTACACAGATAAGCCCAAAGGCCAATCTGATTGGTAAGATTCCTTTATTGAGACTTCCTCAGATAACTCTGGGCTATGTCTGGTTGACAGTTGAGCTAAGTAGGAGACCAAATTAGCTGTCCCACCAGCTTCTGGAGAATCTCCCATCTCTACCTCCCATCTGCCTATTGGAGTGTGCTGAGATTACAGCCACTTGTGCTATTGTGCCCAGTTTTCAGATGGATTCTGGGGATCCAAACTCAAATTATCAGGCCTGTACATTAAGTGCTTTTATTCACTGAGCTGTCCCCGGAGCCCTTCCCTTTGGTCTTTTAAAAAGCATGCATAGACTTTGCATGGCAAATAGGTACGTACATATGTGCTGTCATGTGCACATATATCAGTGACATAATGCATACTTCACTATTTATAATACATGCTATATACTGTACTTTGTGCTTCTAGAATGCACTGTACTATGTATATAACCTACACACTGTACTATGGACATGTTCTGTATACAGCATCATGTATATTATATGCCCTGCTATGTGAATATGCTGTGCACTATAATAGTCACATTGCTACATGCTATGCTGTATATATGCATATATTACAACTATCCTATATGCATTTACCACATGCTGTGCTGTGAATACACACTACATACCATCTTATATACATCTACTGTGCACCATACTATGTACATCTGCTACATGTAGGGATGCTACATGCATATACGTGTGAGTGTTAGACATGATCCTGTATGTATATACTATATGCTGTATTGTGGGTATATACACATCTACCATGTACCATGTTATATATATATATATCTGCTACATGTAACAAGTCATATATGTATATATTCATACTATTTTATGTACATATTCTACACACTATGCTGTGTGCACCTGCTGTGGACTACACCATAGGTTTCTACTCTACCCTGTGATGTACATACACCTATACTATATTATGCTATATGTGGATGATACATACTATACTGCTTGCATACTACTCATGTGCCTTGTGTGCATGTGGCACATACTACACTAATGCCTCCACTCTGCACTATTCCAATATTCTAGACCATTGTTAGTGCAGTTTATCATGGGGTCCTGTACCACAGCTGCATGGTGCTGTCCCTGTAGTCACCTTGCTTCTCCCACTGAGATAAAAGCACAGCCCCTCTGCCAGGTAGTCCACACTCTGACCACCTTGTTCTCTTAATGCATGCTTTCCATATGGCTCTTGAATCCAGTTACTGGAAAGTTTCCTACTGCTCCTCTGCCTTGTAAGGCTAGATTGGCTTAGGAGTGAGCTGTGCCTGGCTCTCTGTTATTGCCGCCGCTGCCCACAGCCTTGCACAGCTTCTTATGTGATAACCTTTCTTTCAAGAGATGCTTTGTTTTCCCCTCATTTGCAATGAAAATTTGTACAGGAAATTCTATTTCCTCATTCTCTCTGACATTTGGGCTCCGTGTTTGTGGAGTGAAAGACCTTTGACTATATGTGGGATCCACAGAGCCATGGACACACATCTCTCTCAATAGTTGTCTGACATCTCAGTTTCTTCCTCCCCTCATCTCCCTTACCAACCCCCCTTCTCTCTCAAATTACAGCTATTCTGAGAATCAGATCAGAAACAAAGGCTGCCTAATCCATCCAAGGGAAGGCCCTGGGTCAGAGAAAGGTCCCCACCCCTCCATTGGACTTCACCCCTGACACTCAAGGTGCATGGCACTTTCTTTCACAGACTCAAAGCACATATGACACTGGTACTTCCTTTGCTTTTATATCTGGTGTTGACTCCTCAGGAGTGGGAGCACCACTTCTTGACAAGGGTGGAGGTGGAGCCTCTATGTGCTTCTGCTTTGAGGCCCTCATTAGCCCCAGGGCAATGTCTTCACTAGTCACTATTGGGGCACTTGTCTCTTCTCTTCTTTCTAGTCCTGGATAGGTTGCATCTGAATTTGATTTTGTTAGCATATAGTAATTGCACATATGAGCAGGCTTTCATGTGACATTTTCACACATGCACACGGTGTGCACCTACACACTTGGCTAGCTAGCATCTCCCTCTCCCTGTTATACCTTTGTGATCTCAGCTTTGAGGTCCTCTCTTGTAGATATTCACACAGCACACAGCACACAGCAGGTTGCAATATGCTAGCTTCTTGAAATAAAAAAGAATTCAGGATCATAAACATACCAATAAATGGTTATAATATATATAATATAACAGTTTAAGTTTTCACCTAAAATGGTAAAAAAAAAAATCACAAATGATAAGTTTTACATAAACCTCACAGAATTCAGGAAAATGTATCATACCTTCCCACATATTTTGGTTTCATATTCTGATCATGTTTTTACAAATAGAGAAAAAAATACAAGTTTCTTTTCTTAATTTATTTTTTCTTTGAGACAAATTCCACTGTGTATACAAGACTGAGAAACTTGGGCATGGACTCACTTTATGTTTGAAACTGGCTTATGCACAAAAGCCCCTGCACATCACATGCCCGATCTAACCAAACTAAAGGAATCTCCTACTCAGCTTTCATGAGCAAATCTGCCCTGGAAAAGAAAGATGGAAAGAAAATGAAAAACATTTGTATCCACTCAATGATGCTTAAACTGAGGGGAGATTGGAGCATAACTAGACAGTTGTGTCAAACTGATTGAACACCAAGTGGTACATGTTGGCCAGTTACGGTAGATGTAAGCACCTCCCTGGCTTGAGAGCCTTTCAGGGAACATACATTCTGAGTGAGCTGCAGCCAGCCATGCCTCCAATCATAAACACACTAAAAGGCTCTGAAAGTATCCTTGCTCCCTCAACTGAGCCACCCATTCCAGCTATCTCCCTAAATCTGCTTCTGTCCATTGTCCTTGAAATGTTTAACGTGGCTCTGCAAATTATTGGAATTATGTAAGAGCAGGAATCGCTGTGGTTTTGTGACAACCACGTTCTAAGCTTTTGGATACACCTTGCCTTTGGGCAAGTCATCAGAAAACAAGCCTTAATAAAGAAGTATGGAAATCATTAGCTTCACTTCCACGTTTATCGTTATAGCTGTTTCTCGTGGTAGCTGACACTAAAGAGCCAGCATAACCACCAGGACCGTGCTCCTACACAAACAGCTGTCCACTGAGGCTGCCCACAAGCAGATCCATGCCAGCAGTAGCACAAAGAAGCCCTGCTGTCAATGACTCGGCTCCATGATGCTGCTGGAGATGTTAGTGCAAGGAGCTGCTGAAATATGCACTATGGTCCCAGTGCCTGGTGCTTAAAGACTCAACGACAAAACTACACTTCCACAACTTAGTGTGGTGGCACTTCAGGAGTTATGTGAAGCCTACTTGGTGGGTCTTTTTGAGGACACCAATCTCCTGTATTTGTACCAATAGATCACTATCCATCAGATCACTGTCTAGCCAAGCTCTGACAGACATAATTGTACAGTCAATTTTAATATCGCAGCCAGAGACTCTTTTCAGATCCAAAAATCACTGGGAAATATTTTGACAACACATATTTAAAAAGAAACAAAAGTGGGAAATCTGGTAGTACCAGATGATTCCTAGACATGGAGAATCTACCAAAGTTAAATCAAGGGGATATAAGCAACTTAAATAGATCTACAATGAGCAAGGGTAAGAAGCAGAGTAAACGTCCTCCAAAAAAAATTAGAGAAAGCCCCGAGTCCCAGACTGTCTCACTGATGAGTTTCAGCAAACCCTGCAAGAACAGCTGGCAGCAACGCTCCTCACATCACTCTATGAAATAGGAAGGGAGGTTTGTGAAGGTAGCATCATCCAAACTTCACACTAGACACCACTTCTTTTTTTTTTTAAGATTTTATTTACTTATTATTTGTAAGTTAACTGTAGCTGTATTCAGACACTCCAGAAGAGGGAGTCAGATCTCGTTAAGGAAGGTTTGAACCACCATGTGGTTGCTGGGATTTGAACTCTGCACCTTAGGAAGAGCACTCAGGTGCTCTTACCCACTGAGCCATCTCACCAGCCCCTAGACACCACTTCTTATACTTCACCTCTGTTCGATAGTGCCCACCCATACCATGCATTGATAGGACACCAATGTCCTGGTAGCACCTATCCACGAGTCAGTAAGAAACTGTCACCCTGGGATCTCTTCCCAGGGTCCCTACAAAGAAGAGCTCACCTGGATGAAAATCACTGGCTATAAATACAGATGTAATGTTTTAAATTTAATTTGTTTCTTTATTCTTTGAAAGTTTCATACACACCTATAATGGATTTTGTACATAACCCCCCCCCCATCAACCCTTTCAAACCTCTTCTGAGTCCCACACACCCTCTAATTTCATGTCTTCTTCCTTGCTCGTCAGCTGGGTTCTCATGCTGTCGTCCATCCATGCTGGAGTGTTGACTCTTTTGGCCTTGTGCAGGTCTGTGGCAGGCAACCACAGCTGCTGGGAGTTTGTGAGTGCAAAGGTTCTGCCATGTCTACAGAACACCATTTTCGCCTCAGTTCCCCTCATCCTCTGGCTCTTCAAACCTTTCACCCAGTCTTTCACCACATTCCCAGCATCTTGCGAGTAGACAACGTGATGTCCTATTTAGAGCTGAACTCTCCACAGACACATTTTCTACACTTTCACCAGTTGCGAGGATACTTACAAGCCAAATTTAAGAACACATCCAAAGGATCATCAATGCAGAAAATGCCTTTGACAAAATCCAATAATGCTTCATAATAAAGACTCTGGAGAGACTAAGGGTAGAGGGAACACCTATCAACAAAATAAAGACTATTCATGACAAACCAATAGTCACCATCACGATTAATGGAGAAAAAGCTCCTGAAGCTTTCTCATAAGATGCAGAAGAACATAAGAGTGCCCAATGTTGCCCCTCCCATTCAGTAGAGTGCCTGGGTTGCTAGCTAGCACAAGACCAGAGACGGAAATAGAAGAGATACAAACAGGAAAGAAAGAAGTCCAATTTTCCCTGTTTGTAGATAACATGAGAGACCCCAAACATGCCACCAGGAAGCTAAGAGCTGATAAACGGTTTCAGAAAAGTTTCAGTAACAAAATCAACAACCTAAATTAGGGATCTTCCAAAAACCGACTGAGAAAGAAACCATGAGCAAATCCCATTCAGCCTAAAAATGAAAAACCTATACAGATAGATTTCACATGTAGATAGGCTGGTAAGGGGAAAATGGCTATCCTAACAACATCAGTCTACATTTTCTATAGTCATGATCAAAATTTCAACTCACCACAGTCATAAAAAAAAATACTCAAATTCATAATTTCTAGTAGATATTTTCTTTATATTTTAAATGTTATCCCCTTTCCTGGTTACCCCCTATCCCATCCTCCTTACCCCTGCTCACCCACTTACCCACTCCCTCTTTCCTGCCCTGGCATTCCCCTACACTGGGGCATTGAGCCTTCACAGGATCAAGAGCCTCTCCTCCCATTGATGTCTGACTAGGCCATCCTTTGCTACATACGCCGCTGGAGCCATGGGTCCCTCCATGTGTACTCACTCTTTGGTTGGTGGTTTAGTCCCTGGGAGCTCTGGGGACTGATTGGTTCATATTGTTGTTCCTCCTATAGGGCTGCACAACCCTTCAGCTCCTTGAATCCTTTCTCTAGATCCTCCATTGCGGACCCTGTTCTCAGTCCAATGGTTAGCTGAGAGCATCCACCTTTGTATTTGTCAGGCACTGGCAGTGCCTCTCAGGAGACAGCTATATCAGGCTCCTGTCAGCAAGCACTTGTTGATATCCACAATAGTGTTTGGGTTTGGTGACTGTATATGGGATGGATCTCCAGGTGGGGCAGTCTCTGGATGGCCTTTCTTTCAGTCTCTGCTCCACACTTTGTCTCTCTCTGTATGCTAACCAAAACAAATCCCAAAGAATAAAAACTCTGAGCGAGGCATCACCATTCCTGATCTGAAGTCATACTACAAAGCCATCGTGGTAAAAAATCAATATGGTACTGGCACAAAAATAAACATACGGATCAATGGAATAGAATTGAGGACTCATCAGATATAAGCCTACAGTCCTGCAGCCTTCTGATTTTTATTAGGGCTCAAAAATACTCAATGGAGAAAGGACAGTATCTTTAACAAACACTGGTGGCGAGGCCAGATAGCTATGTGTAAAAGATTGAAGCTAGATCTTTATCTCTTACCCTGCACAAGAGCAGCTTCTAAGTGGATCAAAAATGTCAGTGTTAGACCTGAGATTCTGGAGGACAAATAGGAAATGCACTTTAGGGTATCAGTTTCAGTTAAGACTTTCTGTGTGGGACCTTCCGTCATGCAGAAAATAAGCAGTAATCAGCTAGATCAACCTCAACATTTCAGAGCGTCTCTACAGCAAAGGAATGAATGTGTTAATTTGCTGAAGAAGGCAACCTACAGAATGGGAAACTAATCTTTGTCAGCGACACATCTCAGAGAATTAGTGTCTAGAACACACAAAGAACTCAAAAGTTTAAACACCAAGAAAACAAATAATCCAACTGAAAAAAATGAGCCATGGAACTAAACAGACGGCTCAAAAGAAGAAATATAAGTGGCTAAGAAATGTTTTTGAAAACTTTCTAGTATACTTGTCTATTAGGAAAATGAAAATTGAAACAACTGTGAGATTTCCTCTTGCCACGGTAAGAATGGCTGTCATCAAGAAAGGACATAAATCTTCATTTATAATATCTTCAGAGTTCAAAACTGTGGCCCTCATTTACAGTCATGGTGATTACTCAACTTCAGAGAGAATTGCCCACATTTAGGGTTTTCCTCTATAAGTCGTCTGTAAAGCTTTATGAAACAGAAAGAACAACAAATGCAATTGCTAAATATTCTTTTTTTTTTTTACAAGAGGTACAAAACAGTAATTTCTAACATTAAACTGCCATTTACAGTAGATTTTTGTACACCTGCAGAGACTCAGTCATGATGGGGGAAAATGCCCAAGGCAAATGGTCTCCAAGAAGATATTTACACAACATGAAATCAACTGTACCATAGAGACCCAGGGAAAATTATCTTACGTTATTATGAAATCGAACAAATATGATATAGCGTCATCATACAGAAAACCTGTAGGACCCCCATCCCAAACCTAAGTAAAAAGGAATTCCTCAGCTCCCTCTGCCCACTCACCCGCCATCTTCCTGTTACAAAGAATGAATGTCTAGACTACTCCCACCCACCCGCAAATAAAGTGCACAGTCCATGGCAGACCATAGAATAATGCAACAGGAAAAGCCCCCTTTTGTATTATCATTTAAAAAATAAAGTACAAACAACAGAAATAAAGCAAACATTGAAGAGAATTCAGTGATTCTCTGCATCTTGGAAAAAAAAAAAAGAGGCAAAGCATGGGGTGACTTGCTTGACCACTCATGTTAGTACACGTATCCTTCGTTGTAGGGGTGGGGGTTGCAGCAGCCCCCTTTGGGCATGTAGGTCCTGCTCTCATCTTCAGATGGCTCCCCTAACAATTGGAGCAGGGACTGTCTCTGACTCTGCTGCCTGCCATTGGATCCCCTTCCCCTAGCTGGACTGCTTTGTCTGGCCTCAGTGGGAGAGGATGCATTTAGTCCTGCTGTGATTTGATGTGCCTGGGTGGTTGGTACCCATGGGGCTTCCTCTTTTCTGAAGAGAAGGGGAGGAGGAAAAGCAGGGGGAGTATACTGAGAGGAAGGGGGGAGGGGTTGTGATCAGATTTAAAATGAATATTTTTTTTTTAATAAAAATTTCTCAGTTGGACTGATAATGTTTCCTCTATGAGCAAAACACCATCTAACAAAAACTCCAACACCGGGCATGAGAAGCTCTCTTTTGAGTTGTTGGTCAGGGCTGTCCGAGAGACTCTGAAAACATTACTAGCTATTGCTATTGTCCTTGGTTGTTCCCATATGGAAAAAGGTAAGTTCATATTGATGGAGATACCATATGCTTCAGAGGCCACTGAGCTATAACTGCCTTGAAAGCTGCCTCTCTGAAGACTAGCTTCATGGAACCAGGAGGTGCCAGGCAAGCTTCCAAAGAATGGAAGCCACCAAAAGTTCTACCCAGCTATGACTCCCCTGAACCACAGCAATGACCAGCAGGGCACCATTACCCTAAGGATGTACCGTGAAATGCATACCTTGGTACTAACAAGCAGTTGCCTAATTGGACTTAAGATTCCCTCAGCAAGAGGGGAAGTGGAAACCTAGCCAACTATCTAGGTCTAGTGAAGTCATGAGCCTTGGATGAGAACCTACAACCATCATTTTACTAAAACGGCATGATCCTAACTGCACTCAAAGTATTTATCCTTATACCCAGAGATGAGTGTAGTCCTCACCCCTCATCAAGGAAACTCCTCTTTGCAACAAACAAAGATCACTACAGAAAACCATGACCAATCAAAACTGGAGTTGTAGAGCCCAGTCCTGATGGGCACACCTATAAAACACTCCAGGATCTAAGGCTCAGGGAACGTTGTGGAAGAGGAGCCAGAAAGACTGTAATAGCCAGAGGATCTGGGGGCTTGCTGTGAGGCCATGTCTTCGAGTAATACCAAAAGCTACACTCATAACATCCCAACCACATGCCAGCCTAAGCATGAGTTGAACAAAGACAACAACAGTAGACATGCCAAAGTGGGTGGGGCAAGCCCAGGAGGCCTCAACTCTACACAAAGAAATACAGGCAACTAAGGAACGCCGAGAGTAGAGAAAGAGTCATCCTCATGGAGACCACGCCAGTATGTTATCCAACCCCAAATGGTCGGCCCTGAAAGCACACATACAAGTGACACTATATGGACCGAGAAGACTGTATTTAGGAACACATATGTACATACATACACATATATGCATGAAACAATTATCAATGAAAAAGAGGCCACAAATTTGAAAAAGAGCAAGGAGGGGTATATGGGAGGGTTTGAAGTTTGAAGGGAGGAAAGGGAAGGGGGAAATGATGTAATTATATTCTCATCCTGTGCTTCTCCACCTGTGAGTCTCAACCCCTTTGGGGGTCAAATGACCCTTTCATAGGGGTCACCTAAGACCATCAGAAGACACAGATATTCATGTTACTATTCATAACAGTACCAAAATTATAGTTATGAAGTAGCAGTAAAAATAATTTTATGGTTGGGGGGGTCACCACAAATGAGGGACTTTATTAAAGGGCCACAACATTAGGAAGGTTGATATCCACTGTTCTAATTTCAAAAAGTAAAAGGAATAATAAAAATAATATAGAAGCCAAATAAGAAATGCTGAAGTGGATGTGCAGGAAGAGGAACACCTCTTCCTGTTCACTGTTAGTGGAAGGGCATACTGATGCAGCCACTGTGTGATTACTGTGAAGAATCCTCAGAAAGCTAGGATGAGCCGCACCACATCATGCAGCTGTCCTGCCCTTAGTGCATCCCAAAGTCATCTGTATCTTATTACAGAGGTGCACTTGTCTTCATAATAGCCTGAACATAGAGACAGCCTAGATTTTTATCAACAAACAAACATGAAAGTGTGCTCTACTTACACAATGAAATATTATTCACCTATAAAGAAAACATGACACTTGCTGGCCAGTGAGTAGAACTGGAAAATATTCTGAATGAAGTCCCCCAGACCAGGAAGAGGAAAGCCTCGTGTTCTCATTCATAAAGAGCCTAGTTTGTCAGAGCTTCAGATCTGGAGTCCTTATAGACTCTACAGTATAGAGGAAGCCAGGAAACTGGAAAGGGGCCATTGGTGGTTTTTATGAGAAGAGGAATTTAGTACACAGATTCTTTTGTTCTTAGAAACAGACTTCCTTTATGTCCCTGGATGGCCTGGAAACTTGCTGTGTAGAGCAGGCTGGCCTCAAACTAAGAGCAATCCTCCTCATTCTGCCCCCAAAGCACTGGGGTTACAGATGCATCTACCTAGCTTTGAAATGCCTCTACTGAAGTCTGCAAATTCTGCATATCTTTGATACATTATTCTCTATGTCTTGGTCCATGCATGTGTAGGGCCAGGGAACAATTAAGAACTTCAAAACTGCACAATTGATTCCTTTTTGAGGGAGCTTTGTTAGAGTTTCCGTACTTCAAGAAAGCTTTGTCACATCTAAGTTGTTGGATTTTCTGGCATCAAACTGCTCACAGTTGTCCCCCATCATCACAGATGTATCTGCGGCCCATTGTCATGTCATGTATCTCAGTCCTGTTATCAGTTGCTTTGGACTGTGTTCCTTTTGTTAGCTACCAGGGCTTGGCTGGAGGCTTATCAATCGCATTGATTTCCTCCAAGAACCAGCTTTTGCTTCATTGATTTGTTTTTTAATGTGAGATGCCCTGCTTTGTGCTTCACGCATGTCTGCTCTGATATTTCTTACTTCTTCCTCCTTATTTTGGATCTGAATGACCTGACTTTTAAATCTTTTCCTAAGATAGAAGCTCAAGGTTGTACATTTCTGATCTTTCCTCTTTTTTTTTTTTTTCAAAATAGAAATCCAGAGTGATACGTGTCCCTTTAGGCTTTGTATTCTGTTGCATCTCAAAAATTGCACTGTGTTGTATTTTCAGACATATTAGCATGGTTTTGTTCTGTTAAAAATAGTTTATTTCCTTTTTTTTTTTTTTCTTGGCCTGTGAGTTATTTCAAATTACGTAATTTGTCGACCATAACTTGGCCTCCACAGTATGTCTTTCTGTGATACATTTTTTTATTTAATTCCATCACATCCAGGTAACCTATTAGTAAGTAATCAAATCCCTTTAAATGTATTTAGACATTTTGTATCTTAAAATATGGCTTATTTGGGTTTATAGCCCATGTACTTTAAAAGGACATGGGTTTTGTTCATGTTGCCTCTTTAAAATTTCCCAATTTGGTTAATATTGTACTCAATACTCATGTGCTGCCTACAGGGAATCTAATCTGAGGGTAAAGACTCACTGTGGCTAAAGAGCAATAGGCCTGGAGTAGAGGCAAGGGCTTGGAACTTCCAGCACTCTGGAAGCGGAGGCAGAAAGATCAGGAATTCCAGTTCATCCTTGTCTACACATAGGGTTCAATAGCAGCCTGAGCTACTAGAGACCCAGTATAAAAACAAACAAAAAAAGTATTCAAATGGTAAAGGATATTTTTAAACTGAAAGAAAGCTGACTAGACTTCATCAGTATCCAAATAAAGACAAAATTTCCTATTTGCCTGACAATTACTAAAGGTAAGCACTGGGATTTCTCACAGTTGTTTGTCCCATTTTCCTTCCATTGCTATCAGGTTTGCTCCACACATTTCAAAGCACCTTTGCAGGGAGCCATATAGGTTTTGGACTATTGTATTGTCTTGAATAATTGATCCCTCAATCATAATGAAATGATGATTTCAAAATCCCTGATATATTTTATATCTCCTTACTCTTTAAGATGCAGGACACTCAGACCAATCATGTGTCTTCCACTATTTTCCATGTCTTTCTCTATTTGTGCCCTTTCAAGGATTCCCACTCTACATATCGTAAGCCACTATGAACTGGCTTACAACCCACTGGATCTCTATCAACTTTCCAGTCTTTTTCTGTCTTTGGAGAAGCATCCATTCCTGACCTCAACTGCTCTGTGCCTCTGCAGTGTCTGCTCATGTCTTCCCACAGCAGGCAGCGCAGCCTAGTCCACAGACGTGATGCAACCAAAGCTGAGACAGACTGAGTCAAATGGACCTTTCTAACGGTCTGAAGGGGTTGCCCATGGCCAGAAAAGCTGAGGTGAGTCAATGGCGGGGAGGTGAGAGGGATGGTTGAGAGCCAGAGCAATAGCAGAGAAGACAGGCAGTTTTGATCGTGAATGTCCCCAAGTCCCATGTGTTAAAGACTTGGTCTTTACTGGGAGTTGCTGGAAATTGTGACTATGGTCCAGCAGAGTGCCTTTGGGTCACTAGTGTATGCCCTTGAGGGAGCCATTTGATGCTGACCCCTCTCACTCTCTCATTTTGTACTCCACTAGAAGATGGGGCAGAATTTTACTCAGCTTAATATCAAGATAGTTCACCTCACCCACAGGCCTCAAAGCTGTGGTCACAACAGACCATGCACGGTGACCTCCAAACCTATGAGTGAAAATGAGTTTTTCCTCTTCTTCTGTTGAGCCTGTCAGGCATTTGTAACAGTTGTGTCGAGCTAACACAGGGATGAAAATGGAATCAGAAAAATCACGGGACTCTCCCGGCTCACAGAGCAGTTATCTCGCACTAAATCTTTACTGATTGATTTACTCTGAGCCTCTCTCTTTGCCAAGCTTTATCCATGAAGACAGAGACAAGTGTTTGACCCATTCACAAAGAACTTGTAACAGAGAAACTGCTCAGTAAATAATTTTAAACAATAGACAGAAGGAGGTCACTGGACTGTAAAGGTCTGAGAACTCCATCCAAGGACAAAAGGCCCTGCTATTGGCATAGGGGTCTGAGATTTAGTGATCTGGAAGCAACAAGACAGGAGGATGGGGTGCACTCTATCCTCTTACCCCTCTAAGAACGTCTTCTATGGATTTGGGGCAGATGTTTGTTTTTACAGGGTGAGGGGGACATGAATACAGGGAGATGTAAAGTGTGTCTGTATTACATAACAGCCACCAGATTGAAACAGTATAAATGGATTATGTTTATAACTGTAGTGAACTTTAATTTCAAGTAAAATTAAAATTGGGGTTATAAAACATATCTCAAAATATCTAATCACTAGAAAGCAATTTTGTATAGACATGCCCCCATCTATAAGTCAACACAAGCACATTTGTAAAATGGAACTATTAGTCAATCACCACCGCTTTGATATTAAAATACACACCTCCACAAAGGCCATCCAAAGTGTCTCAGGACACTGAGGCGTTCAGTTTTCTAAGAAGGGCTTAGGACTGGGAAGGCATGGTGTACACTGGTAATCTCAGAGCTTGGGAGGCTCAGGTCCAAGTTCCTTGTGTTCCAGGCCAGCTGACTATATAGCAAGACCCTGTCTCAGCAAAACAAAACAAGAAAATGTCATGGGGTATCCACCAGAGAAGACTGCTCAGACATGGGTTCTAGGCAACAGGAAGTCTGTCTTAGCTGGCTGGCTGCTACACTGGGTAGCAGGACTCCAGGGTAGTCACAGCCTTTCTCAGGGTAAGCGTTTAAGCACAAAAACCATATCCTGGGTTGACTTGCTTCAGTTAACAAGACTAGTTAGCCAGAAGAAGAACCGTAGAAGCCAAAATGGAAAGTTAGTCCATTTAGAAACTCCCCCAGAACTATGGACTTGGACGGATTAGGTCTTTGTTTTTGTTTTGACAGGCAGTGCTATTTACATGCTGCGTTTTATGGCCTGAATGGTACTTCATTATGGAATCAGTTATTCTGAAGCCAGGGAGCCTACTAAGGTCTGGGAACCTGTTATACAATAACACCAGCAGCAGCAACAACAAAATGTAGGTGGGAAGGTTGGCAAAGGAGGCCCATAAGATATAAAGACCTTGAAACTGTCAAGGTCATCAAAAGTAAATCTGAGAAGCCAACACATTCAAGAAACATATAGAAAAACATAAATCTAATGTGGGATTCCACAACAGGCTCTTGGAACAGGAAAAGGGTGTAGGTGAATTTGAAAGACCTAAGAGTAAAATACAAATTTCAGCTGCTAACACGTCACTGTTAATCTTGACACCAAATGTGTCATCCCTCTAGGTTGTGAATCACAGGAGGAACTGGAGGTGAGGGGTGTGGAATTTCTTTGTCCTAGTCTCGCAATTTCTCCTGCAATCATAAAAGTAATATAAAAACAAAGTGACTTTTAAAAAGATAATTAGAAATTTAACTGTGGGCTGGAAACTATATGGAGCTGATTGGATGTAGTTTCAATCTCTAGTTGTAGTGGGTTGGTCTCCAAACTGCAATTGTACCTTCTCTATTATATTATCTTGTCTGAGCTAAATCACCCTTAATTTCTTTTCTTTACTGTCTCAGATGCGTGTGTAATCACAATCACAAACATGAAATCCACACACTTCAATGTTGAATGTTTGCCTGAGTGCTACGAAACGTCCTGTTTCAAATACAGAGCCCTGACACACCCTGGACAAAGTTAAACATTTTACAAGAATAGCAAAACCAGAATGTTCTGGGCAACAGATGATTCTTGAGGCATCCTGGCCATGTGCACATCAATCACGCCATGTTTATGATGACTTATAGTCACACTGTAAAATGTTTCATATGTTTAAAATCAATAAATTCTGACAAGGCAGGGTGCTGACAGCAGGGGTGGGAGGCACAGTAGCACTTTCACACCACATTTGCATATCTTAAAAAATTTAAAGCAAATGATCACACCACTGAGGTCCTAGACACCTGATCTAAATATTAACAATCGACTCCCCCCCATCCCTGCTGTAATTTGAGGGGTCATTACAATAGATCTGCAGAGCAGATAGATAGAGAGCATTTTCCGCGCAGTGATTGGAGGAGTCATAATTCAGACCTCATTGGAGAGTTTGGTGTCAACAGAGCCACGGGGTAGATGTTCAGCTTCTCAAATGCTGATCGTGGGATGCTGAGCAGAAAGGGAAACAGCACTCAGAAACAAAGGAGCTTAAAATTCATCATAGCAATAGCACAGTAATCGTGGCAATTCAGGACCCTCCATCTCTGCAGCTCCCACCTTTGTGTTTTACATTCGGATTCTCTCACTTGAACTTCAAGATCATCCTGGAAATGGTCGAGATGACTGGCTATTCTTACTGTATGCAGAAACCAAGGCTTTGGTGACTTTAGTGTCTTATCTGAGCTTTGACAGCTCAGGATAATGGCTAGGAATCCTTGCTGTTAGGGCTATAGTCCTGGACCCAGAATCCTCAAATTAGTGGTCACAGATACCAATTTGTCTATGACTTGATTTTTTTTTTTTTATTCACAGTTGTTAATGTGAGGATTTACAAACTTAAGAAGTAGAATTGATCCATGCTAATAAAAAAATAAAATAAAGGGCTGGAGAGATGGCTCAGCAGTTAAGAGCACTGACTGCTCTTACAGAGGTCCTGAGTTCAATTCCCAGCAACCACATGGTGGCTCACAACCATCTGTAATGGAATCTGACACCCTCTTCTGGTGTGTCTGAAGACAGTGACAGTGTGCTTACATAAAACAAGTAAGTATCTTTAAAAAAAAAAAAAAGAATAAACAAATGGCAAAAATACCAGATTGAGCTTTAAAAACTAAATATTGAGGCAAGTGATGTCAAATTAGAGATTCTGGATGCTGGGAACAAGTGTTCATTGCACTTTGTTTTGACTCTTTGAAATATTCTTAATAATTGCATAGATATAGAAGCAAATTGGATTTGGGGTTCTTCTGTTTACTTAGATAGGTTCTTGTTATGTAGCCCAAGCTGGTTTTAAATACAGTCCTCCTGCCCAAGACTCTTAGGTGATAGGATCATAGACCTCTTACGGTGACATAAACTAGTTATCAAAATCACCCCAAATCAAAACCTGAAATCCATTCATTAAAATCAAGAATAAGGAAAGATCACATGACACAGTACAACCTTCTCAGGCCTGACAGCTGAGCATCTGTACAGTTTCTCCCCAGATTCTACAGCTGAACATCTCCCTCTATTTTCTCCTCCTAGATCTGCAGTCTAGGCATCTTCATATTCTTTCTCCAGACCTGATGTCTGAGCACCAGGATGTTCCGCCCCTAAACGTGTGAAGACGTGTAGCTCCTCCATGTTTGCAGCTGTTGCTTTGTCAAGCACTCTAAGAGCGCTGCACAGCTACCATGGGCCTCCTCTCAAAGGTCAGCACTCACCTTCTCAGTATGAGAACCTCCAGTGGGGGGATGTTCAGATCAACCTTTGCTGATGCAAAGACTGTGCCTAGCAATAGCTTGGAGAAGCCACTGCCTCGGGAGGACTATAGTCTTCTGAGCCTGTGCCTGGGACTCTCTACATGACTGGTTATAGAAATTAAGTCTTTTTCCCACCTATAGTGGTATCCCCCTGTCCCCTCCCTTTCCCTGAAGACAGCACAGCAGCTGCCCATGGCTGAGCCTCTGTTGTCCCACTCCCTTCCTGAGTCATCAAAACCCTGCCTACCCTTCAGAGCCTTGCTGTTGCTGTTGCTGCTGCTGCTGCTGCTGCTGCTGCTGCTGCTGCTGCTGCTGCTGCTGCTGCTGCTGCTGCTGCTGCACCATGGAACCTCCAATGTCTCTGCCTATGGGAAACCTTCATGCTTCCATCCCATGATAGCCTGGAACAGTCTACTTTTAGAGAAGCTGTTTCCCACATCCAGGTGCCTGCCTTGAGTGTATGACTTGGCTTCCGTCAACAATGGACTGTAACTTGTAAGTCAAGTAAAATTTCTTCTCAAGTTGCCTTTGGTCATATTGTTTATCACAACGACAAAACCAAATAAGGCAAAAATGGTTTGCCTAGCCTTTTCACCATTTAGCAATATAGTTAATGCTTGTTTTCTGTTTTGTTTTGTTTTGCTTTGTTTTCATTTATTCCACTAGGTAAAGTAAAAACTGAAAGTTTTGTTGTTTGGTTGGTTTGGGCTGTTGTTTTTTTTTTGGTTTTTTTTTTCTTAGTGAAACTATATCTCAGCTACCAGGGGCCAAAGAATGCCACAAAAATCATACCATGTAATAGAAATTTATTGGGCGGTTGGAACAAAATGGCTGCTTCTGAGCTAGGATACAGACAGCAACAGACCAGGCCATGATGGTCGACTCTTTAGTGAATATGGATCTTGGGCAAAAAGAAAATGCATGGACTGTAGAACTCTGTTGCATTGGCTGTTAGTGATGGCGGGCAGTTGGCCCTGAGTCATTTTAAGGAAGGAAGGAAGGAATCAGGCTCCAGATTGTGGGCAAAGGACTTCTGGTAGTTCTCAGTGTGCCCAACAAAAACTCTGTGAAATTCAGGATGTGTGGTATATTCTATTAACCCGACAAAAATATTGTTGAGGGAATTTGTTAGTTACTAGATACAACTTTAAACAAATTTTTTTTTGAGATTTATAATTACACAATACCATTTTCCTCTTTTCTTTCATGTCTCCAAACCCTCTCACATTGCTTTCCTTGCTTCTTAGCTTATTTTGGTATATATGTATACACACACACACACACACACACACACACACTTAGTAAGTTAGTAAGTACAATCTGCTAAGACTGTATACTGTTGCTTGTTTGTGTATTTTCAGGGCTGACCATTTGGTATGGGATAACCAATTGATGTGTTCTTCCCTGGGCAAGGCCATTCCTCCCATTCTCAATGACCCTCAGTTGCCTGCAGCTCTTTGTCCAGGGTCGAGGCCTCCTGATCTTTCCCCTGTCTCTTGTTGTCCTTGTTCAGTTCATATTTAGGCAGTCATGTTCCTAGGAGACACACCCTCACAGAAACTCTACATTTTGATTGGTTATGATTTTCATTCTATGGTCTCTGTCTGTCTTAAAGAGATTTCCTCAATGTGGGGTAAAACCTACAATTTGTATTTAGGTAACCACTGGACTAGTGGTAAGACTACCTCCTGCTCTCGAGGAGGTCCAGCAAGAAGATAAATTGTAAAATATATAGAAAGAATTATGGAAGAGCCAAGTCAGGAAATCGTTGAGGAGGGGAGGGGACTTCCAGAACATTCCAGGGTGGGTCAGTGATCTGCTCTTAAGGTTAGGGAGATTCAGAGGGCTCAGATCTTGAGACAGCTGAGAAAGACATGAGCATGCTGGAAAACAACCCAGGAGAAAACAGTCAAATTGATGTTTTCTGCTGTCGAAGCCACTGGCATCAACCTGGCAAAGAGATACAGCGTGTGAAAACTGGAGAGCCTGTCTGGAGCCGGGGGAACATTGAACCAACTCTGCTCTTTAAGAAGCTTTGAAGTACATGGTCCAGAAGAGAGATACGGGAAGGTCTCATTAATTCAGGTATTCGTAGTCTCAGTTTGTGACCACTTGAATTTTATCTGGGTAATGAAAAATTTGCAAAGCAAATTAAGAATGTAAATAAGATTAGACAGGGGATGCTTAAGCTACTCAGGAGAACAAAGTGTTTTCATGCATTCATTTACATGCAGAATTGATAGGCTAATTAAAATATATCCTCATTATTAAAGTCACCTTCTGCATATTAGCCTGATAAAGTAAGTTTACTTGAAAACAAGTCAATTTCAGTTTTTCACAAAATACTGACTCTGGCATTAAAGTGTGCTGGCACTTCCTACCCATTTAATATTAGAATTAATGTCCAAAGGATTCTAATGTTTCCTACTCGGTTTTTTTTATCGTGCACTCTTGAACTGATTTGCAGTAAACTGTTTAGGGCGTTATTTTCAGATCAGCTTTGTTACCTTCAGACAACTGAGTTTTGGCTCTGTGATGGGTGAACTGTGTCCAGCTTTCCCAATAACAGCCTTGGGGAATCTTTTATTTTCATTTCTCATTAAACACATGCCTAAGGGTGGCTTAGCTTATTTTTTAAAAATCAAACTTTTTTTTTCTAAAGTCTTTGCACTCCTTCACACCCTTTGAGCAAAGCATTGCTCTCCAGTTGCTCCTCACGCCCACACTTTGTGACTTCAGGCTCTGACATTATCTACTTAGGCAGGCGCTCTCACTGCATCTGACTACAGTTTGCATTCCCAAGTCACCATCAATGTTGGGTCTCTTTCTGAACTAACCCACCCTTTACATACCTTTTTCGCTAATGTCCAAATTTTTGTGTGCATTTGTTTAGGATTTTTTTTTTAATCAGCTTATAAAGATTTCCTCCCAATCTACTACAGCTTGCCCTTTTATCTCCTTAGAGTATGCTTTGGAAAGCAAGTCATTTCGATTTCAATGAAGTCCAAAGTAATGATTTTTTTTTTCTTTTAAAGAAGGTTCGTTTTGTATCTCATGTATTTATTGCCAAGGCAAAAGTTAAAAATTCTTTAAAATATTTTTATATTAGGGCACTCAAGTCTAGAACACCCTCTTCTGCATATTATGTAAGTATTCTAGCAGCATATGTTCAAATTTTTCTATTTTCCACTACTGATTGTCTCTGCAAATTATGTCTTTATTTTTAAGCTCTTCTCTTCTGCCCCTCTGGTTAGTGTGTCTGCCAGTATGCTCTCAATACCATACACTCTTAGTCATTATAGTTTTAAAACAATTGATATTGGAAATGATGAGCCTTTCAAATTTATTTTTTATGAAGTTTATTTTTATGGATATTCTTTTTTTAATTTATTTTTTTTTTAAGATTTATTTATTTATTATATGTAAGTACACCGTAGCTGTGTTCAGATACTCCAGAAGAGGGCGCCAGATCTCATTATGGATGGTTGTGAGCCACCATGTGGTTGCTGGGATTTGAACTCAGGACCTTTGGAAGAACAGACGGGTGCTCTTACCTGCTGAGCCATCTCACCAGTCCCAATTTAATTTTTTTTTAATTTATTCACTTTATAGTCTGTCACTGCCCCCCCACGCACACAATCCTCCCCCCCTTCTCCTCTGAGTGGGTGTGGTCCCCTTTGGTTTCCCCCCACCCTGGCACTTCAAGTCTCTGCAGGACTAGGCACTTCCTCTCCCACCGAGGCCGGACAAGGAAGCTCAGATGGTAGACCGTATCCCAAGTACAGTCGCAGCCTTTGGGATAGCCCCTGTCCAGTTGCGGATATTCTTGGCCTTCACTTGCTCAGCTTGTCTGCTTACGGTTCAGTTGGTAAAACATTGCACTGTATGTCCAGCTCAGTAGGAAGACTATTAAGAGCAATGTTGAGTCTCCCTATCCATGAGCATGGGACTCCTCCCCCTCCCCCTCTCCCCCACTCCCACCTTACCCTCACACAAACAGCCCTGATTTGCCTCCCTTGAGCAGTGAGTGAGTTTCCCTGTGTGCGTTGTCGGTTAGACAGGAAAAGGCCCTTGTATGTGAATAGTTGCCGGGTCCGGCTGGCGCTGCTGTTTGGGAAGGCTGCTGGGTTTTAGGAGGCAGAGCCTTGCTGGAGGAAATGGGCTTTGAGGGTTTATAGCAGTGCCCATTTTCTGTTCTCTCTCCACTCCTGGAAACAAATGTAATGAGTTCTGCCAGCTTCCTGCTCCTGCTGCCACACCTGCTCTGCGGGTTGCAATGCCTTCCTGCCACAAAAGGCCTGACCTCTGGAACTGAAAGCCAAAACCAAGCCTTCCCCCCACCCCTTGAGTTGTTTTTGTCAGGTATTTTCTCACAGCAACAGAAACGGGAACCAACACCATATGAACGCATTTTGTCATAGTCACCCTTGAGCATTTCTTAGTCTATTTATATGTTATTGTAAATGAGATTTTATTTACATTTTAAAACTCTAATTAGACAATGCTAACACAAGAAAATGCAGTTGCTTTTGTACACTGACCCAGAACTTGCTAATCGAATCAGTTATAGCAGAGTATATTGAAGTTAAGGATGTTCTATGACGAAAAATCACATTTCTTTTTCTAAATAACACATTTCCACCTTTGCAATGGTGTGTGTATGTGTGTTTAATCTGTTAACATGCTGTTTCATTAAAACTTGAATATTATACATATTTTAAAATTTAAAGATAAACCCATCTATAAAATGATGTGTTATTATTTTAATATGATGCTGCATTCAATTTGAAATTTCATTGTGTATGTGTATGATGGCTAATATTGGTTGTCAACTTGACTGGGAAAAGGGAACCTGAACTGAAGAACTGCCTCCATCAGATCGACCTCCATGCATGTCTGTAGGGATTTTTATTGATTGCTAATTGATGGAAAAGGTCCAGTCCACCTTAGGTGTTGTCTTCCCTAGGCAAGTGGTCCTAAGCTATCTATATAAGAAAGCTAGTAGAGCAATCCAGAAGGAGGAAGCCAGTAAGCAGTGTTCCTCTGTGGCTTCTGCTTCAAGCTCCTGCCTTGAACACTTGCCCTGGCTTCTGTTGATGATGGAAACCTTTCTCTCTCTTAAGCTGCTTTTGGTAACAGTGTTAATCACAGCAACAGAAAAGTAACCAGACAGCATGTATGTGTGCTTCTGAGGAAAACCGGTTGGAACAGGTTTTGCCACCCTGGCCTTTCTTGTTTGGATATGAAGGTGGTTGTGATTTCAGAGGCTTCTCTCTTTATTGCTGAGAAGATGCTGCCCGCCATGGTACTGCCATGGGTGGCAGGGAGCGGCTTAGGGCATCCAGTATTCCTGAGAAAGTTTCCTACTTCAAAGACTCCTCCCATCCCATGTAAAGTAAGTTTACTGGTGTAGAATGGCTCGTGGTATGTCCTCTCACTTCTGGCAATGATCTCCGTGTCTCATTTTTTCTGTGCTCAGAATAGACCCTCACTGAACTTCCTAAGCAATTGTTTTATGTTCCCTGTTATTGATCTCTGCCCTTGTATTTATTATTTCCTCCCCATTGATTACTCGTGTTTATTTCCTTCATTTTAATTTTTAAGAGTGGGCAAGCACTTTCTGCCTTCTGTGCTTTCCAGTGTTGAGTTCCATGGACTATGATTATTAGTTACACTAAGTTGGTTTGACAGTGTTTTCAGGTTTCCCATACTCTACTGATTGTTTAACTCATTCCATTGACTGTTGAGAGATGGCTGCTGAGTTTTCCAGCTGCAAATGTATACAGCTTTCTACCCCTTCTCTTAGTCTTGCTCCTGTTTAATTCCGCTAGCTTCAATCTTAGTTATTAAGTTTGTATACTGTTAGAATTATTCTGCTTCCTAAATGCTGCTATTTAAAGCTAGCTGCAAACAGATCAAATTAGTTTCATGCAAATTAACAGCAACCCTAAAATGATGCCCAAATATATTTAAAAGGAATACAACAAAACAGCCTCCTATAATGCAAACTTCTTAAAGACTGGCATCTAAGCAAATATCGCCACATATGCGAGGACAAGAGGAAACACAATCCATAAACTAAAAATAAATCTTGATGGATGGCAAGCAAGATACAATGATGGAGATGAAGACATCGGCAAACACAGATGCTAGGGTCTATTAAAAACACGCTCTAATTGCTCAAAAGGTGAAGAGAACGTGTATATGATGGGAATGGAAGAACCTAGGGGGAAGCAAGACAAGTAGAAGAACAGAAAAGAGTTCAAAACCAAACTTGAAGATTAAGCAACAACAACAAACATGTGGTTTGAGAGAGGCACCAAGTGAGACCATTGGCTTAGGGGGCACCAGAGAGGAACAGATGAGTGCAAAGCCTTAACCTGTCAGGAGACCTGGCTCCCCATAAGCAGTCTATGCTCTAATCCTTCACTCAAGTAGAGACTGGCTGGCTGTCCATCCGACCTTTCTAGGAAAGCACTGACTGGGCTCCAGTGCAGGCTTCATGGCAATTTTATTTGTTAGTCTTTTTCTTTAATATTTATTTTTCAATTATGGGCAGGCATGAGGCAGGGTCGGGGGTTCACACGCTAGGTGTAAGTGCCTTTGGGGTGCTGACAAGGATGGATGATCTGGAGTGGAGTTACGGGTGGTTGTAAGCCACAGAGTGGGAACTGAACTCTGGTCCTCTGCCAGAGCAATACGCACTCTTGGCCCCTGCGCCATCTCTCTAACCCTCGGTTAGGCTTCATAAGGTTTATTATTTGATTTTGTTACCACGCAAAGTAACAGCTTTCACTGGACAGTTTCATATGCGCCTTGTTACTGGGCCTTCTCTTCTACCACCAGTACCTCAGACCCCTGATTCCTTCCTGCTGATCTCTTTCTTGTTCCTAGCACCCCTCTCTCCTTTTATCACAGGTACATTCTAATCTCCTCTTCCTTCTGTTTCCTTCTTCAAGGTCTGCTTTCTAGTTTTAAGACCTATATGCCCCCTTGTGTACACATAAAAAAAAAAATAGAACCTGCATATCATCCATTTCCCTTCAAATATTGTGATTTCATTTTTCTTTACAGCTGAGTAAAATTTCCTCGTGCATATATACGTTTTCTTACCATTTATCTGTTGACAGGTACCTAGGCCACATCATTCTTAGCTGTGTGAATGACTGCTCATTTCAGAGCCTCCTGAGTCAGCACCTAGGCCTCTTCAATGGTACTGATCATACGTTTCCAAGAGTTAGGTGCTATGGATGCATTCTGGATTATGTCCTAGGATTTCCTGACTGCCACCCCTGGTGATTTCCAAAACCTGATACATTGTACTATAAAATCCTATGGATGTTGACCAGCACATTATGTCATGCAAAGGCCGTGTGACAGCTCCACTGCTGAAAACACAAAAGCAACACACATATAACAACCAAAAAAAAAAAAAAACCTGTATTAGTCAGGGTTTTCTAGAGTCACAGTTATGGATAGTCTCTATATAGTAAGGGAATTTGTTGATGACTTATAGTCTATAGTCCAACTCCCAACAATGGACAGCAGCAGCTATGAATGAAAGTCCAAGGATCTAGCAGTTGCTCAATCCCACAAGGCAAGCAGGCAAAAAGAGAACATTCTTTCAAATGTCCTTATGTAGGTCTCCAGCAGAAGGTGTGGCCCAGATTAAAGGTGTGCGCCACCATGCCTGGATCTGGGACTTGCTTTGTCCCAGATGACCTTGAACTCAGAGATCTCCTTGCCTTAGTCTCCTGGGATTCATAGGGACTATACCTCAAGATCTCCATGCCAAGATCCAAGTCAGAAACTTGAATCTCCCAGCCTCCAAATTAGTATCACAGGTGAGCCTTCCAGTTCTGGATTGTATTCATTCCAGATATAGTCAAGTTGACAACCAGGAATAACCACTACAAAGCCCCAAAACAAAAACAAACAAAACAAAACAAAACAAAACTCAAAAACTTCTCATTTTCATTCACATGCTGTTCCATGTCCTTACTAAGTCACTGATCCTTTTCATTATGGCTGCCTTTTTCTGTTTATACACTATCCTATAATCTAAACCACACTATTAGCTGTTGTGGACTGACTTCTTCCGCTAAGTAAAACGCATTGTAAGATCCAAGCCTGGTGACATGGTCCTGTTATCCCAGCTCTCAGAAGAGACTAAGGGTCTGAGGCCAGCCTGGGCTACAGTGTGAGACTATCCCCCAAAATGAAAGGAAATTGAAAAGTAAAAGAAAAACCAAAGGAGGGCTGGAGGGAGGCATGTGGGGAAGGATGGAGGGATGGAGAGATGGGGAGATGGAGGAAGGGAGGGATTAACCCAGGGGCAGTGCGAGTTCCTTACTACCTTCCCAGTATTGTGGATTCTGCAATGAAAGACACACACATGCAGCCTTATATAATATGGACTAAGCAGTTAAATGGCAGGGCCACTCCCAAACCTCCATGTAGCTAGCATACTCTCCCCTCCAATATTCCTGAATCATTGCCCTCCTGGGCCACAATTCCTGACTCTTACATGTAGGCTGTCTCTCTGTCCTGAACTTCGGAGGCCTGATCCCAACATGGTGACTCTTCCCCTTGCCAGTGAATCCTAAAGTCCCTCCTCTGTCTCCCTGCCCCAGCCATTGGCCATCAGCAACTTTATTTACCAATCAGAACCAGCTGGGGGCAGGGTCCCTCAATGTCTTACATATAGGATGCACCAAATCCACGATAAGGCAGGGAGGGAGCAGAAGAGGAAGAAAGGGGGGCCCATTTTAAGGGTCCTCAAATGGGTTGGAGAGGTGGCTCAGTGGTTCAGAGTGCTTGCTGCTCCGGCAGAGGATCTGAGTTTGGGTCTCAGCACCCACATTGGTTGGCTCACGACAACTTGCCTATGTGAACAAACACAAAAACACTCATATACACACATGGATGTACACACAAGTCAAGAAAATCTTTTTTCAAAGAACCACCCACGCCATCCTGATCTTTGTCATCTCATTTGTTTTTCTTTGGTGTCTTCAAAAGCTAAGTAATGGTTCTCAGCTCGGAAAACCACACTGCCCCTTCATCTAACTGCGCAGAGCAGACAGCAAAGAGCTTTCCACACCCACAGTGTGTCCACAGCTCCTTCCCATGGGTTCCCTTTCCCACAGTCAGCTTCGAGCTGTCAAGTCCCTCCACTCTCCTGCCAAAGCTCCTTGCAGCCACCATCCCACGACATGAGAGGATCTCCAGCCATCCTCCTTCTTCCTTCCAACCATCGCTCTAGGCAGCAGTCCAAGGCATAAATTAGATTGTGTTAAACTCTTGATCAATATTCTCTGAGATCCCCCTTAATTGCTTGAAATAAAATTCACACAAGCTAATACAGTTTGGGGCCCTCTCAAGCCTTGTTCTATCTTCAGTCAGGGCTGCCTCCTTCCCTCTGCCACACACATCCAGTGAGGTTACTGGAGAAACCTACTCAGAGGTTTCCACCCAGGCTGCCCTTGCAGGATTCTCCTTCCCTAGTGCTGCATGCTGGCTGCTCACTCATCCCCAGATCTGACAGGGCATCCCTGGAATTCCTTTTACTATTACTCTTCTCACAAATCATGTGTGTACATGTATGTATACATATATCTATGCATATACAAGTATCTGTGTATATGCACAACGGTGCACTGTGCACACATACACTGTTGTCTTCCCTACTGCCTTGTGTGAGATACTTAGCCAGTCCAGGTCAGTTCTGTTTCTATAGACTCCCAACATCTAGAACTATTGCAAGCTGTTACACACACTGAAGAATTATAGTTTGAACCACAGAAGGATGAGCTACAGTAGCTTTAAAAACCTGGGCCAGCCAGCTCTGTCAGCTTGGAGTTCTTAACCTTATTCATAGCCTTCTTGAGCAGATTTTGGAGTACCCATACAAAATCATCAGGAATTTCTTTAACATATTCTCGTTTGCATTAATATGGTATAATTTTTTCCTTGTGAATAACACTATTTGTCAATATTAAGTTGCCCTTTCCCCTACTTAATGGTTTCTACAGCATCCTAGGTCACTATGGCTACCTCTCCCTTTAACTGCATACCTATTTTTCCGTCCTAGAGTTTAGCAACTCGTTGCGGTTGTTTAGGGGTTGCGCGCCTTGAGGTAGCATGCTGCAGGATTTTCTTAAGTGAAACCCCAAAGCTTGGAGATGCACGTTGCAAGGTCGCAGACAGACCTCAGAATCGGAGCTACAACAGCTTCTTGTAACACTCTCGAAGATCTTTCCTCTTGGCAGGCAGCAAAGGTCTCAGGAGCCCTAATGCCACCCAGCTTCTGGAAATATCTGCTCACGGAGCTCTGGTAATGTCCGCAGATCTCGCTCTTCCCCTTGACTGGTAAGTTCACTTTGTTCTTGCCTTACACGTGGCTCACTTTGTGTCTGTTTGCTTTTCTTTCTTCTGCTACATTGGCTGTGTGTTAATTAGGTTTTTCTTTGCTATTTTTTTAGTCCCACTGGCCTATGCCCCGAAGCATTCTAAAACTTGCACAATTTTAATTATAAGGTCAGAAAGGAGTTTATTCCTTCTCTTTCTTTATTGTCCCAGATATATGAAGAATTTAGCATATTTTTGGTTTGAGATCATTATTGTTAATGAGCATAGGAGCTTCTTACAGTGTAGCTCTCTGGCCTCAAGAACATCTGCCTGTGTTTGCAATCTGCTGAATGCCATCACACCACATGTGCCTAGGGGGCAGGCTCTCATGTGTAGCTAGCTTACCCTACACACTGTAACAACCTTCAGACTAGGAGCAGTCAATGAAATCACAGCTATCCAAGAGCATATGGATCTCTCTCTCTCTCTCTCTCTCTCTCTCTCTCTCTCTCTCTCTCTCTCTCTCTCTCTCTCTCTCTCTCTCTCTCTCTCTCTCTCTCTCTCTCTCTCTCTCTCTTCTCTCTCTCTCTCTCTGGCAGCATGCACACACATGTTCATGTGTGCACATGTGCTGTGGAAGCTAGAGGCTCACTTCCCACCCCCCACCCCCTTTTTTTTGAGATAGGGCAGTCTTTCTCAACCTGCGAATCAAAACCCTGTGACCATTTCACAGGGGTCATGTACCAGATATCCTGCATATCACATATTTACATTATGATTCACAACAGCAAAATTAGTTATGGAGTAACAACAGAAATGATTTTATGATTTGAGGTTCCACACCGTGAGGAACTGTATTAAAGGGTGGCAGCATCAGGAAGGTTGAGAAGCATGGAGGTAGACTCTCCCCGAAGCTGTTGTGAACCAATTCACCTATAACTGTCTGACCAGTAGGGCCGGAGTATACGCCTATCTCTGCCCCCCTCCAGAGACCAGGGCAAGGGAGACTGTGCGTTTGAGGATAGGCTGGGCTACATAGCAAAACCCTGCCCCAGAGGAAAAGAACTGTGATGGTCCTTGCTATAATTCCCTTTGAAGTATAGCAGTATTTCCCATGTGCTTGGATCTGGCTGTGCTTCTTCCAGTACGCTTGCCTTTAACCAGAATTCCTTTCCAAGCCTGTCTCCCTCCGTAGATACTTTTCTAACTGCGGGACTCTTCCCTTCCTGCTCACCACACATGCAGGCTTGAACAGCTAGTCTGACCCCCTCTAGACAGATGTCCGGAGTTTCCCACACTCTCACCAACACCGCAGAAGAAACCCAACCCACGCCGACTCACTGCCTGCCATCCACAATCACAAAGAAGGAGGAAACTCCCACTGTTATCGGGAGGGCTAGAATTATGGAGGACGGATCTGATACAAAAACAGAAAACCCACTCCAAACTGAGAGAATTCTAGACAAAAGCAAAACTGTCCAATGACTAAAATAAGGGCCATTTGGGGGAAAGCAATACGTTTTCTAACTCAATAACTGTGTAAGAATGGGTTCACTCAGCCAGTCCTGAAACAATGGGCACAGGCATGTGGCCAAGCCAGCTCTCCTGGACAGCAAGAACAATGGTTCAGTGACACATGGAAGCTCCTGCAAGGACTTTGAAAGACAGCTACTTTCTTTGTACTTTTCAAGGCGCTTTTTAATTTATAAAACTGTTTTCATATTTGGAAAGAGAGTAACTCCTCAGGCACCACGGGAAGCAGCATTCAAAACATCTTCTCCATTCACAAGTCTCTCGAGGGACCAAGACACTGGGATGACCTTGGAAGAGCATCATTCATTTGGAAATCCTTCCATAGCTTGACTCTAAGAGTGGAGCCATCTTCACTTGTCTCTCTGCTCTGACTTGCTGTTGCTTCTCCCTTTTTATCCAAATAGGCTCTTACGAATGGAAAGTGGTTGCTCATCTCACACCTTACAGAAAATGAACATTTAAATTGAAATGTTCTGGCGCCTCTCACTGTCTGAAGCCCTGGGTTCGAACATTCTCTTTTATCCCCACAGACAATCACAGCAGTTTTCATGCCAAAATTTCCAAAATTTTGTGTATGTTAAAAATCAAGTTCAAATGTGATGCCAATAATTATTAAAGGGAAAGACGCGGTTTTGTTTGAAGAGAGTCTTCCTATGAGATTGTGACCACTTTATCAATTGCTTCAGATGTGAGTGGTTTGGAACCAGAAGGTAACAGACGCCATCTCAAGTTTTTATGTTCAGGGGCACCAAGGGGAACTCCTGAGTAGATACTGATCCTAAACTGGTGCCAAAATGTGAGCTATAACTTATCAGTTATATGCCAGAAATCACAGTGGATCATCATAAAATACATTTTCAATAACAAATCATTTATGACATGCTTTAGATTTTCTCAGTTTTGCTTAAAATAAAACAAAACAAAACAAACCACATTTGGGTGATCATAATTTGCAAAAGGATTGGCTACTTTCTGAAGAATTGGAAGAGTACAGCCAAAATATACAATAATATACCTAGTCACTACTGACTGTCCCTCCCATCCTTTTGCTGGCAGTCGGCTTACTTTTAACAAGATACACCCGGAAGACAGGGGAAATTAAAACTCATTAATATGCCTTTGCAGGATTACATTTCAGATAAAACATTAAATTTCTTTCCCCATGTGTAAAGCATCCATAATCTAAAATGCAAGATGCTGATTAAGCTCACTAAATTTTATGGATGGGTCCCTCCACTCAGCCTGAGCAGCAACGTCAACCCTCGCTGTCAAATAACTTGGCTAGCTCAGGTTTACTTCCTATCATAAATAACATACTTCATGGGTTAGTGTTTAAGTAAGTAGGGTATTTCACATCTTTGTTTGTTTCCTTGGGCTGTCACAACAAAGAGCCACAACTGGGTCATTCTGAGTGCATTGTTTATCCAGGCTTTTATTACACTGCTAATTGTTTCTGTGTTACATGTACACATGCCATGTCACATGTGGAAGTCAAAAGATAACCTGTAGAATTGGGTTCTCTCCTTCCACCAAGTGGGCCTGGAGTATTGAACTCAGGTCATCAGTATTACTGCTGAGTGTCTCCATCCACTAAGCCGTCAAGCCAGCCACCCAAATTATTGTTTAAAGTAATAGAGTTTATTGTTTCTAGTTTGGGGGGTAGCATGCTTCTGGGTAGGGCCAGGTTCCCTCTACACTCTGTAATGCATCTTTGACTCTTCCCAGTTTTAGATGGTTGGCCAAAGGTTCTTGGGATTCCATAGCATTCAGCCACATAGCCAATCTCTCTCCTCACAATGTTGTCCCAGGGCCCCCTACACTTACATATCTTCCTGTACCAGTGCTGGTCCTCTCACTAGGTGCCGATTCTCTCTCCAGTAGAAACTCATCTTAGGTCATTAATCTGTAAGGAGCACGGTTTGAAACATCACCATCGTCTGAAGCAATGAAGAGCTAACCTTCAACATACCACAATTCAACTCCAAGTTATGGATTAATAATACTGTTTTATTTTGTGCATCAGTGTTTGTCTGCATGTATGTGTGTGCATCCTGTGCATGGAGTGCCCTCAGAAGCCAGAAGAGAGCATTGCAATCCCTGGAACTGGAGTTACAGACAATTTTGAGTGCTGGGAACTGAACTGTCCTGGAACTAGCTCTGTAGACATATTGAACTTACATAGATCTGTCTGCCTCTGCCTCAGGGTGCTGGGATTAAAGGAGGCATACACTACAAACCCCCACCAGAGTTAGTGCTTTTAATCTCTCAGATATCTCTTTATCTCAATGTTAGCAGTGTTTTTAAAATCACCACAAAATACAAATTGCATCTTACAGAATAGACAACTCTTGTTAAGTTTAAATGACACAGATCTGAAGAAATTAACCCATGTATTAATTTTTAAAATAAAACAAGTCAGCATGTCATGTCTTATCACTTAATTTTTATTAACACGTTGATGTGCAGCTACAGTGATAAGTAATTACAGTAATAATTAGCTAGCATGTAACTGCAATTATGCATCAGATACAGTTGAAGAGTAAAAGGCATGGTATCCTTCAGCACATGTTTATAGGATGTCTTCCCTGCTGCTATGATTAATACCTCGACAAAAGCAAATGGGGGAGAAAGGCTTCATGTTAGCTCACCATTCCAAGTCACCACCAGTCCTTGCTGGAATGTCAAAGCAGTGGGAACACGAAACAACTAGTTACATTCACAGTCAAGAATAAGCAGACAGAGCATCCCTATTTGTTTAGCTTGCTTTCTCCTTTTTATTCGGTCCAGGGACTTTCCCATGATATGGTTCAAGCCATATCCAGGATTGTCTTTCCACTTCAACTAACCCAATTAAGAGAATCACACAATGGAGGAAAGATGACTCTGCAGGTAAGGGCTTACTACTCTTGCAGAAGATTAAAGTTCAGTTCCCTGCAGCTCCTAATTATCTGTAACTCCAGTTCCAGAGCTCTGAAGCCCTCTTCTGGCAGTGTGTGTGTGGTACACATACCGATACGCAGGTAAACACACACACACACACACACACACACACACACACACACACACAGTATAGAATAAATACATCTTTAAAAAAAAGAAAAAAGAAAACATTTCAAAGGCATTGTCCCAAGTGAACCTGGCCTTGACAATCAATCGTTCATTGACAGTCTCTTTCTAGGTGACACCAGACTGTGTCACCAACAATCAAAATTCACCATCACAGGTGCTGTGTGTTCAGTGTTTACATTTGTCTTTGAACTACAATTAAGAGAGAATTGTATACAAAATTAGCAACAGCACCATTGAATTTCAGAATTATTTATTATTTATAATTGAGCTTTTCTTGCATGTTCACAGTGAAGGGATGAAGTGCTCTCACCTAGCCTGCTGTGTTTTGTTGTTGTTGTCCCACAGGTTGAAAATATAAAATATTTGGTGGATATTGTGAGAATGCTTGCTTTTAAAAAGGCAAATACTTTGAATATTTGGGGAGAGTAGGACTTACCTGCCTGCTATTTGTAGTCCAACAATGGTATTCCTTCCAAAACTCAAGCTGGAGCAGGAGCAAGACTTGGGCCTTTCTCAGGTGTTTGAAGGACTTTACACTCTTCAAAAGGGCTCAAAGGTGGAGTCAGTGTTCTCTGGCTTATCAAAATGGCTGCCTTCCTTCCCTCTGGAAGAGGGTACGGAGAAAAGACCTTGTCTTGGAGCAGCAACCCAATGACACTCAGTGTTCCCATTCTCCAGAGCCATGGGACCTAAATCTACTGCTTATAAATCACCCAACCTTGGGTATTTTGTTAAAGTAGCATGTATAGTCTAGGACACTCACACACTGACTAGAATCTACCAGCAAGTGAGCTTTATCCTATGAACTGAAAAACTACAGCATTCTAGGGGAATATTCTAGATCTATCCAGAAGTTCCGATGGCATGAAGTTGTAGAAAGCCTGTTGACAAGGGCATTAGGCAATATCATATATCTAGATATCTATATATCTATATCACTAGTGGAATATGTTTCAAAGACAAAATACTTATCTCCAGTAAAGAGAAACTAGCATGACTGAATTAGAGAAGGCTCCCTTTCAGACCAGAGCAGGAGAGTACAGCCCATTGCTAGGTCATAAAGTAAGCTAACACTTAAACCGAAGTGGTGAGAAGGTTAGTTCAAAAACACAGAAAAGAATGAAAAAATGGTTTAAACGCCATTTATGATGCCAGAAGAGTGTCTTAGCAATCTCGCTATTGCTGTGATGAAATACTAACCGAAAAGCAGCATGGTGAGGAAAGGGTGCGTTTGACTTACATAGCCCAAGTCACAGCCTATTAAAGGAACCTGGAGACAGGAGCTGGTGCAGAGGCCATGGAGGGTGCTGCTTACTGACTTGCTCCTCATGGCCTGCTCAGCCTGCTTTCTTACAGAACCCAGGACCACCAGCCCAGAGATGGCACCACGCACAACAGGCTGGAGTCTTCCTCATCAATCACTAATTAAGAAAATGCCCTTCAGGCTGGGCTGCAGCCTGACCTTATGGAGACATCTTCTCAATTGAGGCTCCTTCCTCTCTAATGACCCTAGCTTGTGTCAAGCTGACATGACACTAACCGGCACAGTATCCGTTGATTTAGTAGTCAAATTAAACAAAACAAGTGCAAATCTGTACATTAGAAACTGTGGAGTGTTACTGAGAAACAAGAATGAGTGGGATGTGCCTGGCCAGATCAGTGGATATAAAATTGGACAAAAAAAAAAAGCAAACAAACAAACAAAAATATCCTTACAATTACAAAGGGAAAAGATTCTATAAATTGCCATTTGTAAAAATTTTTAAATGCCAACATCCAAAAGATGTTCGTAAGAAAGTGACAAGGCAAATCCTATGGAGGAATGATACATTGGATACTATAAAGAGAGACAAGGACAAGAATATGACCCCTTGGTACATATGTATTATTATAGGCATTATGTGGAATTATGAAAGACAAACAGCTCAAGCAAAATAAAAATGCTTTGAACAGAGGCTTCACTGAAGAAGCAGTTGAAATGACGCCTCGCTGATGCGGTCACAGGGGAGGCCACTCCAGTGCACGCTCCTCAGATAAATGACTGACAGTCAAGAGCTGCCACAACGTTGCTTGTGGGAATATGAAATAGTACGGCCACTTTGGGAGATTTCTAGGCAATTTCTTTCCAAGTTGAACATACACTTACTGTATACATAGTCATTTGAGAAACAGGCATTTACCCAGGAGGAACTAAAATTAAAAAGAGATGGATACAGACAGAGAGACAGATAAATTATTAATAGATAAATGAGAATTAAAAGAGAACTGATATGTTGATTGCTGTGTACTGACATATGTGTATATATATGCATAAATGTATATAATGTGTGTGTATGTGTGTGTGCACATATGTATGGTATGTGCATGTTTTGATCACCTATGTGTGTGTGTGTGTGTGTAGTGTACAGGCCAGAAGCTGCCACTGGGGATCTTTGTCTAATGTTCTCCAACTTATTCTTGGGAATAAGTGTTCTCTCTCTCTCTCTCTCTCTCTCTCTCTCTCTCTCTCTCTCTCTCTCTCTCTNATTAAAGTTAGCCCAGGGTAATTTGACTTTACTAATGCTCCTGTATCAGAGGTGTAGTCATTTGATCTTGTAGAGTCCTTATTAACTCAGGTATATCTCTCTCTCTCTCTCTCTCTCTCTCTCTCTCTCTCTCTCTCTCTCTCTCTCTCTTGCTTTTTTTAGTCAGGCTAATTGCCCAGAGAAGCTCTATGATTGGCTTGTCTCTGTACCTCCAGCAATGGGATTACTGGCATGTGTTTGTTGAGCCCAACTTTTTGTGTGACCACTGGGAATCCAAACTCTGGTCCTCATGCTTGTGCAGTAAGAACTTTACCTACTGAGCCATCTCTTTAGTTCCTGTTACTCCTGATTTAAACAGAACTTAAAGTATGTGGCATGAAAAATGGTTACGTAGTTAACATCACTCATTGCTTTAACCAAAGGATCTAGGTTTGGCTCCCAGCACCCGCATCGGTGTCTCACAACTGTCTGTAACACTTGTCCCAGTAGATCAGACAACCTCTTCTGATCTTTGAGGGTGCACACACATGGTGCACAGCTAAAACACATATACATAAAATGAAATGAAAGTATTTTAACTTAAAAATTTTTTAACAATACAGAAATTCAAACTCTGGATATTTGGTATTATGGATATAGGTTTTAAAGTTTGTTAAACATACGTTATGTTTTAGACATAGGTATTGTCTTAGTCACTCTTTTGTTAGATCAAATTCTCTGAAAAAAAAAAAAAACAAAACAACAGATCAAATGGGAGAAGGTTTATTCCAGCTCACAGCTCAACAATCCATCATTATGTGACAGGAACTTGGAGCAGCTGGCCATATAACATTTACAGTCTGGAAGCAGAGAGCAATGGATACTTGCCACTGCTCAGTCCCCTTTCTCCATTTAAACAGTGCAAGATCCCAGCTCAGGAAATGATACCACCCAAAATGGACAGGTCTTCTCCCTTCATTTAACACAATCAAGAAAATGAGTGCCCTGTGGTACCTCCAGAGGCTCAGCCCTCAGCTGATTCTAGATTCTAGCAAGTTGACACCACTAACCATCATGTGCTCCAAAATATTTATGAATAAACTTACTTCTCTAGGATTTGGTTTTGGTGTGTGTGTGTGTGTGTGTGTGTGTGTGTGTGTGTGTGTGTGTG
>NC_034590.1:104781598-104820557 GCF_900095145.1 Mus pahari
GTTTATGGTGAATATATATATATATATATATATATATATATATATATATATATATCTTCTTTAGTTCCTCACCGCACTTGTAGGATGGTCATGATGACTACACCCTCTTACAGATGAGAAGCTTCTGGTACAAAGAGGTTAAGAAATTGGCCTGTGATTATCCAGAGCCCACAATAACTCCAAAGACCATGACATGGGGGTCCTGACACAATAGGGTGTGCTCATTATGGTGATGCATTCCTACTGGTCTGGAGAAATAGATACAAGACTGTTCGAAGACTCACTAGCCTGCTAGATGGACCTGCACAACCACCTGACATCCATAGCCCTACTCTAGTGGATTGTCATAGTATTGCATGTCTGCTGCAAACAGCATTTCACAACCCCTTTCTAGCAATCCCCAAGAAGTCTCTACCCAGTTCATCACTGTACAACTGTCTTCATGGAATTCTGAAGATCCCTTTGAAGAGTCTGGGATGAAGATGATCACAGTAACTATTTGGCAAACTGTTTGGCCCTCTCTCAAGGGGACCCAACCTCTTCTTCATTCAAGGGTTATGGATCTCCTCAATGGGATACAAAATCCTCTTCATTTAAGAATTATGGGTCTCATATAAAGAGGACCCAGCTTCCTCTTCATCCACAGGTTATGGTCTCATCTCAGGGAGACTTTGTCTATTCTTCATCCAAGGTTTATGGGTGTCCTCTAGCTCAAGTCTTGGGATTATGGAGGAAGCTGACTTTGAGTATTTCAGACTAGACTATTTTCACTTGACTGAGGCCGTTTCTGCTTTAAAGCAAAGGAAGTAAGACTGTGATGTTGTCCTATTTCAGAGACACCACAAGTCATTAGATGACTCCCACAATACCTTTAGCTCCGCTGTTGATTCTGGTCACACGCTCTATGGGCTCCATTCCTTCCACCCAGGATCCAATCTCTCTCCTTGCATGTAGGGAGAGATTGATCCCCCTTTCCTAAATAGAAATCACAGACCCTTTGAAGATGTCCAGGGGTTCTTCACTTTTTCATCTTCTTCACACTTATGGTTAGAAAGGTGTGTCCTCTGGAATTTCCCTATGTCCATGAGTACATAGGTTTTCATGACTGGTCTTGTACATGAGGTCTTCACTGACCAACTCACTTCCCAAGTCTTTTGCTTCCTCCTCTGTAATAAACTTGGGCAGGGCTTATCATTCTGTCCCATACATGAGCCATCCAACCAAGAAACACTCCTTCTTACCTTCCTGAACATCAGCATTGAGTGTAGAATCTATGTTTGATGGAATTGAAGTAAATCTACATCCGTAAATTCATCCTGACCGGCATCACGTTCCTCCTATGTTTGTGAAAAACTTCTCTCACCTTCTTTGATCAGGTAGACTGTAGGAAAGTCTAGAAAAAAAACAAACACTCCTCTTGGGACCATGGGACTAAAGACGGGAGCAGGCAGGCTCCTTCTGCTTGTGCCTGCATGAGGTTACACTCAAGCATGGCTTGGAAGAGGCTGCATCTGCTCCCAGGTGAGCTTCATGTGGCCAGATAGCTGTACTGTGGACAACTCTGACCTCTTTTTTTTTTTTTAGATTTTTATAAGAATATATGAGTGCTTACATATATGTGTGTGCACCACATACATGCCGAGTGCCTGTAGAAGCCAGGAGAGGGCATCAAGTCTTCTGAAACTGAGTTTACAACTGGTTGTGAACTACCATGTTGGTGTTAGGCACCAAACCTAGGTCCTCTGCAAGAGTAGCTAGTGTTCTGAACCTCTGAGCCACCTCTCCAGCCTCCCCCATGTACTCTCTTTTACCATAGGGGTGAGTAACTTTTCTCCCTCCTCAACTATTTAAACAACTTTGGAGGTCGTGTCTCTCACTTGGAACTAGGGGTGATACTTGACAGGCTATTTTAGGGAGAAGAACAGATGAATGTCAAATGAAATGCTCTAAACTCCAGAGACTTCCTGTAAGTCCCTCAAGAAGATCTGTGGGTCCTTATCACCATCTCCTGCAGGCAATGAATAAGAACGCGGATGAGAAATGAGTGACCTCATTAAAATTAGAGGCCATTTTAATTTTACTCTGCTGCTGAGAGTGAGGTGCTGTGCACCGATCACACATGGTGGGTGGCAGTGTACAAGGGTCACTGCCTTTGGAATCAGTTTGGCAATGCCTCAAGATGCTAACCCATTCATAGTCTGTGATTTAATAATTTTGCCTTGGAATTTAGCCCAAGGTAGCAATTCTATATATGGATGGGAGCATGAGGAAGAGCTGTATTCATACAGACACACAATGAAGTGATATTTACAACTTAGAGAAACTAAAGTCAGTTTGAATGTTGGATAGATTTAGAAGGGTCCTTTCTTAAAGACTTACAGTTGGTTGACTATTTGTTACTTAGCTGCTTTCGTTGCTTATGCTTAAAGTATATAGAGCCAGCCTAGAGAGATGGCTCAATGGTAAAAAGCACTGGCTGTTCTTCAAGAGGACCCAAATTTGATTCCCAGCATCCACATGATAGCATCTTACAACCATCTATAATTTCAATTTTGGAGTATCCAATGCCCTCTTCTCGCCTCCACAGGCATCAGACATGCACATAGTTCACATACTTACATGGAGAATACATCCATAACATAGACATGGAGAAAACACCATAAACATAAAATAAAAGTAAATTTAAAAAAATTAAAATTTATATAGTATATTTAGGAACGTTCATGATAAGAAAAAGGGAGGAAAAGAAAGATGGGGGAAAGAAGGAGGGAGGGAGGGAGGGAGGGAGGGAGGGAGGGAGGGAGAGAGAGAGAGAGAGAGAGAGAGAGAGAGAGAGAGAGAGAACTTACAGCAACCCAAAATCCATCTTGTAATATTTCAGAACTGTAATATTTCAGAACTTTGCAGGACACAATGTCAAATAAGAGGAAGGGGGCCAGATGTGTGGTCTGTGTGTCACATACTTAGAGGCACTTATTTTACAGAACCTTTCCTCTGAGCAGGGGATGCTCACCCTGTCAGAAAATGCCCCACTTCTCAGGACCTTTATTTATTGCCCACTGAACTGTGCCCAGCATGAAATGCTTACAGGACTGTAGTTTAGGACCCATTTAAAGGGCTTTAAATAATCCTATGTTTATTTCTCTTCCTTTCATGAGTGCTTTTGTGTAATGTGTTTGAATTATGAGGTTGGGGGCTTTGGATATCAGAAACAATTATAACAGCCTGTAAATTCTTTTGCAGGAAGCAGGGGCTAGAGTTGCCCCCTTACTGGGAACCTTGATTTGTGCACTGGGTCCCTAGAGGAATATTCCCTAATGCTCTGCCCATCCAAGGCTCAGAAATTGGAGGCTTTCACACTCTTGACACGAAAGATTTCACACTCTTGACACGAAACCCAAGATTGTGACTAACAATCCAATGTGCCCTTACACAATGATGCTCTTGACACGAACGCCTATGATGGTGACTAATAACCCGGTGTGCCCTTACACAATGATGCTCTTGACACAAACGCCCATGATGGTGACTAACAACCCGATGTGCCCTTACACAATTTTTGCTCTGCTGATTTTGCTAGAAGTAATTGGCACCATGTGTCATCTACAAATATACAAAATAAGCAGGTCCGGAATTTACGAGATAAAATTTAATTTATAGTCAGCTGTCAGATTTAAATTTTGACAAGCTGCTATTCATCTGAATTTTTACATAACTAAACAGTGAAGCTTCAATGCAGAATTCGTCCGTTTCAGCTTCCCAGCCTTCCTTCGGCTATCACTTCCCTCTCTTGTTCATCGGTGGACGAGTGTTAGGCTTTAGTCACCGTGGTGTGTTTCTACAGCTGCTTTGTTTGGTATTATTGCTGTTATAGTAGTTGCTCTTTCCTTCCCGCGGTCCAGAAGATTTCACTTGAAAGCGCATTTCTGAGTTGGTAGGATGGCTCAGTGAGTAAAGGCGCTTGTTGCTCCCAAGCCTGATGACTCGAGTTTTAACCTTGGGACCCACAGGAGCAGTGGCATGCATCTGAAGTGGAAACTTAAGGATTCTTTGGAAAAATCAGTTGGATGGTTGTTTTGCTGGGGCAAACGTGTGAAGGACATCATGCAGCCAGCTGCCCGAAGCCCTTGCCACCTTGATTTCCCTGCCGTGATGGTAGACTGCTGAACTGTGGGTTGAAATAAACCCTTATTGTTTGAGTTGCTTTTGCCAGCATCTTTTAACACACCAACATAAGAATTGACAGTACCTCTCTCTAAAATGTAAAGTATGCTTTACAAAGAGAAACATGGGCATGTGGCAGTGCATATCTGCATGTGCATGTGTACATGTGCGCACACACACATATACACAATACACTATATTGTGTACAGTAATAGTAAAATAACTAAAAGTAAATTTCAGCATTAAGCTATACTGACTACTACATTAAATTATACAAACAGCAGACATCTACAAAATCTTTATTAATGTTCTCAACACAAGCAGGTATAAAATATATACTCTTCTCTGCAGAATACGGAGCTTTCCCTAAAATGGATCATACTGTGGGCCATAAATCAAATCTTAACAAATACAAATAAAAATAACTTCTTTTATCTTATTAGATCACAGTGAAATAAAACTGGAAATCAATAGCAAGAGAAACTGTACCAATACACAGGACTGAAGAATATACTCTTGAGTGATCAGTGGTTCATTGAACAAATCAGAGAGGAAATTCAAAATTTCCTAGAAATCTCAGTTCATATATGATTAACACCATGGTCTACATAGTGAGTTCCACCCCGAACAGCCAGTGAGACTCTGCTTTGAGAGAGAGAGAGAGAGAGAGAGAGAGAGAGAGAGAGAGAGAGAGAGAGAGAGAGAAGTGAAGCCGAAGAGACTGTGCAGCCTGTTCATTCTCCTTGGCCTCAGTTACTTCACACTGGCATACAGTCAAGCAGCACAGTAAGAGACGTCCACAGGTACAGCATCAGCATGTACCAAACCCTTGACCTACTCCTGAGATGCTTCTTGACAAAGTTAGACTGGGACTTGATGAGTGAAAAAGAGAGAGGAGAGAGAGAGAGAGAGAGAGAGAGAGAGAGAGAGAGAGAGAGAGAGAGAGAGAGAGAGAGAGAGAGAGAATGGGGTGGATGGAGGGGAGAATATTTGGAAGGAGTTGAGGGAGAGGTGAGTATGGCCAGAACACAGTGTTCGAAATTCTCAAAGAACTAATTTTTTTAAAACAACTTAAAAAAAAAATTAAACTTGGATTAAAGGCAAGAAGACATTACTTTGTGTGGATGATTCTGAAAACAAATAGACAATTATATACGTATATTACTCATTTTAAAATCAAAACTCTGGGACATTAACATTATCTGCCCAGATAGCAGACTTTAGAAATAGTTTCAAAGCTCAGATATTATGACTTATTCTATTATTACGATCTATGAATTCAGACAATTTAAGCTCTTGCAAATTATTTACACATTTAAAAAACAGATTACTAATACATTGGAGCTTATTTTGGGAGAGTTTAAGCTTGAAAATTTTCATAACATTGCTAACTGGAAATAAAGAAAGTCTCCTTTAAAAAAAAATCAAATCAAATCAAAACTCAACTCAGTTGAAGTATTTTTAAAGTTCTGGTCTTGCATTTTTAGTTCAGAAAGGTTTCAGTGTTCTCTCCTCATCCTCGCTTCTCCTGTCCCAAATGTCCTGGCGCTTCTTGGTTTGTAGAACTCTATTAATTTTAATCAAGTGATTTGTCTACCTGGTAATTCACCTTTGTTCAAGTTAGTTGTTGTCACTGTTGAGTCCCCTCGTGGAATGTATACTCCTGTGGGGTTTTCAGAAATCTTTGAGAAAGGAGATTTCTGAGCCTTATGTCTGCACTGGCTGGCATAGCCTCCAGTCTGCACCCAGAGCTCTGCTAACTGTAAACCATGTTTTAATTACCAGTCTGTTCTTGTTGGTGCAGAACAGTCTTAGAAATGAATGGCCCTCTTTGTCTTTGAGTTAAATTACACATGGTGGGTTTTTTCTCTTATTCATATAGTTATGATCCTATAAGATTTTATAATCAGGTACTTAAATATTTTTTAAAATTCCTTCTTTGTTTTAAACTTTTCAAATGTGTTTTCTAGTTTTGGAACACACCCCACCTTTGCCTGTATGTGTTCTTGCGCATCCCTCTGCTCTGGCATGTGCACACACATCATCCTTTACGTCTCAGCCTTCTTATTACACATTTCATCTTTTTATCCCTTGTTGCTGCCTTTGAGGAGTTTCCCAATCTGAATTGCTGATGTAATTTTGGCTGCATCTACTCTGTGCTTTATTCCTCTGCTCTGCCATTTGCTTTGAAGCTTGAGCATTTAGCAGGAAGCACACGGCCCTGCTTGCTCTTGTTCGAATCGAAACCTCTCTGGGATTCTGTCTCTCTCACTCTTCCTCATTCTGTCCTGTTTCTTCTCATTGGTCCAGGGTACTGTGTTCTTTCTTTCCACACCTCTTGTCTCTTTCCCTTTACATTGGCTATTCTTTTCTGATCAGCAGCCAGCTAGTTTTTCTTTCAGAGACAATTACCTCCTCTGGTTCTTTTGGAGACAATTTCCTCCTCTGGAAATGCTGCCTTCTTAAAAAGTCAATTTTATGATGAAGTAATGGGGCCAAGGTCATAGCTTGCCTTTTCTAGGTTGACTAAAGAAGGGGAGGGTTCTCCAGGAAGGGAACCCATGGAGACATGACCCAGACTGGCAGCCCCACTCGCTGACCATTGGAGGGGTCCTGAGCACTCACTCCCATAGCTACACCCACCTGCTACCACTTTCCTTAAAGAGACATTCTCTTTCCCATTAACACTCAACTCTCAAGAGGCCTCCAGAGCAGCCCCTGCCTGTCACAGGAGGGTTCCCACACTCCTGGACTCTGTCCCACAGACATTACCCAGCCAAGGCCAGTGCTGCAAAGGGAAACTCATACAGTTAAGCAACCAGAAGCTTAAGGCCAGCAAAGGCTGTATGGTGAAACCCCAAGAAACAAGGGAAGTGAGAAGACAGCTCAGAGCTTGCTATAGAAGCATGAGGTCTGGAGTTCATATATCCTTTAACCCCATAAATGCTGGGTGGGTATGGCATCCTGCATATAATTCCAGCCCTTGGGAGATAAAGACAGGGGATCTCTGAAACAAGCTGGCTATCCTCAGCAAATAGGATAGTGTCTTAGTTAGGGTCTTACTGCTGTGAACAGATACCATGACCAAGGCAACCCTTATAAGGACAACATTTAATTGGAGCTGGCTTACAGGTTCAATCCATTATCATCAAGGTAGGAGCATGGCAGAATCTAGGTGGGCATGGTGCAGGAGGAGCTGAGAGTTCTACATCTTCATCTGAAGGCTGCTAGTGAAAGCCTGGCTTCCAGGCAACTAAGATGAGGGTCTTAAAGCCCACATCCATAGTGACACGCCTATTCCAACAGGGCCACACTTTCTAATAGTGCCACTCCCTGGACCGAGTATATACAAATCATCACAATCACAAATGGAGAGCAATTGAGGAGGATGCCCAACATCAACTTCTGACCTCCGTGTGTGTGTGTGTGTGTGTGTGTGTGTGTGTGTGTGTGTGTGTGTGTGTATGCACATAGGCTCATGTTTATGTGTGAGTGAGGTCCACTATCATATGTGCTAGGCTGCTATTTTCTCCTGAAGTCAAGCCGCACCAACACTTGCCTATCTGCAGCTTCCCGTGGTTTCATCTGCTGTCTCTACAGCCATATGATTCCTTCCTCCTTCCACAACATCTTCAGTTGTAGGCTGGGAAGGGAGCCAGCAGCTTGTGCCATCTCTCTGTCCGTTCCTGTAGAAAATAGTCATAAAATAATATTGGCAGAGTTTCTCTTTAAACTTTTATTCTTGAGACAAGTTAGAAATTCAGGGGAAGCCTCCTGCATTGATTGTGCTTCAAGCCCCTCAAAATCCTAATGTGCTTATTGGAAGTCAACACTGCTTTCAGTAACAAAGGGATGGGCAGAACCATTCACAGTTTATTTGCTCAATCAGCAAACATGTATGGAATGCCTAAGCTTCCTGTACTGTTTTGTTGTAAGGGGTATGTCAGCAAACCCCCAAATTCAAAGTCTCCTGGACTTATAGAGCCGAAAATGAACTGTTGCTGTGATACACAAATAAATTGAACTGTATTAAAATACTAACTGCTATTTTTGTAGGAGAGGTAGAAAAAGAGGTAAGTCTGGAGTGGTGGAAGGTCAGCACTGAACTGTAACCAGGAGGAAGAGTCAGTGTTGTTCTCAGTGAGGTGACCCTTGAGCTAAGAATTGAAGCTCTCAGAAATCAGGTCCAATGGTAGCGCTCAGAGGTGGAGGTCTTGCTCAAGGTGCATATCATCCTAGGCTGTAAGAAACAAAGAAGACAGGAAGGAAGGGAAGAAGAGAGGAGGAGAGAAAAGGGAGAGAGGGAAGAAGGGAGGAAGAAGAGAAAAGGAGGAGGGAGGGAGGGAAGAGGGAGGGAGGGAGGGAAGAAGGAGGGAGGGAGGGGAAGAAAAAAGGAAGCAAAGAACAGAAATGCTGGCCCATACCTTCTAATGAGATCCACTTAGACCCCAGAATTAAAACCTGTCCTTAATGTCTGGGGTTGTGTTGATTGGTTTTTAAGACTTAAAAAAACAAATCCATGAATGTCCCCATCTCATATATAAAGTGACATACTATCGTAACCAACCTACCATTGCCTGTACACTGCAAACCATCTCTAGATGATCCACAGTAGCTTATGCCATGTAAGTATGTGCACACTCTTGTGCAACATGGTTTGGGGGTGGCAGGAGACTATCTCCATGTGGCCTGTATGAACATGACCATGCTAGTGCCAGGCACAGTCTTCCCCAAATGTTTCCCATCTGGGCTTGGTGGAATCTCCATGCAGAGCCCGGAAATCTGTATAATGTGGAGAAAGAGAATTGATAAAATGACCTGCAGTGACAGGGAGGTGACAATGACCAGAAGGACCTCACATTGCTCCTGTTTTGTAAAGAGAGTAAGAAAAGTATTTGGAAAGTGTCTTATGGCGACTGCCAGTCACAAGAGAAACAGCCTTGTAAAAAGTGAATACTGCGCAGCCACGGAAATGGACACACATCACAACTGGACAGAATGAGGATCCAGATATGAATCCCTGTAGCTACAGCAGCCTGATTTTTGACAAAAGATGCAGAAGAAATGCACATTGGAGAAAAGATGCTTTCTGCAGTAAGTGGGAAACTGGGTGTTCACATGCAGAGGATGAAGTGACATCTCTATCTTCGCCCTGTACACAAATCAACTCCTGAGGGAACGGGCATCTGAAACTCTGGAGGAGTGAGAGGAGAAAGCAGGGGCTTCAAGACATGGGCACAGGCAAGGGTCGCAGCTGCTCAGGAAATAATGCCAGCTGCCAGACAGAATTTCATGAAATCAAAAGCCTTCTGCACCATAAAAGAAGAAACTGAAAAGACCAACAGAGAAAGGGAGAGCTTGGCTACCTATGCATCAGACATGGACCTATATATATATATATGTGTGTGTGTGTGTGTGTATGTATATGTATATGTGTGTATGTATATATCCACACATACATATGTATGTATATATAAATATATATATATATATATATATATATATATATATATATATATATGATCTTAAAAACCAAATATAAGGAAATCAAACGACCTAGTCTAGAAATGACCTAATGAAATAAACAGACAGTTCTCTAAAGGTTATGTAAAAATGTCACTGGTTAGTTCTTTGTGAATATGACATGAGCTAGAGTCATTTGGAGAAAAGGGAATCTAAATTGAGAAAATGTCTCCATCAGATTGGCATGAAGGCATTTTTATGGGACATTTTCTTGATTGATGATTGATATGGGAGACTCAGTGTGATCAGTGCCACATGTACACAACACACACACACACACACACACACACACACAAAACAAACAAAACCAAGAAGCCTCTAAAAACTAAAACCTTGTCCAATGGATGCCCTGGAACACCTCTGTCTCATTGTTCATGTTAACAAGCTATCTTAGTACTTGACTATGTTTTGGAGTGAACTGTACCACATTTTACCTATAGCATATCCATCCATAGTCAAGCATGGGCATATATACAATTGCAAAGATACTCACCCATTTTACCAAAAGATATCTCCTCAATGAAAGTCTATATGAATTCAAGAATTAATTAAAAGGTGTGTTACCTTAAATCTGTATATATCCATTGTGTATTAGCAATGCTTTTTAAAATAGCCTAAATAGAGTCTTACAATCACAATGATTTGAAAACTTTTAAATGGTGGAGAAAGAAAGGTTGATTCATGCTCTCCATAACAGAATAAATGACCACTGGGGAAAACTGTATGCAGAAGTGAAAACACAGGTTGCTATTGCAGAAAAAAAGGTATCTGTAATGATTCTAGAATGGTTTTGTGCTTCTTTCAGGCCGTCTTGCTAGAGTGTCAGCTACATGTTTATTTGCTCGAGGTGTGGTCTCACTCTATAGCTCAGATTGACCTTGAACTATCTAGTAGCCCAAGATGGTCACCAACTTCCAATTCTCCCATCTCAGCCTGGTCTGGCAACTCCTGGGACTGCAAGTATGGGCCACCACCTGGTTTTGCTTTGTGTCGCCTTTAAATAGATGGTGGTAGTTCTCAAGTCACAGCACCAGATACCAATAGATCCCATTAGATACAGTAAGAATAACGTTAAAATTGTGTGATTCTAAGATGTAAGCATGTAGAACATCTAAAAAGTTAAGGGTTATACCTATTTTTGTTTTTCACACATATAATAAAAAACCTTGAAATATTGGAGGGTTGACTGTTTTTCTAATAACCACTAATATTATTAATATTCAGGATAAGCAAATCAAACAACTAGAAGGCCTGTGCCTGGGGTATAAATCGTCCACAGGCTGTGGAGTTCTGATGGCCCCACTAACACGCATAGCTAGGGACGACAGCACATCAGGGATCTGGAACTGGAAATTTCGAGTGTCCTCGGGGGACCTGAAGGCAAGTTCCTGGGTCTTGAGAAGATAGATTTATATTTGGAATTCAGTTCTCTAACTTCTGCTAGATGATGAATTCAGGAAGGATTAAAAATATCACACACACACACACACACACACACACACACACACACACACACCTTAAATGGAAGTTTGAAGTCCTTAGCTGAGGGGGCAGAGACAGAAACCAAGTTTACATCAAACACAAACAAATCTAAAGTTAGTATTATCTCAATGGACTTACAATTGGGGGGAAAGGAGGTTGAAGAAGAGGGTGTGTAGCTACACCTTGCATCAAAGACAGAAGCAAACCAGCCCAGTGCCATAGTTCATTGACATTAAGCACACATGTTCTCGTTAAGTTGTAGAAGAGGTTATCACTAGACAAAAGGACCACACGGTATACTCCTTCCCTCTTAGCTCCCCTAGTCAGTCCAGCTTCCTTTTAATACCAGAATGCCAAGGGTCAGATCCCAGGAAATGAATTTTCCTGATTAGAAGGAATTTTTACCAGAACTCAAAAATTTCAATGATTTGTTTTTAACTTGAGTAGCCAGTGAGATTTTGGGGGGAGCCATTTTATGACCTGTGTATAAATTGAAAGTTTTACAATTGAAGAAGTGTACACTTAATGCATATCAAACTGCAGCTACTGGTCTGGTGACGTGGGTGGCATGCGTGCAGAAGTGACTTAAGTTTCTGCAACAGGATCAGCTCCACTCTTAGACCAGAAAAGAAAACATGGTTTACTTATTACAAACTTAGACATCAGATGATTATAAAACATCAGAGAAGGACATGTTTAAAAGTATTAATTACCCCTTCCATCACAGTGTAGGTAACATTTCTGATCCTCACTGCCATTTCCTAAAATTCAGCACGTGGATTCCAATCAATCAATGCTTATAGTAGGCATCAAATATCTGTCTGAAATATATTCCTACCAGTAAGCTATGAATCCAGAAGTTGGGCGTTAACTTCCAGTGCACAGCTCCCAAAATGGCATAAAAAAGAGTAATATCAAATAACTCTCCCTGTCTGAATGTTGCATCTGAAATACTGGTGTTAGAACCCAATAAAGGTTTAAGTCAGTATAAAAATGTAATGCTCTTAAAAAAAAATCTTTGAATTCTCTTGGATGTAATATGTGCACATGTGCATATGTGTGCATTTAAATGTGCATGTGTGCACATTTGTGTATGCATGCATTTATGTTTTGTATACAAATATGTGTGCAGGTGTGGGTACATGTGTATGTATGTGTGTGCACACATGTGTCTGTGCATATATGTTCATGTGTGCATGCACACTTGTTTTGTGTGTGTCCATGAGTCTATGTGTCTATACACGCACACCCACAGGTGGTGGGTGTCAGAGCAGACCTGTAAACGTTGACTTTACTTGACAAAACCTGATTAGGGATTTGAGATTCATAAAGTTCTTATCACTGACCCTTCCTTGGCAGGAATCAGATCTGACTCTCCTGTGGGTAAAATAATAAGTGTCTATTACACGTGACAAAAAATAATATGGCTCAAGAAAATACACTTCACTCCTGTTTTAAAGATAGATATTTTCCCCATAGTAGAAAAAAAATGATTTAGATGAAGGTGTCAGAAAGTGTGAGCACTGGGCTCATATTGATCTGATCAAGACTTATGAGCAGAGGTGAAATTCGGTCCAGAAAATAGTTTGGAAAGAAATGTTTTCAGTGATTTCAGCCTTCCTTGGAAATCGCAGTCTCTGTTGACAGAAATACTCAGGCATCATCTCAGAGGCTAGAAATTTCAAGGACCTTTGCTTCTTTGATGGAGCATCCAGATCTGAATTGCATCAGAAAATGGAGAGAACTCTCACCAGCACTGCTGGATTTGTGTAAAGATGAAGAGTCTGGTCCACTGCTGGGTATCAATCGCTGGTTCCATTTCTTCACTCTCTGATTTCTTCCCTTGATCTGTTTCCCAAATCTGTCTGTGAAGTATAGGCCATCTAGACCGAGTCAGTAAAGCTTTCTGTGGTGGTAAGACTTCATTTCTGGCTTCCTAAGCACATTTTAAGTAGACAATGTTGTGTGGGTTTGCAACTACTGAAGTCAAAAGAGTGAGCTGAGAGACGGGCCAGGGAGATAGAAAGTGTTTTAGTCAGGCTTTCATCCTGTGGCAAAAGTCTGAGAGAAGCAATTTGGTTGTATGTTAGCTGAACATTTCAGTCCGTGGCAGGTTGGTTCTACTGCCATGGGTCTGAGAGGAAGCTGGCCATCACAGAGAGGGAAATGAGGGGTGAGAAGGGGGAGAAGGATGCTTGAAAAGAGCCATTAATAAGATGCCTTTTGTGGATGCTTGAATGAGAATATCCCCATAGACTCAGGCATTTGGACACTTGGTTCCCAGTTGGTGGCACTGTTTGGGGAAGTTTAGGAGATGTGACCTTGTTGGAGGAAGTGTGTTACTGGAGGCATGGTTTTAGAGCTTAAAGACTCATGACATTTGTAATTGCTCTGTCTGCTTCATGTTGGCTGTTCAAAATGTGAGCTCTCAACTTCCTGCTCTTGCTTCTATGCCTGCCACCTATTGCCATGCTGTCTCTGTCATTATGGACTCTCCCTCTGAGATCATATGCCAAAATAAACTCTTTCTTCTATAAGTTGCTTTAGTCATGGTGTTCCATCTCACCAACAGAAAAGTAACAAATACACCTTTTAAAGGCTATATCATCCAGCTGTTTCCACCTGATCACCACTTCCAAAAGTCTCCATCACCTCCCCTGAAAAGTGCCACCAGCTAGAGGTCCAAGCAATCAATGCATGATCCTGTCCAGGACACCTCATATACAAACTATTCTAAAAGACTGGCCAAATGTTCTTAGTAAACTGATTAATTGTAGGTCCCAACTGATCAGATGGGCAGGAACCCCTGTTCTACATAAATCAAAAGATTCAGATGCTTCTATTTAAAAGTGCACATAATTGTGCGTGCATATGTGTGTGTGATATGTGCATATGTGACATGTGTGCATGTGTGTGTCTGTGACCGTTTGTGTGATGTGCACATGTGTCATACACACATGTGTACATGTGTGTGGTGTGCATATGTGTCATGTGCACATGTACACACATGCATGTGGATGACTTCGGTTGCCTTTCTTCATTGTTGTGCCACTGACATTTTTAAGCCAGGGCTTCACTGAACCTCAAGCTGTCTGATTCAGCTAGATTGTAAAAGCTCAACTTTGAATGGAAGGATGTCGAAAGCAAGGACACTCCTGCCTTTGTCCTCCCCGCACAGCTGGGGCTACAGTGGCTTACTACCAGTGCTGAGGATCCAGACTCAGGTCCTCATGCTTGCATAGTGAACAGTTTATTTATTTACTTCACCAACTGATACAACCTCCCCTGACCCAAAAACGAACGTTTAAAAACATAAAACAGACTGTTGAGATAGATCAACAGCTAAGAGCGTCTGCTGCTCTTACAGAGGACCTGGATTCAGTTCCCAGCAGCCAAGTGGTGGCTCACAATCACCTGTAACCAAGCTCCCAGGAATTTCATGCTCTCTTTTACCCTCTCTGAGCACTGCATGCATGGGGTGCATATATATAAACACAGAAAAATGCTCATACGCACAAACAAAATATTTTTTAAAACAAACTCTAAAACATAACATAAATGGCAGCTGTTCCACAAATTCTTTCTGCCCCTTTGTACATTTCCATTTAAGAGAAGGTGTGATAACAGCATCAGGCAAACTGATCCTATTGCCTGTCCCTGGCTATTCATGGGTACAGAGTAAATGTTCTACACTGACTGTACCTTTCAGTCAATAAGTTGAACCTTCTTCCTCAGGTGGCGTCAAACTAATTGGAATCATGCATTTCATGGGGGCTTACAAAGTTCCAAGAGGAAGATGTCCCAGGCCAAGACTTCTCTGTGGCTAGAAACACTTCAGGAACCTGTAGGCTGCCAGCTGTCCTTCAAAAATCCTTTTAAATTCCTTTCAAGCTCAAAAACTCATACACACACAAAAAATATCATCCCAACTCTTCTAGTTGTCTATTTCATGTACACAAGGACTCCCTCCAAGTTACGCTTTCCCAATTCATACATTTAAAAAATGTCACATAGTACAGACCTTTTTAAGATTTATTTGTTTATTTATTTATTTATTTATTTATTTATTTATTTATTTATTTATTGTGTATGAGTGCTTTGTCTGTATGTATATATGTGTGCCAGGTGCTTACAGTGCCCACAGAGGTCACAAGAGGATGTTGGGTTCCCTGGAACTGAAGTTACAAATGATTGTGAGTTGCCACATGAGTGCTGGGATCTGAACCCAGATCCTCTATAAGAGCAGACAATGCTCTTTTTTTTTCTTTTTTTTAATTAGATATTTTCTTCATTTACATTTCAAATGCTATCTCCAAAGCCCCCTATACGCCCCCCTGCCCCGCCCTGCTCCCCATCCCACCCACTCCCGCTTCCTGGCCCTGGCATTCCCCTGTTCTGGGACATATGATCTTCGTAAGACCAAGTGCCTCTCCTCCCATTGATGGCCAAATAGGCCATCCTCTGCTACATATGCAGCTAGAGACACAGCTCTTGGGGGGGAGGGGTACTGGTTAGTTCATATTGTTATTCCTCCTATAGGGTTGCAGACCCCTTTAGCTCCTTGGGTACTTTCTCTAGCTCCTTCATCAGGGGCCCAGTGTTCCATCCAGTAGATGACTGTGAGCATCCACTTCTGTATTTGCCAAGCATTGGCATAGCCTCCCAAGAGAGCGCTATCAGACAATGCTCTTAACCACTGAGCCATATTTCCTAATTCACATGTTTAGCATAAATCTAGCAAATAGTCCATCACACTTCTAGAAATGTGTCTATCTCTGTGAATACAAGTCTTCTACTACCATGTTCTGTCAATGTCAGTATCTCTTCTTGGGAGGGTCTTGCTTGTGTGCAAATGCTTGTGCACAGGAGGGGTAGGAGAATATGTGTGTGCTCAAAATAAATGTTATGCTGTGGAAAGAAGGCGGGGGGGGGTTAATAGGGTATAAAATTTCTAATAACAATAGGATATTAGAAGAAAATAGGAGAATAATTACTTGAGTACATAAATAATATGCTTCACACTTATTATTTTGCATCGGTTGGACTCATAATTTATTTCTTTAATAAACTTCAGCATTTTCTACAAGTATATCCCAGTTGTCTTTATTATCTGCATAATGGGGAGACTCATTATGAAATGTAATTTTATCATATAAACACATTTCTAATCACTGTTAAGAAATTATTTATGAGCATGGAACCCTGAGTAGTTCCCATCAAGGTTAAGACCTGATGATTAGCCAGCCCCGGCCTCGTTCATCCCTTTCTGTTTTCATCGCTGTATGTAGCTCTGAAAAGCATAATGAACACAATGTTTTTGAATATATTATTGAAATTTTGGCAAATTACAACGTAGAAGATTTACCTTTTGTTTAAAATCTCAATTCCCATAGATTACAGAAATTTTAACTAAGCATGCAGGTTATGACACTGTCTGACATGCTGGTTTTATTAGGAGTTGAACAGATGATTGTTCATAAAGGTTTATGAAACATGTTTTGGATCTTACTGTTAAGTGTTTTCAGTTTCACACAAGCCTGACCTAGAGAAAGACAGTGAAGTGCAAAAGGGCCAGAAGAGCTGGCGATAGGAAGGGAGAAATACAGGGGTCTGTAAGGCAAAACAAAAGTAGAAAGCTACACACCCTCTGCCCATCCACAGCAAAGGCTACATTACATATAAGAAGAGCATGCAATGGTGGGTCATCCCACACCACCATCCATTTACATGAAGAGCAGGAGTAAGGAGAATCTTCATTCACTTAATCCCCGTGAGATAAATACAGACCCCAGGTTAAAGCTTGCAAGCTTCTACCTGCTCCACATAACCATAAAGCAGAAAAGATGTAAGAAAAAGTCCTAGAAGATGGAGAAGTGGCTCAGCAGTTACAGCATTCACTGCCCTTTCAGAGGTCCAGAGTTCCATTCCTAGCACCCACATTAGGGCATCACAACCACAGTAATGCCAGCTCCAAGTGATCTCCTGTCCACCAAAGGCACCGCATTCACATTCGTACACACACACACACACACACACACACACACACAAATATGAAATTAATCTTTAAAAGAGAAAAGAAAAATCCTGAGCTAAATTAAATATAATGAAATAAGCATTTGAGAACAAACAAACAGAAAAACAAGCAAAAAACAAAACAAAAACAAAAACCTCCTAAATTCAGTTTTCTAATTAAAGGGTAAATAAAACAATGGTTGAACTAAATAAATAAAACAGTGTTCCATGAGGCATAGGGATTGCCATGAGTCCAAAGCCAGAAAGCTCTGAATCCTCCTGGAGTGCACTGTGTACCCTGTTAAGAAAGGAAGAAAGGAAGAAAGGAAAGAAGGGAAAGAGACACAGACAGACAGACAGACTGCCCAAGGGTACAATGGTTAAAAAATAAGAAGGCCATATAGGAAAATACAAGTAGAGAATCCAAAGGGAAAATGAGATATAAAGAGAGAAAAAAGATGAGTAGAAATGCTCACAAGGAGACTGGTTAGCAGACAGAGAAAGAGGATCCAACACAGTTATAGCTAGAATCCTGGCTGTTAGAAAATCAAATACTGAAAGAAGACTAATCTAAACCTAAACCCAGTTAAACTGTTAAAAAGAGACCATGGCAGTAACTCTCTCCTGACCCACCCACCCCCAGCCCCACCAAATACCTGAGAGAGCACACCTGGAATGATTAATTTTGAGACAGACATAAGAAAAGGAATTAGGCTATAAGGGTGAAGAAAAACAGTCAAAGATTGTTAAACTATAAGGATCTAATTATTTGTAAGGTGGACAGAATCCTGCTGATGTCAGACCTCTAAGAGCAACATAGAAAACACAACAGTCAAACAGAAAAACCGAAGACAATGTTGACAAAAACTCAGGGGACTGCTGGGAGTGTAGGCGGTGGCAGGGTGCTTGCCTGGGCTGGGCAAGTGCTAAATTTGAGTTTCAGTAGCACAGAATTGATTATTTCATTCATTGCTAATAATTAATCATAATTGCATTCAAAGAAAAAAATCAACCCATGGAAAAGAGTAATGAGCCCAAGACTTGACTTTGCAGTCCAGCGAACTTTGCGTACTAAATTACCGAAAGACTGTCACCCCCTGAGCTTGTGTCTCTAGCTGCATATGTAGCAGAAGATGGCCTAATCAGCCATCACTGGGAAGAGAGGCCCCTTGGTCTTGCAAACTTTATATGACCCAGCACAAGGGAAGGCCTGGGCCAAGTAGTGGGAGTGGGTGGGTAGCGGAGCAGGGGCGGGGGTGGGGGGTATAGGGAACTTTCGGGATAGCATTTGAAATGTAAATAAAGAAAATAATAATAATAATAATAAATACAAAAAAAAGAATTAATTGGATTTAACTATTGATATAAGATTAAAACAGAGAGAAAAATCACCATCCTGATGGTGTATCTTTTGATAAAGTAGAAATAACCCCATTGAAGTAAGGGATCTGGGAAGATGGAAAGAGAAGAGGGTTAGCTCATCTGATGATAGGAATATGAAGCCGAAGTCAGGGGCACCGAAGGGAATATCAAGGGCCAAACAGATGATCAGAGGCAGAAGTTAGTCTGAAACACAAGTGCCCAAACTAAAGCTAGACTGTCTTAGGTACCAAGAACACACCCCATACGATGGAACCAGATTCTCACATGATACATTACAGACTAGAGGTGTATAGTGGTGAATGTGGACCAGTTGAACCCACTGCCTCAAATTTAAAACTTTCTAATTTTATTCACAGAATAAGTCCCAGCTAGACTGTGTATATAAAGGGTCTATATATGAGCACACTCAAGACCCTGTGATTTAGAAAGGCTAAAACAAACAAACAAACAAACAAACAAACAAGAAACCCAAGGTCAATGAAAACCGTGAGGAGCTGGGGCTTGCGCTCCTAACTATAGAGTATAAATAAATAAATAGCGGAGCTAAAATAAAAGTTTGTATGGCAACAAATAGTGTTAAAACCCAAACTTAATAACAAAAACACTGAAACATCAACTCTTAAGCAAGAATCACTTCTTTTATAACACATACATTGTGAGAGTTGAGAGAGATGGAAAAACAAACCAACAAGGGAATTCAAAATACTATCCACCGTGTACGGCAGACCACGGGGGCAAAGTTAAATAAATAAGGACATAGAAGTAAGCAGCACACGATAATGTGAGGTGTACCCTGTGTGTGTGTGTGTGTGTGTGTGTGTGTGTGTGTGTGTGTGTGTGTGTTACATTCACATAGTAGAAAAGGAAATACCTCCTCTGTGGAGAACATGTGTATTGTAGACTGCATGGTTGCACTTCCTATGCATCTGCTTGCCCCGTAAGCTCCAAGAGACACAGACCTCATGGGTATGACATGGAAATAAGATCTTAAGATCAAGTTCCCACTCACATATTAGTGTTCTCAGACAAGGTGACACTGGGGATGAGATTAGAGCTCAGTGGAGGAGCAGTTGCCTAGCATGTTCAAGACCCAGAGTTATATCCCGAGCACCCTGAACAGACAGATGCTAACAGCAAGTATGAGGATACAAGTCCATGTGTGACCCAGGGCATAGTTCAAAGATCTGAAAACCTTAACAGTTTGACCCAACTGACCTTGACTAAATCTGACCAGACATTGACCCCAAAAACATGTGGGTAAGTTATCAGGGTAATTAAGAATATATTTTGACTTAATTACTCCAAAACCAGGAGAGACTGGAAGAGGAAGGATGACACTGAAAATATTGAGTGGAGAAGCTAAGATTATAAAATCACAAAATGGAGAAGGCAGGGATGAAAGGCCAGCTACAGAACCGGCCTTCTTAAGGAGCTGGACAGAGTACAGTAGGCGAAGCCCAAGTGCAGTGTGTGGGAAGGAGATTAAGACATAAATCAATGAAACGGAGATCAAATACAAGCGGGGATCATCGACAACGCTGAGGGCTGGATTTTAAAAAGATTAATAAAATGAATTAATCAAGGTCAAAAGAGAGAAAACTTCATTTTTCAATATCAGAATTGGAAAGGATGTCACTGTAGACGCCAAACACATTTACGTGATAATAAGAGGATGTTATAAATACTCGCATGCTGACAATTTTGTGGGTTTTATGAAATATGCAAATTTTGTTTAAGATATATTAAAACTGACAAAAAGTGAACTAAGATGCAAGCAACTCCACATACAAGAAAGAAATTGGATTCATATTTTGAAATCTTCCCCAGAAGAAAATAGTTTGTGTTGGATTGCTTTCATCCACACACGTACGGAGCAAAAAGAGTTAGCCCTTTTAACAAACCATAGATTCAAACCCTCTCATGGCATTTTGAGGGTCCTGCTGGTGCAGACACCGACTGAACAGAGTCCCAAGAGGCAGAACGGCATGCTGCGCTTGCATGCCCAACACAAGGAAAGTAGTTGCTGGTAATTCAGCAGGGAAAGCAGTCCTCTCCAAAAATTGGTGTTCTGTCAACTGGTTAGCCATTGCTTTAGTTCATCTGTGCCTCTGTAACAAAATGCTTAAGACAAGGTAATGTGTAAAAGGGATATTTATTTCTTCAAAGCTCTAGAGACAGAGGCGTCCAGGACCAAGTTGCCAGCAATGGAGCCTGCTGATGGCTGCTTTCTGCTGCTCAGATGGCACCCATGGTGGACGAAGCCTCTTTGATAAAGGTGTTGATCTCCTATAACATCCTATTGGCCCAGCATCTTAATAATATCTCACTGGCGACTGTGAACACATGGGTTTTGGAAGGGATGTAAGTGGGAAAGCCCTAGTACCCTTACTGAATGAGACTTGTCTCATGCTATACGCAACGAGATCTGAAGGCAAGTCACGAGGCTGGAGATGTATCTGTAATAGTACATTCAAAACAGGGAACACATAAAGCCCTGGGTTCAGTCCCCAACTCCATGATCACGCCATGCCAGGAACACAGGCCCACATGGTTTTCCACGCTGTCAGAATTTACTGAGTAACAATCAGTTCACAAGCTATATGGCTTCCATTGGCTGCTTCTTGGCGAGTGTCCCAATTTCCTTTGCTATCCGGCCTTTGGCAGCCATGAGTTCTTCCATTCCAATCTTAACTACAAATACTAACTCTCAGTTCACACATTACACTCTACAGAGCAATTACATCCACAGGTAGTCATATAAGTTACAGAATGGCTGGCTACAAAGGGTTAAAGGGGCTGCAGGGTTCGGGAAGCAGCACTGGAGGCAGAGAATTGATGTCAGTGTTAAGAGCGGCACTGCAGGGGGTGGAATGAGATATTGACCAACCCAGCTGGACAACTGCTGGAGGCACAGAGCTGAGCTTTAGGGTCCAAGAGTCTCCCTGAACTGCAGAGGCACAGGGCTGTGGATGTGAGGCATGGCACATACAGGCAAGGTACAGGATGGGGTCCAGATGAACAAATGCAGGAGGGCAGATGGCGGGGGGGGGGGGGGGGGGGGGGGGGGGGGGGGGCTCAAGTGTGCTACTTCCAGCGTTGGCAACTGTGCTGAGCTGAAGCTCTGGGGACAATTGGGAATTGTCTGCCTGCTGGTGCTTTGACAACACACACTAGGCAGTCTAGTCAGTGAAGGTTCAGTGCCTTCCTCTCTATAGAGTCCAAGTGAGAGTGTTGCACCCTGTCTCAATCTGGCATGTATGGTAAGTTCTCAGGTCTGTTTTTTGCAAATGTTACTTCAAAACGATGTGCCCATAAAATCCCAATCTACTATCCTGATAGCAGCCTGTGCTTCCTAGGAGCTGGGCAGGTGCTGGTTTCTGGTGCACACAGAAGACACAAAGTCATTAATTCCTAGCACAAACCCAAATTGTGTTTTGTTAAGCAATCACCATTTCCTCTTGCAAATTCCTGAAGCCTGACAGGCTGATGCCATTATATCTTCTGCCATTGACAGGAAAAGAACGCTTGGATCTTTCACACCTAGACAGCCCTTGCTTCTATGTAATTCAAGGGATGTTACGGGATGATGGGTATTTCCTTGGCTGGATTCTTTGGGCCCGATCGTTCATGGAGCTTCATCCTCTGGCACACCCCGGTAGTATGCAGGTCATGCCAGCTCATGCCAGCACGCATAGGAATCACCACCCACCAAGAATGAGATTCCTTCCTACCCCTGACCCCCAGAATATTACTATGTAATATCACCCCAAAGTGGTTCTGAATTTGACAGAGAAGCTAGGCAGACTGGACCTCATGCCTGATTGTCCCTCCTGAATCCCTGATTTCACACACAGTGGTCAGTTATGCTTGGAAGCCAAAAAGGATGTACTCTTCGTGTTTCTTAGCTGGGACCTAATAAAGAAAGCCATATTAATAGGAGAAATGGGAATTGACGATTGCATGTGCCTCCTCAGGACTTAGGATACTGTAGTGTGGGTGGTGGGTGGGGTATCAACCTTAAAGGGATGGCCCAGGGACTGGAGAGAAGACTTAACACTGGTTGCTCTTGCTGAAGAACCTGTGTTCAGTTCCCAGCACCCAGATGGTGGTTCACAACCATCTGTAGCTCCAGTTCCAGGGGATCCAATTCTTGCTTTCTGAGTTCCTCAGACCCTGCTTGACTGTGGTATACAGATATACATGCAGGTAAAACACCGATACATATAAAATAAAAATAAATGAATCTTTTAAAGGGGGTGACCCAGAGTAGTAGTTCATACAGTGAGAAGGAACATGTCTTTAAGTCAGCCTATGTTCCACAATGCTGAGGGGTTTGGCAACGTGCTCCCAGGTCCCCTCTTCTCCTTCAAAACAGACTTTGGAAATGTCTGTTTTAACGCTGATAAGTAACTCTAGCTAAACACCTGTAAACATAACAGCACTTCACAAGCTGGTTTTTCTGGGGGCCTGTCCCTCAATGATTGTTTAGGGCTCCAGGGATCCTAGAATGATTCTTGGGGTGGAGGCAGCAGACACATGGTAGTGAAAAGAGGTGACTTGTCACCACATGGCACAGTTGTGTATCTTCTCTTGGCCTGGGCCTAAGGGGCTTGGACAAAGCCCTCGGCCCCTCCTATGTCAAGGTCCTTTTGTGTAAAACAATGATACGACACACACCCAATTTATGCCATGAGTTGGTGTGAGAAGAGCTACTGAAATTACGTAATGAAATGACTACTTTTTGTAAAATTTAAATCACTCTAGTAAGATGACATTGATCATTTTAATGGCGATGTCATCAATCACTCTAGTGGTGATTCAAATTATGTAAGACAATCTATTGAATACATATATACATATGCTCTGAAATGGTTTTAAAGCTACATAGAAACACCCAATATGTGAATCAAAGACTAACATTACAAGTTAGTTTAATGATGTTAAATAACATGTCAACATTTCTGAACTGAGGGGGCTCTCTGCCTGGAGCCCCGAGCAAGCAGAAAGTTCTGAGTTGCTCTAAGTTGATTCATTTTACTGTTCCCAGGAAGAACAAAGGCTCTGTTGGTAAAGTGTGATTGCTGTGCACGTATGAGGACCTGAGTATGGTCCCCAGCACCTATATTTCAAAGGAGCAGTAGTGTTTACCTGCAATCCCAGCACTGGAGAAGCCAGCCCTGCTTGGAGAGTTCCAGGTCAATGAGAGACTCCATCCTGAAACAAAAGTGGATGCCTGAGAAATAATGCCCAACACTGACCTGCCCTCCATTCTCTCTCTCTCTCTCTCTCTCTCTCTCTCTCTCTCTCTCTCTCTCTCTCTCTCCTTTCAAAATAGAAATTGTTGTAGGATCCTGGCCCTTTACTTGTGCGGCCTGGTCAAACCTTAGAAAATTTCTCCCTGTCTCTCTGTCTTCCTGTCCCTCCCCCCCNCACACACACACACACACACACACACACACTCAACATAGCTCCACTTTGGAAATGAGTGTAAAAGCTACCATAATACCATAATTAATGCTTTTATGTGGAATCAAAGAGAAGCCATTGCTGCCCCTGATTGAGGCATGCACCTCTGGAAGGGAGCATTGCTTCTAAATACTCAGTTTGACTCTACCAAGATCCTGGATTCCTTTCTTTTATTTTTTAATTACTCTTCTTATTTTTAAGATGGAGTCCAACTATGAATCCTATGCTGGCCTGGAACGCAAAAGAGTGCCAGGGCTCAGCCTCCTGGTTGCTAGGGTTACTGGTGTGCACCACTCCCCAGGCCAGACCTTGGCTTTTAAGGACTTTTCTAGATGCAGAATTTATAAGCTTTGTTCTTGTATCGCCTAGCAGTCAGAATACACATTATGTTCTGGAATGATCTACAAGGAACCTTGAGAGTAAAGAGCTCTATTTGTGCCTTAAATAAAAGGGACCACAATCTTTCTTTCCCTCCTCTCTGGGGTCAGCATAGGGCATCAGAGCCTGGGCCAGTCTACCCCTGAGTGAATGGTTCGTCCCAGCTCCATCAAGCCATCTATAACCAAAGCAAGTTGTTCCTCCAGTGATATATTAGTGTGACAATCTCGCAGGACACACCATTAATGTATTACTCAAAGGATGGTCCCACTTAAGGAAGCAGGGTTCCAGGAAGTTCTTGGGCACCTCTGAAGGCAGCTGGAAGGCTTCCACAGAATCTAAAGTCAGCCAACAGGCATCGCACAACGGAAGCCACTTTCTTAGCAACAGAGAAGAATTCTGGCTGTACATTAAATATTCTGTCATCTTTGTAATAAATCTCTAGCCTGGTTTGACCTTGGTGTCGTGGATAATTCTAATAAGATTCCATCTTGGTAAGCAGAGAGGACTGTGGAATCTTGCTCTGGGATACTCTTTGGTCAGAAACCAGGCAAGACCTTCTCTGTATGTCTGTTTCTTAGGGGACTTACGGTGCAGAATACCTTAGAGATTTTCAATTATTTGGAATAATTGAAATCACCTATAATTATAATCTCATTGGAGGCATACTTGTTCTTCTCATAACGATTCCATTGCTTCCCCAGATCTATAAAAATAGATTTATTTCCTTCCCTGTCCCTTTTTCCTCGCAATGTTTCATGTTATTAAAAACAGAAGATTGCTTGTCAAATGTTTTATTCGCCACATGTGTGGGACCATCCATCATCCCGCACCTCCTGCCTGCGCATGCGCACCTCCTCTTTAGCGGTGCTCGCTTCATCAGGCTCTGTAGAAACGCTGCTAACTGGATGACTACATTCATAAAAGCTAATTAAAATGTAGCATTTACATCATAGTAACTGTACTTTCTAAAGAATAATAGGCGCATCCAGGTAAGTATAAAAGTCTACTCTACTAATTGTTCTCGGTGGATGTGATTGCTCTTTGGCAGGGTTGAGCTCCTCAGGGCAACAGTCACAAGGACAGTGGCATTTGTCATTGTTTGGTAATGAATTAGATCTGCTGTGAAGGAAGCCTAATGTAAGTGGTTGAGTTATGAAGGAGGCCAGCATTGTTAATCCAACAGTTCCCATGCTCCCATGGATGACGCTGGTCCACATGCATCTCTCCAAGCCTCAGTATCCTCCACCACGAATATGTGGACCAGACCCCTCTGAACATGGACAGAGCTAGTGGGCCAGGATGGGGTCCACCTGACACGTAGGCTGTGTCCTAGATTCTTAGGAAAGTAGCTCAGGACAGGTGACCGGGAAGAATAGGGCTTTAGACTAGGGCTATGGTTTGAATGCATGAGTCCCAGTAAAATTCACATAGGTAGTAAAAAAGTAAGACCTTTAGATATGAGTAAGTCATGAGCCATGCATCCCCTTGGATAGATTAGTGTCCTAGGAAGGAGGCTTGTGGGCGCTGGTCATGCCCCCTCCTCCACCCTTCCTCCACCTTCCAGCAAGGCATCATCACTAAAGCAGTCTTCATTGAGCGCCCAGGCTGTAGTCTCCCGAGCTATAGGAAATATATTTCTGGTATTTATATAAATTACCCTGTCTTGGGTATTTTGATAAAACAGACTAAGACCGGTGGTAACCTCAGATATAATGCGTGAGTGTGGACTCCTGGAATGACTAGGTCATGCTCCAGTTGGCCTGGAGGGGGCGCACGATGGAACAGAAGCACAGCATCAGGGACACCATACCCACCAGGGAAGCTTCAACCTTTTAACCTGGCTTCGTTGTCTTGACTGCCTCAGTTTCTACTCCGTTTTCTTCCTGCTTACAACAGATATCACAGGTCCCAGTGTGGCCAGCCTAGCCCCAGGCTCCTAGTCACACTGAATCACTGGCTAACCCAGAGCCGGGGAAGAGACACAGGCCCCAGAGCCTCCGAGCTCTGCTCTCCACCTGCCTCAGACTGAGTCTCGGCTCTTCAGGGAACAAGTGGTGGCGGCCATGAGACTGTGATGTTGAAGAGGTTATGGTTTAAATTACAAGAAGTGAGCCATGTACCACTCTGATAAAGGAAATTAAGCCATGCACGCTAAGACTAATTTATCTTGATGAAGCAAGATTTAACCCAGGAAAGTGAAGACAGTTCAGAGCAGGAAATGCAAATAGATTTTAAAATCTAATAGGAAAAGATCCACTTACACAGCGCGACCGTGTGGAGTAATAAATTGGCACAATCCTCAGGGAGAGTCATTTGTGATACATGTTAAGAAGCCTAAGAATATACACGGGCTGCACCCACTAATCTCACTTCCCAGAATTCCCCTTCAGGGACACATTCTAGGGAGACACTGCGCTCGTCCGTTGCCACGTTCTCGCTCCCCACTGCTTTTATCCACATGCGGTAGCCTCAGTGTAAGTCTACAGCTGCTCAGCAGTGGAATAGATACTTCCTGCTCTGCCTGGAGCACCTGCTCCAAACTTAAAATGGACTCAGAAGTTTCCATACAGGTGGATGCCCCCCCTACACACACACACACACACACACACACACACACACACACCAAAACTTCTAAAATGAAGCCCCAGCAACCCTTTCTTATTGGTCAGATTCAGGCCACAAAAACCCATCTTTGGGGCTTTGCTTTTGCTGGGGGTGGTGTTGTAGAGACCGGTGAGTAGCTAGGGCTTGCTGATAACCAGGCGAGCCCTAAACTCAGTGTGAGACTCTATCTCAAATGAATGGGCTCTGCTGCCTTGCCTCCCGCATATTCAAGCCCGTCAATAACAAGGTTCCTGTCTTGCCGCCCACACTGCTTCTATGCAGGGCCTTCCTCCCCTGCCCAGTCCACGGGACTATCCCCTTTCCAGTCGTACTTCCCTCAGTGGTAGCGGCATTCTGAAGTACAGCACGCATAGGTCCCTTTTTCTACCTGATGATCCCACTTTTGTCTTCTGGCCCATACCACATATATCATTCCAATTCTTGCTACAGCCCTACATTGCCTTTTTCAATCCCTTTCCTGTAGTCATCTGCCAGGGCAGCCACAGGGATGGAACTAGACAAGTGCTTTCCTGAAAGCTATAATCCTAGCTTCCATAGGATTGTAAAATAAAATGACTTGATGAGGTGTTATATATATCAAACAAGCTTTCTTTCTATCCCAAATAAGCATCTTAATGCCTATTACCTGGGAATATGACCATATTTGGAAATAGGGTTATACATAGTAGATGTGATTAGTTGGGACAAAGCTATATTGAAGTAACGTGGGCTCCTTCTCTCCTTGTCTAAAATGACTGGTGTCCTCATGAACATGAAGATGAACTTGAAGAAAGCCAATATATATATTGGCTTTTTCGAGACAGGGTTTCTCTGTGTAGCCCTGGCTGTCCTGGAACTCACTTTGTAGACCAGGCTGGCCTCGAACTCAGAAATCCACCTGCCTCTGCCTCCCAAGTGCTAGGATTAAAGGCATGTGCTACCATGCCTGGTTTTTTTGGGTTTTTTTGGCTTTTTGGGTTTTTTTTATACAAAGTTTCTATGTTAGTCCTGGCTCTCTGGGAACTCCCTCTGTAGACCAGGCTAACCTGGAACTCAATCGATCTCCCTGCCTCTGCCTCTGAAGTTCTGGGACTAAAGGTATGAATCACCACTGCCAGTTAATAGCAATGATTTTTAAATGTCCTATTAAATTGAACAACATCCATGGGGAGAATGAACTTTACTGCCTGAAGACATCCCCATCTTGCTCCAACTGATGAAATCCAACTCTGTATATTAAGTACGTAAAGAAACACCTCTTATGTGGAAGTCTAGGCTAGAACACAGCACACCATTGGAAGGACTTTGACAGAAAATATCTTACCTTGTAATCAATGAACTGAGTTAGATAAGTGACTAAGACTTCCATGAACTAGAATGGTACCTAAGCAGGTCTCTCCAAATCCACTTCTATCCTCTTCTTCACCAAGGCAGCTCTCATCCAACCAGAGGGCCTAAGCTTGTCTAGTACTCTCTGGCCTCTTTGTGTGAAAGCAGTATGACATTTTCAGAATGCTTTGGTGGCCCCCAGTCACCCACACACTCTATGTAATTGGCATGGAATCTTACCACAGGAGATTGGGATGTGGGCAACACCCCAAAACCCATTGGCTGAGGAAACAAAGAGAAACATGCGCTCTGTTGCCTTCTGACAACTTTCTGACTTAACAACAGAGGAGGCGAGCGATAGTTAACTGTCGCCTTCTACTTGACACTCCCTTAGGAAACACAGCTCTGGGCGTGTCTGTGAGGGTGTTTCCAGAGAAAGCTCATGGTGAATTTGGGTGACACCATCCCATAGGTTCCTGGACTGAAGAAAGAGTAATCAAGGAGAAGCAGATCTGGGCACCAGCTCTCCTCTCTGTGGGCGACACAGCTGAGCCGCCTCACATTTGTGCCGCCATGCTTTCCCTCCATGATAGACTGTACCTTTAAACTGTGGCACAGATCAAACCCTTGCTTCCTTAGGTTGCTTTTGTCAAGTATTTGGTCACAGCCAGTGACTAATGCAACACCACCCTCCCCTCACACCTGCTAAATTTTAAACTCTTTGAAGTTAGAATTCCCCCCCCTCTCCCCCTCTCCCTCTCCCTTCCTCTCCCCGTCTCCCCCTCCCTCCCTCTCCCTCCCTCTCCCTCCTTATTCCTCTCCCTCTCCCTATCCCTCTCCCTCTCCCTCCCTCCCTTACTCTCCCTCCCCCTCCCCCCCCTCTCTCCTATTTTCGGTATTTGCTGAAATGTTTCCATTATTGAGAGCTGGCCCTAGCTGACAGTGACAGAACACTGCCCATGTTGACAATTGTGATCCTTCCCTGGACCTCAACACCAAACACCACACAGCAGGGTCCATGTGCACAGCAAATTTCCCTCGCCTGTCAAGGAGATCTTCCACAGACTGACAGATTTTATAAAGAGGCCAGAGAGTCAGTGGGCTTGAAAATTAAGCTTTATTCTTTCTCTCCGAATTTATCTGCTGTGCTCGGGTCCAAGGCAGTGTGACACAGGAGGCAAGAGACACCCTTGCGTGCAGATTCCTGCATCTGGCTTTGCAGTCTCTCACTAGGGTGACCAATCCCCTGAGGACAATCAATAGCCACCCACAGCTCTGGTAATCAACCAGGGTACTAGGAGAGGCAGGGAGAAGGAAGGAGTCACAGCTCTTACAAAAGTGATTCAGGGGGAATTGTTGCCAGGAAGGAAGCTTCACAAATACATTCTGCCTCATGTAGAAATGTTATTTCTGGCAGGTAATGTCCTTGGCTCTTTTTTCATTCAAAAAAATGCCCAAGATGAAAATCCATCTTGGGGCTTTCTCCCAGTTCTATGGTGTGAGGTAAACGACGAGTGAAATGGCTTAACTTCAACATGCACAGCACAGTATACCTTTCTTTCAAACGAATTTATTTGTTCATTGTCTAGCTCTCATCCATTCTAAGGACTGCATCCCACCGTTTTGACAAGGAATTGAAAATGAGTGAATGGGGAGGTGCAGCCAGTTAAACCCATCTCAGCCAATGATGAGCAGGTTTATTTCTCTACCAAAAAGCTAATGAGAAGAGCTTTGGACTTTTTGATTTTCGACCCAAATTAGTACTGATCATCAAAATACAAATAAAGAAGCAAACTATTTAATTTACTTATCTCTCTCCAGGAATCACTCTGCGTAACAGAAGGCAAGACAATTACTTTTAAGTGCAAAAAATTAGAGTTTTAAAATACTGGCTTCAATTTCTGCAATGTATTAGATCACCCTTTTTTTTCGAAGATATTTTTTTCCTTGGCGGGGAGAGGAGGGGTGGAGGTATCAACTATGCTACAGTTTCATTGCAAATAAAAATGTTCGTAGCATAAGTTTTATCTGCTGAAGTTATCGTTTACATTTGGGGTTGCAATGATTTATTTCCCTCTTGCCTCTTCAGCTCTGCCAGCTCTGCTTTGATTATCAGCCTTCAACAAACTCTGGGTCTGGAGAATAAGAAGTGCAGAGTTGCGTCAGGGGGGAAAAAAGCATATCACAACTTCCCCCAAACGGTGCAAACGTGACACGTTAGTCCCATCATAAAAGAACAACTATGGCAGGCCCTTAGTGTTGAAGAGAAAGAAGAGGTTGAACCATTGAACACAGTGAAATGAGATCCCGGAGCCTCAAGGGTTCTGCCATCTCTAACCCACTGTCTCCTGATGTAAATGGGGATGGATTGCCTCCTGGCAGAAGAGCTCTTCCAGAAAGAACTGGTAAGTGTGCCCATGGGGAGAGACAAAGGAAGGTTGGCTATATCGTCTCTGCTGCCACTCTGAGCGCTGGTGCCCCTGGACTCTAGGGCTGTTTTCCTAACACGTTTGAATCTGACAGTTCGTCTGCCTTCCCTGACGCTGGAGTTTGTTTGTGGACATCTTCACTCTTATTCAAACCTTCAAACCACTCCAGGAGGGGCGGGGGAATCAAACTGCTGCTTTCTCACCAAAAGTGAGAGTCTTGTGGTAGGGTTTCCTGGGAAGAAACTGGGTTTTTGGTTCTACCACACAGGCATTGGTTTTCTATCAGGAGCAGCCCATGTGGTGGACTGTAGTTACATGACTTTACTGAGTCATCCAGCTGTGGGGTGTGTGTGTGTGTGTGTGTGTGTGTGTGTGTGTGTGTGTGTGTACATGCATGTGTCACAGAACAAGTATAGAGGTCAGTTGTCTCCTACCATACACAGGACCTAGAGATCAAACGCAGGTCATCAGCCTTGGAAGCAATGGCCTTTACCCACTGAGCTGTCTTGTTGGTCCGTGCTTGTTCTTTTGTAATGGGTATATTGGTGACAGAAACACCTGACTAAAGCAATTTAAGGAGGGAAGGGTTTACTCTGGCTCCCAGTTTCAGGGGTTCATCTTTGCAGGGAGGAGGTAGCATCGAGAATGTGAGGCAGTTGGTCATGTTGCATCAGGAATCAGGAAGCAGAGAGAAGTGGATGTTGCCGATTGCTTAGCTTGCTCTGTGTGTGTGTGTGTGTGTGTGTGTGTGTGTGTGTGTGTGTGTGTCTTTATCTGTCTCTACTCCCTTCTCACCTCCCCTTCTCTCTCTCTCTCTCTCTCTCTCTCTCTCTCTCTCTCTCCTTCCTTCCCTCCCTCCCTCCTCCTCCTCCTGCTCCTCTTCCTTCTCTCCCTAGTTCTGGAAATAATGATGTATAGCAAACTCCATTGTCAACTCAATGTCAACAGCATCTTGCAGGTCTCTGTGTGTGTGTGTGTGTGTGTGTATGTGTGTGTGTACTGTAATGTGAAAGGCCTTCTAAGATGGCTGTTTACTTGTTATGTTTTTAGGTCTAATAATAACAGTAATAATTATTCATGGTGAATAGAGGTAATCAGAAACAAGTTGATTGCCTGTGATATCAGGAAGGACTTATCAAGGCTGTGGCTCAAAGCTGTAGTCTTTGGTGACGCAATGGCAGCAGAAACCACAGGCCTAGACAAGATCCCAAAAAGACAGAGTTTGTGGATCGCACACTCAGCTATCCAGAGGAGGCCTGGAGACTCACCTGAATTAGTTACTTTTCTGTTGCTGTGTAAAATACCACATCCAAAGGCACCTTAAGAGTTTGTTTTGACTTATGGTGCCACATGGTTAGGTGTCCATAATGGCAGAGAAAGCATGGCAACAGAAGCAGGCAGCCGAGAGATCTCACGCCAACCACGTGGGAAGAAGAGAGAAAGAACTAGAAGTGGGTTGAGAAGATGAGCCTTCAAAGCCCACACCCAGCAAGGCTCTACTTCTTCAAAGTTCCATGACCTCCCTAAACCATACCACCAGCTGGGGTCCAAATGTTCACATGCATGAGCCTATGGGAGACATAACTCACTCAGACCACAACACCACCCATGCTGGTGCTGCAACTGCCCTGTGGCTCCTGAGTCTGGGTCAGAACCTCTGAGTTCTGAGAGCTGTCTTTTCTTCTCTTTTCTCTTTAGTGTATCTCCACTGGCTCATACTGCTTGGAAATTATGTGAAAACCAGAACACATCTGTTCCCCAGCTTAGTATACAGTGTTTCCAAGGAAGCTGTATCTAATAACCACACAAATAAAACTACAGTTAGATAGGATCAAAGGTGAGGAGGACACAACATTTATCCCAACACTGGGAGTAACTGGGACAAGCGGGACTCAGGCACCCAGGAACCCCACCCGACAGTGGCATTGGTTCCTTCCAGTCTGAGCAGGTGCCCTGAGCAGACTTTGAGAGTGAACTCTGCAGCCAGTTCCACAACACCCCGAAGAAGCTCCACTCCCAGGTGCTCTAACACACCCAGAATCACAGGATCACAGGATTCCAGGAGCTTGCTCACACAAGGATCTCAGGGTCCCAGAGGCAGCTTGACTCTCAGGAGCTCTGACACACCCAGGATCTCAGGATCACAGGATCCTAGAATCACAGGATCACAGAGACAGCTGAACTCTGAAGAGTCCTGTCATAACCAGGATCACAGGAAGGACAGGCTCAGGTATAGTGAGGGCAGATAGCTCTACAGATAATCAGATGGCCAGAGGCAAGCATAAGAATATAAGCAATAGAAACCAAGTTACTTGGCATCACCAGAACCCAGTTCTCCCACCATAGGAAGTCCTGGATACACCATCACACCGGAAAAGCAAGATTTGGATCTAAAATCACTTCTCATGATGATGATAGAGGACTTAAGAAGGACATAAATAACTCCTTTAAAGTAATACAGGAGAACACCGGTAAACAGGGAGAAACCCTTAAAGAGGAGACACAAAAATCCCTAAAAGAATTACAGGAAAACACAATCAAACAGGCAAAGGAAATGAACAAAACCATTCAAGATCTAAAAATGGAAATAGAAACGATAAAGAAATCACAAAGGGAGACAACCCTAGAATTAAACAACCTAGGAAAGAGATCAGGAGTCACAGATACAATCATCACCAACAGAATTCAAGAGATAGAAGAGAGAGTCTCAGGTGCAGAGGATACCATAGAAAACATTGACACAATAGTTAAAAAAAAAAAAAAAAGCGAAAATCTCCTAACCCAAAACATCTAGGAAATCCAGGACACAATGAGAAGACCAAACCTAAGGATAATAGGTATAGAAGTGAGCAAAGATTCCCAACTTAAAGGGCCAGCAAATATCTTCAACAAAATTTTAGAAGAAAACTTCCCTAACCTAAAGAAAGAAATGCCCATGAACATACAAGAAGCCTACAGAACTCCAAATAGACTGGACCAGAAAAGAAATTCCTCCTGACACATAATAATCAAAACACCAAATGCACTAAACAAAGAAAGAATATTAAAAGCAGTAAGGGGAAAAGGTCAAGTAATATATAAAGGCAGACCTATCAGAATTACACCAGACTTCTCACCAGAGACTATGAAAGCTAGAAGATCCTGGGCAGATGTAATACAGATTCTAAGAGAACACAAATGCCAGCCCAGGCTACTATACCCAGCAAAACTCTCAATTACCATAGATGGAGAAACCAAGATATTCCATGACAAAACAAATTTACATAATATCTTTCCATAAATCCAGCCCTACAAAGGATACCAGATGGAAAATACCAACACAAGGAGGGAAACTACACCCTAGAAAAACCAGAAAGTAATCTTTCAACAAATCCAAAAGAAGATAGCCACACAAACATAATTCCACCTCTAACAACGAAGATGACAGGAAGTAACAATCACTTTTCCTCAAAATCTCTTAACATCTGTGGACTTAATTCCCTTAAAAAGACATAGATTAAGAGACTGGTTATGTAAACAGGGTCCAGCATTTTGCTGCACACATGAAATGTACCTCAGTGACAAAGACAGACAGACACTACCTCAGAGTAAAAGGTTGGAAAACAATTTTTCAAGCAAATGGTTCCAAGAAACAAGCTGGAGTAGCCATTCTAATATCGAATAAAATCAACTTTCAACCAAAAGTTATCAAAAAAAGATATGGAAGGACACTTCATACTGGTCAAAGGAGATTCCACCTCACACCAGTCAGAATGACTAAGATCAAAATCTCAGGTGACAGCAGATGCTGTCAAGGATGAAAGAGGAACACTCCTCCATTGTTGGTGTGATTGCAAGCTGGTACAACCACTCTGGAAATCAGTCTGGCAGTTCCTCAGAAAATTCGACATAGTATTACCTGAAGACTCAGCTGTACCACTCTTGGCTATATACCCAAAAGATTCTCTAACATATAACAAGGACACATGCTCCACTATGTTCATAGAAGCCTTAATTATGATAGCCAGAAACTGGAAACAACCTAGATGTCCTTCAACAGAGGAATGGATACATTTATACAGTGGAGTACTACTCAGCTATTAAAAATAATGATTTTTTTTTTTTTTTTTTTTTTGCCTTTCAAGACAGGGTTTCTCTGTATAGCCCTGGCTGTCCTGGAACTTCATGAAATTCTTTGGCAAATGGATGGAACAAGAAAACACCATCCTGAGTGAGGCAACCCAATCACAAAAGAACACACATGGTATGCAGTCACTGATAAGTGGATATTAGCCCACAAGCTCTGAATACCCAAGATACAATTCACAGACTACATGAAGCTCAAGAAGAAGGAAGACCAAAGTGTAGGTGCTTCAGTCCGTCTTAGAAAGGGGAACAAAATACTCACAGGAGCAATTATGGAGACAAAGTGTGGAGCAGAGACTGAAGGAAAGGCCATTCAGCGACTGTCCCACCTGGGGACTCATCCCATATCCAGTCACCAAACCCCGACACTATTGTGGAAGCCAAGAAATGCTCGCTTAAAGGAGCCTGATATAGCTGTCTCCTGAGAGGTCCTGCCAGACCCTTACAAATACAGAGGTGGATGCTTGCAGCCAAGCATTGGACTAAGCGTGAGGTCCTCAATGGAGAATTTAGAGAAAGAACTGAGGAGCTGAAGATGTTTACAACCCCATAGGAAGAACAATATCAACCAACCAGACCCCCCATAGCTCCCAGGGACTAAGCCACCAACCAAGGAGCACACATGGCTCCCGCTGCATATGCAGCAGAGGATGGCCTTGTCAGGCATCAATGGAAGGAGAGGTCCTTGGTACTATGAAGGCTCAAAGGATGCTCCAGTATAGGGGAATCGAGGGTGGGAAGGTGGGAGTGGGTGGGTGAGTGGAGGAACACCCTTGTAGAAGTAGGGGGAATGGGATAGGAGGGTTCTAGGCAGGGGACCTGGGAAAGGGGATAACATTTGAAATGTAAATAAAGAAAATATCCAATTAAAAATACAAATAAAGGGCTGGTGAGATGGCCCAGTGGGTAAGAGCACCCGACTGCTCTTCCGAAGGTCCAGAGTTCAAATCCCAGCAACCACATGGTGGCTCATAAACATTCGTAACAAGATCTGATGCCCTCTTCTGGAGTGTCTGAAGACAGCTACAGTGTACTTACATATAATAAATAAATAAAAATCTTTACCAAAAAAAAAAGAGTTCTTTTAAAAAAAATACAAATAAAAAAAATACAGGTACAGGTTGCAATAAAGTTTATCAAAGAAGGCACAGGAATTCTAGAAAGAGAAGACTGTATTCGGGCAGTGGTCAGAGTTGCCTACTCTGAGGACTGACTGTCAAGCTGAAGTCTGAAGAATGTATGAGGAGACTCCAGGGAAGAATGTTCTGGAAAGTGAACTTTCAAGGTGGAGGAGTCAAAGGGTTTCTGAGAAGCTGGCACACTGCTTCTGTTCTAGCAGTGGCTAGAACCTGAGAGGAACAGGAGCCGCTGCCGTGGACATTACGAAGGTGACTAGTTGCGTGCCAGGGTGCCACAGTGGATGTGGCTGAGCTCATGTTCAGAGAAGCAGTTAAAAGTCTCATGACGGTCCAGGGAGATAAGTCAGTGGGTAATGTGCTTGCTGTGCAGTCCTGAGGAGCTGAATTTGGATCCTGGTGTCCATGGCAGAAAGCTGGTCATGGTAGTACGTGTCTAACTCCAGCACAGGGCCTGAAGGCCAGAGATTCTCCAGGGGTCTGGTGGCAAGCCAGTTCAGTTGAAACAATGAGCTCTTGGTTCACTGAGAGCCAACCAATGAGGTAGAAAGTGAAGACACCTGATGTCTACCTCTGGCCTCTGTGTGTGCAGCAATGGGCCTGCGCACATGCACACATGCAAACACACGGAGTCTTAAAAGGGGGGTTGGAGTGATTGAAGCTGCAATTTAGCAAAAACCTTCATGTAGAGTCAGTCAACACTGGATGGCCGCAATAGCCAAGCAACGAGGGAGATGAGGTGACAAGGATGCCAGGAGAGCCAGAAACCATCGGTTAGTATTTAATTCCTTAGTCCAACTCCAAAGGAGATTAGAGGAACCACAGAGGGGGCATCAAAATGACCCACAAATCAGGAGAAGCCTGTTCTAACTGCCTAACTGAGAAACCAGCCCTCAGCTTCTCAGCTCATCATGACAGAAGACCCTGATGAACCCAGAGATGTCACACACTCTTATGGGATGCACCATCTCTGCTGATTCTCAGCATCATGCCCCAGGACTGATTCCTCCTTGTTGCCTAAGGAAGACATCTGTCTCTTTTTCTAAAATTTGGTAAGTAGATGGGTGATTAAGATGAAAACAGAAGTCATCCTGCTATCCAGAAGGCTTGTTGTTGAGAGAGATGACTCTAGTTACTTAACAGAAGGTTTTAATATTAAGAATCATTATCTTGCCGGGCAGTGGTGGCGCATGCCTTTAATCCCAGCACTTGGGAGGCAGAGGCAGGCAGATTTCTGAGTTTGAGGCTAGCCTGGTCTACAGAGTGAGTTCCAAGACAGCCAGGGCTATATAGAGAAACACTGTCTCGGAAAGGAAAAAAAAAAAATCATTATCTTTCTACTATAGAAAGAAAAAGAGAAAAAAAACAAGGTATAAAGTTTGGGGGTTGTAAGGAAATAATGAGAATTTCTGGGATTTGAAAAACTGGAGGAGGCTCACAATGGCACTGGGAATTGTCACTGCTAAGTTGGTGGGCCAGATGATCCTGTGGGGGACATATGGAGGTCAGCTCTCTTAGTAACAGAATTCTGAGTCCTGTCCCTTTCAGTTTTCTAGGCTGCTGTTACTGCCCCCTACTGGTTGTTTCAAGGAAGAAGACGCTGTAATTAGGCAGGGAAAATAATGATTGGTGTACTTGACAGACAAGAATCCCAGATGATCATTGGTTACTGACAGAATCCCAGATGATCATTGTACAAATTGCAGCCACCAAGTTCAAAATTGTAAGGGTTTCCCACGGTTTCGTACAGGGATACACACCACAAAGTGTGTATGTATTTTTAGACAGACAATACCCACATAGTATTCCAGTTCCCCATTATTCCACTGACCACTACTTCCCCCAAGAGAACACTGAGTATGTAAAGCACATAACGAATGCCCCAACAACTCAATTAAAAAGGCATATAACCCAGCTACAAAGTTGAGCAAAGTTCCCCCAAGAAGGTATACAAATGGCCAAAGGACATGGGGAAAGGATCTGATGTCAATCCTTGGGGAAATGTGCATCAAGACCATTTCACCCACTACTCTATGGCAAGACTAAAACAACAATAACATACGTTGAGGAGGGTGACAGAATATTAATAATAAAATGCTAACACTACTTTAGGAAAGTCTGAAAGTTCCTACAATGCTTAAGCATAGCTGTCACCTGCCTCAGATATGCTAACCTGGTGAAAACAAAGAAAATTAAAATGTGCACATAACAGAAATGTGCATATATATGCACTATCCATTTCCTGTACTTTATGTGTGTTCTATTTTAGTGATTTGAGAACACTATCTAGCCCAGGCTGTCCTGCAGCTCACTATCCTAAGTGCTGGGGTAACAGGTTTGCTCCAACATGCCCAGCCCTCTGTTCCCTCCTGCAATTTTTCATGCACCCTAGAAATTCCTCTCATATTTGTTCATTGTAGTTCTCTGGATGAACAGTTCTATGTGAAAATGCTTTTATTCTGCTCTCTCTCTCTCTCTCTCTCTGAACAATATTTTCACAAGTGTAGGATTGGGGCTGGAATGTTTTCTTTTGATGCTTTGAGAACATCATCCTGTTACCTGTTACCTTTTATCCCCATTGAAAGCCATGAACAGCCCCTGTCAATGGTATGCTGGTTCGCCCATGTATCACCCATCTTTATTCTCTGGGTGTGTTCAGGGTCTTCTCTTTCTCTTAGGTTTTCTCACATCCACTAGTCACATATCTATATCATTTTAAAATATGTATTCTTCTGGTCATTCACTGATCTTTGAGATATAAGTTTAAGATTTAATCATGGGTGGTGATACACATAAGACAGCAGCATTTGAGAGGCTGGGTGGGAAGATTATGAGGTTGAGCCCAGCCTGGGCTACATAGCAAGCCAGCCTGAACTACATAGTGAGATTCTGGCAACAAAGGAAGACAGGGAGGGAGGGAGGGAG
>NC_034590.1:104820698-104832547 GCF_900095145.1 Mus pahari
GAGGGAAGGAGGGAAGGAGGGAAGGAGGGAAGGAGGGAAGGAGGGAAGGAGGGAAGGAGGGAAGGAGGGAAGAAGGGAAGGGAAGACATCAGTGTTAGAAAATTCCAGCACTTATTCTCTGCTTCCCTCCATTCTCTTTCTTCTTTGCAATGGTAATCTACTTGATAGAATTGCAAAGGCCAGAAAGGGTTCTCTGGTTCTCTCATTTTCACGAATGGTTCTTTTATTATTATTGTTATTATTATTATTATTATTATTTAACTTGTATAACTTCTCATGTTTATTAACTATATTTCTGCCCTTAAGTCCATCTTATAAGCATCGACTTTATACATTATTTTGCCTCTAGTGATCATTTTGTCAACGCCCCCTTGTCTTCTATTTCCACCTGTCCCGTAGGATCCCCACCAGTGTATTCACAAGGCTACACTGTCCTTTGTGTCTGGAAGCGTGCTTATAGCACTGGCCTTGGACTCCTTATGCACTAATACCTGAATCATTTGCAGAAGTCAGCATCTAGTGTCCTTCCTCCTCACTCCAGGCTGCTTGTTTTTTCTTTGCCATCCTTTGTCAGTTTCTTGTTGTGTGCTAAGCCACGTGGGGGAGCTGCTGTAGAGACTGGATTCTTTTCCTTTCCCTTTTCTTTTTTTTTCTTCTTCCTTTTTTTGGTTGTGAGTCTAGCCTTTAATGGCTGAGCCATATCTCCAGCCCATCTTGTTTTTTTTTTTAAGACTGTTTATCTCTTCGTGCAAAAAACTTAGCTGAATTAATCTCCAGGCTGACTTCCCTGGGTAGCTAGAAGCTAATGTTCCCTCTATTCATTCATTCATTCATTCATTCATTCATTCATTCATTCATCCATCCATCCATCCATTGCTTCTTTCTGTATGCTGCTTTCTTCCAGGTCTCCTTGGTCTTTCTCTCTTTGTGCATTTCAAAGATAAGCCAGGAGTGAAAAGTGTTCCCATTCAGATTTTAGGTCACCTCTCGATCAGCCCCCACCCCCTTCAGGACACCTTCCTTTTCTCACTCTACAGCCATGTTGACATGACTACAGCAGGCAGTGAGTCTGTAGAGGGTGGTTGCATCTCCAGTTCACCCACACTATAACCTATCTATCAGTGTCTCCAAGCAGAGAGCTGCCTGAATACAATCCTCACTGGATTTTCTCTACTGCTTCATTTCTACAGTTGTTTAAGAAATATTTGTAGATTCAGAAAATGTAACTCAATTGTAGAACTCTTATGTGAGGTCTTAGGTTTAGTCTTCATCTTTAGGTAGATGATAAATAGACAGACAGACAGACAAATAATCTGTGCATCTCTTTTAAAAATTATTTTTGTTTTTATTTTTATTTAGTATATAGATATGTGGCCTGAATGTAGATCTGTGTACCATTCGTATGCAGCAGTGCTCACAGAAGTCAAAAGAAGGTGTCAGATTTCCTGGAACTGAGATGTAGATGGTCATCAGCTGCTAAGGAGGTGCTGGGAATCAAATAAGCTTCAGTTCCTTAGAAGAGCAGCCCATGATACTAACCAGTGATCCACACTTCCAGCCACCTCTGTATCTCTTTTAAATGGATGAATTTATCCGGAACAAGCGCATGATTTTTTAAAACCTTAAGATAACAGAATGCAGCCTTCTAAAAATTGCCCTGGTTTTTGACAAGCAGTGGGAACGATTTCAGGTTTCATAGATTATTAGGGTATTGTTTAATTTTTAACTATCAGGGAAACTAAGAAAATGGTCTGCCTTTCTATTTATTTGCATTTCTTTAATTATGCATAAGGTTTTCTTAGATTAATTAGTATGCTTTCTGTGCCAGGAAAGCCCCAGTTCTTCCTGCTTCCTGCTTTCCTGCCGGCTGTTTGTCTTTCCCTCTTTTACTTTCTGTGGTTTTAGAGATGGAGGAAGTGGGTTTTATCTTGCAGACATTTCTTACAGGTGTGCCTGTCGCCTTTGACTTCACTTTGAAATCTTTTCCCTTACAGAAAATTTTAATTGTGTAAATAATAAAACTCTCGGTTTTCTTTTATGAGTTGGGTGCTGAATTGGAAGATTCTCAGACTAGGAATACATTCATGGAATATTGTTTTGCTATTCTTTGAGGGGTGAATTTTCTTTTCTTGTTTCATTTTATCCTGCGTCCTATCTCACTCTATTGAGAATTATGACATAAGATAGCAACAGTGCCCTCTCCTAACCTCCTACTCTCTTCCCCTAAAGCTCGTCTAAAATGTTGTTATGTGTTTTGGCAAACAGCCTTCTTTCTGCTGTTTATTTGAAATGTGTATCCGATTCATTATAAATTACCCTTTCGAGTCTGACCCTTGTGCTGACCTGATGCTCCCATCAGAGGCTCTGCTCTCATTGCTGACACCAAAGTGCCTTCAGGATTGGGGCTTTAACAGGCTGATGCCTACTGGGACTCAACCCAGGGAGCAATTACTTTAAATGTATGAGATTAACTTAAAGACAAAAGGCCAAGAATAAAAGCTAAATCCTTACACTTCAGTGATCAGATCTAACCATCCAGAGCCCGACCCCAGTTGACCCATGGAGACTTACACAAATAGCCAGTTTCATGAAAAGCAATTGACGCTGTAAAGTTTATTACTCAACCAGATAAAGATGTCTCCTGTCTACCCTGATATGAGTCCACCCAGAAGGCTCACAGAAAGACTGAGCACCTTCTCTCTGCTGCTGTTAAGCTCCCCACCCCCACTCCACCACCTGCTCTCAGCTCCGCAGTCTTCTCTCCAGGGTCTCACTCACTGCTCTCTTAAGTGTATGTCAATACAGTCTCTTTGTCTGATGTGTGACTTAGTATAAGTTCTTTTTGACCAGCCTTTGAGTGTCATTTCACAAAGGAGTTAACAGTCTCCTGTGAATATTTTCTCCATGTTTTGTACTTATTACAGACACAAAGGGTTATGGCTACATTGCTACCCCTGTTCATATGGAAGCCTATACTGTAGTGGTTCTCAACCTTCCTAAAGCTGAGACCTTTATTTAATATGGTTCCTAAGGTTGTGGTGACCTCCAACCATAAAATTATTTCATTGCTACTTCATGACTCTAAGTTTGTTACTGTTGTGAATTGTAATGGAAATATGTTGGAGAAAGGTTTGCCAAAGAGATCAACTCGCTAACTTACTATTTCCACCTTTGCACGCCACAGGCCTCAGCGGCACCTGTCGTGTGTGTGTGTGTGTGTGTGTGTGTGTGTGTGTGCCTGTAGGTGCCTGTGTGTGCCTGTGTATTTTGGGTGGTTATCTTAAATAGATGAGCACTTTTAGTCAATCTCCACCCTCTAGCTCCAATCACATTTTCTAAATTCATATTTTAAGTATAATGAAACAATTGCAATGCAAAATAAATCGACCTAAAAAAATGTTTAATTATAATAAGTGTTCGGTACCAAAATTCAAAGGGAGATCATTTGCAGACATAAATTTGCTAAGTAAATGACAAATGTCCCACCAACCTGCAAATCACACTAAAATGTGCTAGGAACTAGATTGCCAACACACACACACACACACACACACACACACACACACACACATGCACACACCGCTGAGCCGTGTGTGCTCTCAGGGAAGGGAGCGGCTTCGAGTCACTCCGTAGAAGATGTTTGTTTCCTGGCATTTCCTGAGATGCAACAGTAATGCTGTAGATGGATGTGATGTTTAGTGCTGATTGTCAGCTCGACAGACTCTGGGGTCCTCTGGGAGAGCCTTTGGGGATTACGCTGATCATCTTAGTTCACATGGGAAGATCATTTCTATCCTAACTCACATGCGTGATGTGGGGTGGTGTGTGGTCCAGCATGTTAGAGGACAGCTTTGGAGAGTCTGTTCTCCCTCTCTACCATTGTAAGGATTCCACGGACTCCACTCACATCGCCAGGCTTACATGACAAGCGCCTCTACCCACTGAGCAACCTTGCCAGCCCAGTTGTGAGCAGGACCATTCCCGGTGCAGGGAATCCTGGGGAAATGGAACTGAGCAAGCACTTGTCGCTCTGCCTCAAGACTGCAGGTGGCATGTGATCAGCTGTCTGAAGTCCCTGATACTGCAGCTTCTCTTTTATGGTGGACATGAGCCTGGGACAGCGAGCCAGGAAAGGAAACTCTTTCTCCAGTAAGTTCCTTTCATCTGAGCATTTTATCCACAGCAACAGGAAAAGCCTAAGATAATACAATCGGGATATGGAAATCCAGCTCAATTACAAACACTGAAACTCAGTTATAAACTTTCACAGATGTTTTATTTTTAAATAAAATATACTTTGTTAAGCTATAGAAGTAAAGTAAGGAATTAAAAATCAAGCAAAATAAATAAAAGTATATATTTAATCTATGGAGATAGGAACCAATTTTTCCAGTTGAAATTTAATATTTTTTTATTTACTTTCAATTTTAGCCTCAAAAGAAAATGAATCAGATTTTTGTCATAAGCAAACAGAAGGTAGCAAGCCAATCCTAGTGCAAAGTGACAGATGTTTGAGATACTATGCAACTTAAAATGAAATGTCATACAAAATGCAAAATGGATACAACAATGCATATGCATGTGTTTATGAACATGCAAATATATGCATGTGTGTATGTGTTTACATCTTTAAGCTAGTGTTTACAAATAGATGAATGCATTGTTTTACCAGATAGAATATTAAAATGGCTTTTCATATTTTATTCAGCCCATTGCTGGGATAGGTAGAGATGAAGCCAGGAGAAGGGTGAGGTTTGCTGGTCACCAGCCCAGCCTAGCTCCACCCACCCCACCCCCAAGGTAAGGCAGAGCAGCATAAAGTAGAATAACCAGTGTCCTTCTCTGGACCCCATTTGTATACATGTCCCCCCATACACATATATACACAAGTGTATACACATATACCACACACATTTGCCACATCTCACACACACACACACACACACACACACATACACACACACATCACACACATTCACCACATACATACACATACACACACACTCACAGAAGTATACCACACACACACACACACACACACACACACTCAAAGGTACATTGCACATGTATTTACCACATTCACATACATGCACATGGAAAGCCAGAAAAAGAATATAATAAACATTTAAAAAAATTAAATAGAATGCAATGCCAAAGCTTCTGAGGGCTACAAGTTGAATAAAGGGTAGATAAGCTATGGGATCATACAGTATAAAGAATGTGTCACCCCAGGAGGCCAGTCACAGACATGGTGGGAAATGTAGCAGTCCAAGGCAAAGAGAGAAGGAGAGAGACAGGGAAGACATGAGTGCTGGGTGCCGGGCGTGAAGTGTACATGCAGCCTCCAGACTGTCAGGGTGGCCCGTTAACAAATTGCAGCTCTGATGGCAGATGCCTACAAATAGAAGAGAGAGAACAGGTACTCATCAGGCATGCGCACCCACCCAGCTCCAGTTTGATGAAACTCCCTCGGGGAGGTGGGATGAAGTTCTGCAATGGGCATTATCCAGGACATCTTCCTGGATTCTCTCAGAAGTCAGTGCACTCAGCTTCTGTCCCTTCCTGATATATAAAACATAAAGGAAAACCAGTGAGTACGCGTCACGTTTGTGCCCGCCCCCCTCCGGGATCATAGGATATCGAGATCTTAATTCTCCTTAGGGTTCTTGTCTGTCAACCACCCTAGAACTTAAAGGGCCTTCCAGACTGCTGCCACCCCATGCCTAACCCTCTTCTGTTTGCAAAGGCCCCATAGAAAATCTCTTTCCCTGAGAACCAAGAGTTGATACGGCGTCCTACATGGACAGCTGCCCCTCAGACCCCTCACTTACTCTGACCCTTGGCTAGGGGACCATGATTCTTTCGGCCTGGTGAGATCAAGGCTGATCGCCAGAAAATTCCATCAGAGAGATGAAGGTGTGTGATGTTTTCACAGTACAAAGTGGGATGGGTAGAAGTGAGGGGATAGGAGCCCTCAGTGAAGCCTAAAGTCACTTCCTGGAAACCATGTGACCAAGGCCATCAGCAACCCAGTAACCCCTGCTGCCTGTCTGCTGGCCTCCAACCCTGGACCCCACCTCTGTGACAGTCCTATGCTATATATTTTAATTCTTACCTGTGCTTAAACATTGATCATCAGGTACCTCCTCATGATGGTTCATGAAATGAGAATTCTGCAGTTACCGTTGAAAATCTTTACGGCCATCCTTTGCAGAGGAATTGATCACACAGTGGTTTACTAGCTAGGAAGACAGATGAATTGTGGTACCCAAGCCTCAGTGTCGGGAGCTCAGGAAGGCTGTGATTTAATGCGATGCTGTTGGATGCCAGCCAGACACCCAGTGTCCTGCTCAATCCAGAAGATAAAATATACAGCTTACCTGGCCAGAGGCTGTCTTTCCCCTTCAGTGTTGGCCGTGACTGCAAGACATCGAGTCCCACTGAGTTCTCATTTCCCACTTAGGATGTCCTCCAAAGCACATGGGCTGACTTTGACCTACAAGTGAGAAAGCAAGGACAGACACTCATGCTATTTAAATGTATACCGGTCTTTAAACAAACAAACAAACAAACAAACAAACAAACAAAGGCCTAGTTCACCAGCAAAGAGTTATAGAGGAAGATATTAAATGGCCCTGTTGGTTTATCAGTCATCAGTTCCCCAGCACCAAAGGAGGGCAAACACCAGAGTCACAGTGTTAAAGCAGCAGTAAAAGCCCATTGAGGAAAAACTTCTGGTAAAGAGAATAGAATCTCTGGCCTGGGTAGAGACCTAATAATATTCCAGCTAAATGGGGTCCCCAGACTGGCTAAAGGGGCCACCCCTAAGAAGGTACATTCACCTCAAGCCATGTTAAAGAAATGGATGGAATAATAGCCCTTTAATGAGATACTATACTATTCCTTCCCAGAGCTCCCACCACAGCCCAGCCTCTAGGAGCAGGGCCAACCAGAGGTTCAGCTGCATCTGCCCAAACACCCTTCTGAGTGAAGACTCAAACAGGTGCAACATTTTTCTTTCTTGTTTTCTATCTCTTTCACATGCTGACCAGAATCTAAATTTGTTTTTTTCTAGTACTTTGAGCTTCTTTCCTCAGCCCCTATCCTCAAAAAGTGGCTATCTTCAGCCATGTGGCACGCCCATGCAGAAACTCACACACCTCGGCCTTTTCCTTCCCTCCCCCATTCTCCTTCTCTGGTCAGCTGCTGAGAGTTCCTGCTGCCTACTCTGTGGCTGTTGTTTGGTTGTTTACTTGCTTGTTCTGTTTTTACCCTTTAATCTTCTGCTTGCTCCATTCATGAATTCTTATCTTAATAAGAAAGAGAATAAAAAGGGCAGGAAGGGACCCTGATTTCCCCAGGATCAGCGAGTCCAGAGATTTCTGTGTGGGAGTCGTCCTCAGCTTCTCAGACTGGACAATTAACAAATGCACGCTGTTCACTGGGTTTACTCAATCGAGGTGGTTTCTGTTTTCCATTTGTATGACAACTGTAGATTTCTGGAATCAGAGCATCGTGAAGGAATTACCAACCTGTGCCCCTCTCTGGAAATTTTCTCGATGATCTGACTTCTCAATCGTGAGTCCTTTACTTCCCGTATTTACATATCTGTTGAAACCCAGGTGATTAAAAAGGAGCTGTCAAGGTTGATGGTCCTAAAATTAGACACAAGTGCTCATCTTTAATGTACATATTAACATAGATGGCTCCACTTCCCAGTCCTCGATGAACCTACAAGGAAAGATACTGAAACACATCAACGAAGTGAGATCTTTTATTCTTAAGAAAAAGAAGGGCAATCTCAAAAAATAAATAAATAAATAAAAATAAAAAGGAGATTAACAGTATGTAAATCAATCTGCAATGGAAAACTACTCCAAAGATCAGGCAGGCATCCATATGTAAATTCAATAGGTAAACAACCAAATTAATAAGAGATTAAAGTAGAAGGATGGCTTGCTGGGAGAAGGGTTTCATAGTAAGATGGTAAAAATCACCAAAATTCAGTATGCAAAATTACCAACATCTTATTTAAGAATTTTAACTGAGGGTTAATGTGTAGCAACTGCACTTAAACTGCCCTCCCATAACTAACATGAGAAGTCGACAGTAGTCTATCACACCAAGAAGTATTAGGCAGGTGAGAAGGCTCAGCTGGTAGAAGTTGCCACTAGCCTGAATATCTGAGCTTCATGCCAGGGTCTCATGTGGTTGAAGGAGAAAAGTTGTCCCCTGAGCTCCACACACAAGTTCCAACACCTATGTCCCACCCCTCAAGATAAATGTAACAAAAAGAAATAATAAAGAAGTGTTGTAGACAGGTTTTTTAGTCATTTTACTCACTATGACTAATCTTTGAAATAATTAGTAATCATCAACTGTGTCTTTAAATAAACAAAAGAGGTTCTGGTGGCACTATCTTCAAACAATTCCACACACATTCAGTCACCAGAAAAATGATTGTAAAACATGCCCTTGAAGTTCTGTTATTTGTTTAATAAAAAGTAACCTTGTACTTAAAAGAATTATATGAGATTTATGCATTCCTCTTTTTAATATGCTATGAATAAACTCTATAAATAAAAAAAGAATTAGAACAAATGTTTCTGATATAGTGCCAGTGTGACAGAGATGGGCCAGAGGTGGGTGCTGCTCAGCTGCAGGACTGCTGTACTGCCCAGCACACAGCTGGATGGTGTACTAAACCTGGCCATGTGTAAACCATTCAATTTTACCTCTGATAGAAATCAAAGCCAGAAGGATCCAGTCAGGGTTGTGACAACTATTTAATCCATCAGCGTATGGGAAGCACGACACGGCTGGTAACTTTCCCCCAGAAAGCTGTGGTTTTGTAAAGAGCCCAGCAAGGCATATCCACCTCGTGTAAGCAAAGGTTAAGCCAGCAACCTTCTCTCTGAGAAGCCGGGCTGTTCCGTCCTGGATGCTCTTTCAGAAGCTGGGGTTGGATTGCAAGACCTACACTCTCAGTGGTCCTTAGAAGGTAAGGCAGGCAAGGTTCAAAGCTGTTTGGGTTGTTTGTTTTGAGCTGCTCAAAAGTCCTTTGTAATTAGAAATTAGATCACCTTTGGTCTCAGAAGCATGTGCCTGGGAAATAAAGCCAGGATTCCCTCCAGGCAGATTCTGAACCCCAGCAAAGTCCTTAGAGGAAATGTAAAACTATCTTGCTTTGATCCATGAGAGTTGATGACTTTAACATCAGGAGTGATGTACTGTTTAGAAGAAGAGTCCTGATGGCAGGGACTCAACAGCCAAATGAGAGTTCGGTTTCTGGGGGTGGGGGGTGGGTGGGGTGGGAGCAGTTAAACTGTATCCAGGGCTTAGGGACTATCAGTTAAGGTGTCTTGGCAATCAAGCTACCCGTGGCTTTTCAGAGGGACCATAGACAGATGTTTTGAGGACTCCCCCACAGTCTCCATCTGGACTCTGGGCTGCTAAGTGCTCGGGAGGTGCTGTCCCGCAGTTCCCTTAGGCAAGATATCCACTTCCCTCACATCCCTGATATGTGCGCAGAACCAGACAGGTTCTCTCAACCACAAAAAGACCAATAAGTTCAGTCTCTACTCAGAGACTGTTGATAGATATCTGGGTATTATAAATTATACTACAAACTACCCTCCGATAGGAGGGTGCACACACTCACATGACCCAATGAGGTTCCCCCACAGACCTTTCCTCTGGTTAGATAACAAAACAAGGTGGCTAAACACTCACTCAGAGGTCTAAATTGAATGTTTAGATTCACTGTTGGATGAGACCAGGGTGGAAGGTTTGGCTTCGGTGGTTGCTCAGGCACCAAGGAGTTGGTAGAGAAGCCTCACTTAAAACAAACAAACAAAACAAAACAAAACAAAACAAAACAAAAAAACCTCCTGAGTGTTGCACAATCGCAGTGCCTATTTTTAATTATTTATTTAATTTATTTATTATTATATAATACTAGTATTATATAATACTAATTATGTTAGTGGAGGGGAGCATGCTGTGGCATGCACGTGGAAATCAGAGGATTTTCTGAGAGTCAATCATTTCCTTCCACCGTGGAGTCTGGGGATGAAACTCAAGTCACGAGGCCTCTACCCACTGAACCATCTTTCTGGTCCGTGAATTGCTTTTATTCTAGCAAGTGCTCTCCAAACAAGCCCAAGGCTTTTGTGTCTTTTATTATTATTATTTTATTGTATGTGTATAGATGGTTTTCCCTGCATGAATATCTATGTATCATTTGCATTGGATCCCCTGGAACTGGAATCACAGATGGTTGCAAGCCACCAAGTAGGCACTGGAAAACAACCAACCAACCAACCAACCAAACAAACAAACAAAACAAACAAACAAAACAATCAATGTCCTCTGGAAGAGTGGCCAGAGTTCTGAAACCCTGACCCATCACTTCAGCCCCTGGGCTCCAGCCCATCGCATCTAGTCTCTGTCACGAACCTTGCCCTCTGCTCTGCTCCTCAACACCCTTAGAGCCTTGCCTTACATCTTCACAGCCTTGCTGGCCTCCAGACAGCTGTCTGCCCCACAGGCCTTACCACAGAAGCTGGCGTGATCCAAGGTGTTTAGTCTATTTCACTGATGTCGAATTAACATCGTCCTACATGGCAATCTGTAAGAACTGTTCTGTGTGGCCATGAAGTTATCCCAGGAATGAGCTAAGCCCAGTCCACACACGGATGCACCAAAACTTGTTAGACTATACCAGAGTCACGCCTGGAAGAAAGAAAAGGTCCCTGAGCTGTATGCGGTCAGGAGTAAAGGAACCTGTCTAAAGAGAGAGGGCGTGGGGGGAGGGAAGAGATCTCCTTTGTCCCGGAAATTACCTCAGGAGTTCACAGGCATGGGAGTTGTGAATTGACCACTCACCAGTGACTGGTGCAGCAACTTGAAGTGGGGGAGGGGAGGTGTTCATAGTTCAGAGATTGACTGAGTCCTGTGGTCTCCAGTTAAAGGAGTGACTGTGGGAAACCTCACTGGAAGCAACCACCACAACAGGTGTTCAAAAGTTCCAAGCACGTGCGGAAATGTGTGTCATGCTCTCCTGTCCTCAGTGATGACTTAGGGTCTGGCCTTGAGGACCCTCAAGACCGCGTCAGTGAGCTAACCCAGAGCTCACACCTACTGGATTCCTGAGCACATCAGTTGGTGTCCCATTAGGAAGGCAGACTGCTTCAGGGGTCACAAGCAGGGGTGTTGGACAGACATTAACTTATGAAATCATAGTAAGAGCTGGATGCAGGGGATGATGGGGGTATCAGGCATTACTAACGCTCCACACCTCTGCTAGAACCAGCATGCCCAGGACCCTTGCAGCATGCTGGTCCCTGCTTCCCAGGGCAGAGCAGGCTGCCACGGTGCAAGAAGACATCCACGCTTGCCAGTCAACACTACAGGAGCTGCTGCAGTCGCCTGCTCCCACACCCTCTCTGCTCTCTTGAATTGGAGCCCAGTGGTCATGTCTAGCTAGAGCATCCTCAGAAACAAGAGTTCTCTCGCTGCCTCCAGCCTGGTATGAGACCTCTGCAGCCCAAAGCCTTTAGGGGACCCGAGCTTCGTTTGAAGCTTATGCCGGCAGAATAAGAAGACACAGAAAGACCCTACCATGGCAAATGTAGTGGTGAGTACTTGGACAACCCCTGGCACAACACTTGGAACTTATTTTTAAGAGGTGCCCAGCTCTGATCCACATGACTGACCACACTGGTGTCTGTAGAGATAAACACAAGCAGACAAAGGTAGAGTTTTCAGCAGACTTCTGGTGAGAAGAGCAGAGTTGAGTTTATTTTTCCGTTTGGCTGATGGAGATGGCTGAGTGTTTAGGAGCACTT
>NC_034590.1:104833350-104837739 GCF_900095145.1 Mus pahari
ATGTGTGTGTATGTGTCTGAATGTGTGTATGAGTGTGTATGTATGAGTGTATGTGTATGTATGTATGTGTGTGAGAGTGTGAGTGTGTGTGTGTGAGAGAGTGTGAGTGTGTGTATGTGTGTGTGTGTGTGTGTGTGTGTGTGTTTAGAGAGATGGGGGAGATGCACATATCTAAGGTACATGACTAAAAGGTGCACAAAAATAATGTGCCAGTGCCAGAACTTCAAGATGCCCCATGCTCTCTGGACACAGACACAGCTGGTACCTTCATGAGTGTTTCTGGAGTCCTCAGTGCAACTCCAAGTAGAAGCAGTAGAAGTGCGGAATGTGCGACGCCATGGCTGCCAGCCCTGTCAACCCCGCTAAGAAGTGTGGATGGGACCTCCTGTCCCAACAGTGTTGGTGTGAACTGGCCAACATCGAGACCTATGTTCAACTGCTGTGCTACACTGTGTTAAAAATATCAACACACATGTCACAAAAATTAACATTCAAGTTTTAAGAAAAAGAATACCAAAGACTTCTTAACAAACAAGCTTGTTTTGTGGGGATTCTTTACTTTTTATTAACTAAATCCAGAGAATAAAGGTTGTATCTTTAAAATAAATTTCATTCAAAGATATCTTTATTGATGTCTATGTATTCTGCATACACCTTTAGTAAGGAAGGCACGAAGTTACACCAATCGTCGCTTCTCGTATCTAAGCAGACTGCTATTTACCACTAGATGGCGCCACAACCACATACTCATAGGCAGGCGTCTCCCTGGAGGAAAGAGGTCCCCCTCCACTTAATCTGGAGGGTAAGGAAAACAGCCTCTCTCTTTCCAGTACTCCGACTCGGTTTCTCATCTGTTGTCACTTTTAAAAGCTCATGCTTAATTGCATTATAACTCTGGCCCCCTGTCCAGCTCTAGGAATCAAATTCACACAAATTGCTTCATTGGTCCTGGGGATGAGGCTGAGGGCTGGGGGCTGGGGGCTGACGCCTCTTGCCAATCTAAAGTGGAAGAAGCTGAGAGGCCACGTTAACTCACCCCAGATCACACAGGCAGTAGTTAACACAACCCAGATACACTTGAGTGGACTGGCTCTTTTGCCCACTATTGCCTATTTCCAATCTACTCAGACTTTAGGACAGCCTGACACCTGCAAAGATACAAGACCCTTGTCACCTGTCAGTGTCCTTGCTGATTCCTAGGCTTGTCATAGCTCTAAACATCTAAGTAATTCCCTCATACCGAATTAGTAAATATATACAGGGAAGGGAAATCTGCAAAGGTGAATTACCTGTACAGATATATAGAATATATTGTCATATATTCTAACTTCTCAGCAAATTCAAGGTTTTGAGCATAAATGGAATGAAAAGAGGTGGCCCTAACCATGAGCCAATGCTGTAGTCAGTCATGCAGAGAAATAGACTCACACATAAAAGGAACTATGGGTTCTGGGTGTGGTTTCAACAACACATGGATATTGGGGTATAGTTTAGTGTGTGTGTGTGTGTGTGTGTGTGTGTGTGTGTACAGAAGACCCCTAAGCCTCATTTAGCATCCTGTTAATTTTTACACTAGTCTACTTATCTAGTAAAAACAAGTGGGAATTAGAATGCCCTCATTAGAAACCAATATGTCTACTCTTCAAGTGTAGAGTAAAAGTTGATTAAAAAAAAACTCTAACTATTTGATTTAAATCAAAAGTATATTAACTTCAGGGGTTTGGGTTTTTTTTGTTTTGTTTTGTTTTGTTTTTTTAGATGAGTTTCTCAGCTCTGCCTGTGGAAAGGTCTAAAAGCACTTGTTACTTCTCCCAAGGAAAATTAGCCTTCTCCCCACCTCTATATTTTGGTTTTGTATTAATGCCTCAGTGGAAAAAGAGCCAGGACCTGGCTGGTCAGACAGTCTGGGTCAGGGAAGCATGTAGTAAGGCTGGGACAGCTTGTGCCGAAACTGAGGGTGTACTCACTGCTGGCAGAGCCCCATGAAAGGACACAGGACTGCTTTCGAACAATACAAGAATCATTTAATTACAATGTATTGAAACATTAAATATATAAAATTAATAATGGTGGTGAGAGGAGAGAGATAGAGTCAATAATATGAAATTAGCAATGAATTAAGGGACTTTTGTAAGTGCGCTACTCTTAAGACTTTGTCAGTTGACTAGGCATGACGGTACACAATCCCCGTCCTTGGGAAGCAGACGCAGTTGAATCTCTATTAGTTCTAGTCCAGTCTCTTCTGCATAGCAAGTTCCAGGCCAGCCAATACCATAAAATGAGACCCTGTCTAAATCACCATCATTATCATCATCATCACCATCATCGTCGTCATCATCATCGTCACCATCATCGTCATCATCATCATCATCATCATCACCATCATAGTCGTCATCATCATCATCATCACCATCATTGTCATCATCATCATCATCATCATCACCATCATCGTCATCATCATCGTCGTCACCATCATTGTCAGTCAGTCAAAGACTTGGAAAAGAAATGGCAGGTGATTCCATGCTGTCATCCCAGTCCTCAGAAGTAGATGCAGGAAGATTGCCAGACTCAAACCCAGCCTGAGCTACATAGTAGATGTGAAGCCAGCCTGGGTTGCTGAAAAAGATCATGCCTCAAAAGAAATCATAAATTCGATAAGGAAGAAGAGTCATGTGAGTTCCATATAGGAGCTGTAGTTCAGATGAGTAGAGAGAGACTCCAGCTGATGACAAAGTGTGCGGATAATTGGCGTATTTGCTTCACTGATTTTTTTTTTTTAAATAGAGAATTGTCAGTTAATGGATGTTGAAGAAATGACAGAATTAAAATTTCCACTTTGTAGCTCCCAGTGGGGTGGCTGACTCAGGCACAGACTGCCGCTCGAATACAAAGCCAGCAGCAATTCATATGGGAAGACTTCCTGTGGATTGAAACAGTACAAATCCACGCACCATCTTGGGGCTCAGCTGCTATCACCCCTTCAAGTCCACGACCAAGTTCCTTGTCAGGGACAGTGGTCCAGCCTCACCGATTCCCGTCACTCCACAGCATAATGACTGAAAGGAAACCATTTAACCTTAATTTAAACAGAACTTCAGAGCTGGTCGGAAAGATGAAAAGACCACAGCTTAGGTACACCAAAGACCCACTGACTGTGACTCCTTAATTGAACCTACATGGTTCTAATTTTCCCCCAAACACTAGTTTCTCACCACAACTGAAATATGAAATGCAAGCGTCATGCCCTTGTCAATGTAAATTAGTAAAATTTAATTACAGAAAATCAACCAACAGTTTTCCTTAATTTAAGAAAAGTTGGTACACAGAGACCAATCCCAAAGCACGCTGAAACGCACACCCCTTATGGTTTATGAAGTGGGCCGTGGCCGTGTCTGTGGCTGCTGTGAAACGAGCCTCTTTACACCAGATTCCCGGCCTCTTACACTGCAGCCTGTGCTTTTCTGGGTGGCAAACATTAGCAGCTTTCCTGCTGCCCCTCAGGCCGGCTTTGTCAGCCCTGGCTTCCAGCATCTGTGGGATGCTGGAGACTCAGCAGTACATGAAGTGTTACAAGGAGAAGAAGCACCAGAGAGGCTCAGATGTGGGCTTCTCTCCACACTCAGTGTACAGCACTTACCCCAGAATTTATATAAATGTATATAAAATGCCGGGAGTGGGAGGCAGGGACTGTTCTAGAACTTAAGGCAAGGGTCAAAATCTGGAGGAGTGTATACAAAACCATGCACACACTGGATTCTGATCTGGAAACATAAAGGTCAAAAATTAATTTAGGCATAATCTGAGAATTTTAAATATTTGTTCCTTTATATAACATTAAGGGATTGCTGTTAATTTGCTAGCCGTGATTGTAAGGTTGGGGATATGTAGGACAAGGTCATTTTGTTCGTTTTGTTTTTGATGGGCATTGATTGCTGCAGAACAAAACCAAAAATAATTAGCAGTATTTTTGAGTTTTAATCTTATGTTTGGATTTTTTTTTTTAGAATAAAAGTTAAAATACATGAAAGCAAAACAAGTCTTGAAATTGGTTAAATGATCTATACTTAAATCCTGGTGAATGTTTCCCTAGTAAAAGGACATTAAGAGAAAAGCATTCCAAGGCAAAAATCATTCTTCAGTTTTATATCAAGAATGTATGTGGTTAGGCCAGAGTGCCTACCTAACACATGGAAGGTCCTGCGATCAGTCCCTAGTGACAGATAAAAGATGGATAGATAGATAGATAGATAGATAGATAGATAGATAGATAGATAGATAGATAGATAGATAGATGATAGATAGACAGATGATAGATAGATGATAGATACATAGATAGATAGATAGATAGATAGATAGATAGATAGATAGATAGATAGATAGATAGACAGA
>NC_034590.1:104838754-104839906 GCF_900095145.1 Mus pahari
CTGCAGTTGTGAGTGCAGCTACAGATGTGAGTGCAGCTGCAGGTGTGGGTGCAGCTGCAGGTGTGAGTGCAACTGCAGGTGTGGGTGCTGTTACAGGTGTGAGTGCAGCTGCAGGTGTGAGTGCAACTGCAGGTGTGGGTGCTGTTACAGGTGTGAGTGCAGCTGCAGGTGTGAGTGCAGCTGCAGGTGTGGGGGGCACCTGCAGGTGTGGGTGCAGCTGCAGGTGTGGGTGCAGCTGCAGGTGTGGGTGCTGTTACAGGTGTGGGCGCAGCTGCAGGTGTGGGTGCAGCTACAGATGTGGGCGCAGCTGCAGGTGTGGGTGCTGTTACAGGTGTGGGTACAGCTGCAGGTGTAGGCGCAGCTGCAGGTGTGGGCATACCTATAGTTGGGCTAGTGTTTGGTGGGGGATGTCTGGAAGGTAGGTAGTGTCCACAAGGTAGGCAGTGGGTCACTTCAAAAGGGTAAGAGCTTGAAAAGGGGCCCAGGGCTGTTGTCCTGCCCTGAGACTCAGCAGGGCATGATCTCAGCCCTGTGAGTTCTCTATTAGACATATTTTTCTGTTCAAAAAATTCTCATAAGGGTTCCTCAAAGATGATTCACGTGTTAAAGCATTTTCCCAAAAATGACTGTTCTCCATCCACCGAGAGTCACTGGGGTCCAGCCTGCTGAAAGCTCCGAGAGCTATTACTGTGAAGACAGGCAGCAGGCCTGGGCATCAGAGAAGGGGATAGAAATACAGCACAAATTGTATGATTTTTACAGCGAAATTACAGGAAGGTTCCCTTGATCTTGGAGGTCCTAGAGCCCATAGTGTTCGAGAGTTAAAACTTCAACAGAAAGAAACTGCAAAGACAAGAACCTGGAAAGAGACTGGCTGTCCTTTATTCATTTGCATTGCAAGAGAAGACTCTTGAAACTTGCTATTGAATACTATTGAATTGACTCTCATAACTGTGTGTGTGTGTGCGCCCCCCCCCCAGAGAATTTTAATTTTATTTTTAACTAATGCACAAAGCCAAAATTGTACATACTACAAGGAATCATGGGATCATGTTTAAATGTTTAAATACACAGATGTACCCATGTAGTTCCTCAAGTACTCATTACTCCTTCTCTTCCTCCTCCTCCTGCTTCCTCCTCCTCCTCCTCCTC
>NC_034590.1:104839992-104842430 GCF_900095145.1 Mus pahari
TCCTCCTCCTCCTCCTCCTCCTCCTTCTTCTTCTTCTTCTTCTTCTTCTTCTTCTTCTTCTTCTTCTTCATTTTCTTCTTCGTGATGATGATGAAAACATCCCAGATCCCTACTTCTATTCCTGGAAGTAGGTAGTACACACTTCTATCTGTGATCACCTTGCTTACTGTATCCTAGCACCCAAGACTTCTTACCCCATCACCCTGCGCTTCAGTTTCCATGCTAGGCTCTCAGCCTCTTGTTAAGCACCATTTGTCTCTCAATGTCTATGAGGCCAAGACTTCTGCATCCTATACATGAGTGACATCGTACAGTTCTTGTCTTTCCATACTCTGCTCATTTCATTTAACTTCCCCTCCAGCCTATCTGTGTTGTCATAAATGGCATGAGTTCCTTCTTTTGTGCCTTTAGAGTGTTCCATTGTTTGAACATACCACATCTTGTTTGTGGTTGTACACTTGCACTGGTTTTGTTTCTTGGCTATTGTGAATAGAACCACAATAAATGTGGGTGTGGTGGCAACTCTTCAGCATTCTGACTTTGCTTCTCTTGAACACATACTGGGAAGATTGCTGGACCATACACAGTTCTACTTTTTTCTGAGGATCCTCCAGTCTGCTCTCCACAACAGCTACATTAATGTACACTTTGCCAAAGGTGTTCAAGAGTTCTGTTATCTATTTCCTCACCACACTGGTTACCTTTTTCCTTTTTGATGACAACTATTCTTCCTTTTGTTTGTTGATACCGCATTGCGCTGTCTTTATTTGCATCACTCTGATGGCTGATAATGTTGATTATCTTTTCATATACCTGTTGTTTGTTTGTATGCTATCTTTTGAAGAAAGAATTTAGGGGCTGGAGAGATGGCTCAGTGGTTAAGAGCACTGACTGCTCTTCCAGAGGTCCTGAGTTCAAATCCCAGCAACCACATGGTGACTCACAACCACCTGTAGTGAGATCTGATGCCCTCATCTGGTGCTACAGTGTGCTTAAATATAATAAGTAAATAACTAAGTAAATAATCTTTTTTTAAAAAAAGAATTTAGGCATTTGAGTTTATTGTCTGTCTTGGACCTGGTTATTATTACTTGCTGTTGAGATTGGAGTTCCTTGTCTATTCTGGACATTTATCATCCTTCCTCCCCCCCTCCTTTCAGACACACAGCTCTCAAACGCTGTTTTCTGTTCAGTAGCTCATGACATCACTGTGCAGCTTTTCAGTTAAACACAATCTTGTTGGCCTTTCTTTGCTTTTGTTTCCTATGGTTTTTTTTGTAAAGGTTTTTCCATATTTTTTAAAAAGATTTATTTATTTATTTATTTATTTATTTATTTATTTATTTATTTATTTATTATATGTAAGTACACTGTAGTTGTCTTCAGACACTCCAGAATCAGATCTTGTTAAGGATGGTTGTGAGCCACCATGTGGTTGCTGGGATTTGAACTCCGGACCTTCGGAAGAGCAGTCAGGTGCTCTTATCCACTGAGCCATCTCACCAGCCCTGTTTCCTATGTTTTAAGGATCGTTATTTTAGAAGGGTGGGCTCTTTCCTGGAGGATGGTGTGTTTTTGTCTATAGTTTCATTGTTCCAGGTCTCACGTTTTAACCTTCAATCATTTTAAAGTCAGGTATTGACAGATGAGAGTCAAGCTTCCTTCTGCATGTAGGTGTGAGTTTTTTGCAGCAATGTTTATTGGAAATGTGTCCTTCTTTCTGATGTGCCCTCTTAGATTCTTCGTGGAAAGTCAGTTGGCTGTGGATACCCGGGTGAGCTCAGCTCTCTATTCCACTCCATTGGTTTATTTACCTGTCTTTATGCCCGTGACATGTTGTCTGGATGACTGCAGCTTTTTACCAATGTTATAGCCAACTGTGGATAAAATAAAACTTCCCTCTCACATCGCAGTTTGAGGCAAACGTCTACTCCATTTAACACCTTGGGTCATCAAAACCGCCTTACAGAACAGCCATGTTCCTGACAGACACCTCACAACAGAGAAGCCAGAGAAGGCAGAATTCTTAAAAATAGATTCACGTGACCCCACTGTCTGGCTGTGGCTCTCACAGTGTACTGTCTCAGGGATCATGTGGCTGAGGCAGGGCCTCAGCCTCTGTAATACTCTGTCTTGTGACGATCAGGCTGTTAGAAGATGCTTCCTCGTCTACAGCAAGATTCCAGCAGGTGGAGAAAAGGTGACCAGTTAAGGAGGGGGGTGCGTGCCCCTTTGCTGGCACTATGAGGTACACCACCACTTTTGCTGGTGGAAAGAAACTCCCCTCAGAACGTGGTTACTTTAAGCACGCAGAGAACATTTTTGTAATTTTTGAGCACATCTTGGAAATGGCTCATTAGAGAGAGAGGCTGGTGGCTTTGGGTGCTGTTTAGGGAAATGCAACAGATAACACCTCTTAGAAGCCGGGGGGGGGGGGG
>NC_034590.1:104842545-104848189 GCF_900095145.1 Mus pahari
TGTGTGTGTGTGTGGGGGGGATATCAGTGATATCCAAGGGTACTTTCTCCCCCAACCAGCCCTCTGGGGAAGGAAGGTAGGGCCACAGTCTGACTAGAGAGCCCACATGAGTCCATTCCAGACTTCTGTTGTCACTGGCTGGCCACTGCCTTTTCTTAACCAACCTCTTCCCAAGGCTACAGAGTACAGGGGTCAAATTTGAGCTAGATGAAGAATCACTTCTTCCTGCCCCTTGTCATACTGCCTCACTAACTGATTGTGACACACGATGTCTGTGTATCATTACAGCACAGAATTTTTTCATTCCAAGGCCAGGCCAGACCACTGGCCCAAACAGCAGGCACCTCCTCAACCAAAAGCCAGACCAGATTGGACCTTTTCTTTTAGTAGTTAATGTATTAAGTTGCTGTGCTAATCAGGAAGGGTCCCTAGGTCAGCGCAATGTCAGTAATATAGTCTCTCACACTGGAGACAATAATTTGGGGGGATGGTGGGACCCATTGTGGTACCCACCCTGCCCCACTCCCTTATTTCTCCTATGCCAGAAATTTTCTCTCTCCAGTCAGTTGGCCTCAGTGAACAATTCTGAGACACCCCAGTCAGAACTGCACCTCTGTGCCACAGCTGTAACCTTATTTCTTGCTAAGTCCCTACGGTGCCTAAGGCAAGGGCATCTGGGAAACTGAGTGTGCTGGTTAACCAGGACATGGAGCGAGAGAGAAGCCAGAGTCTGATAGCAAGGAAAGCCTGCAGCCTTGTTCTTCAGCATCAAAATGGAGGGATGGATAGCAGCTGGCGCAACTGCAAGGAAGACATTCGTGTCTTAGGTTCTTCAGGGGGATGCCCGGGAAGGCCTTCACTGCTGCTGCTTGCACTAGGTTCCTCAGACTACATGACAAACAGGTCAAGCAAGGGCCCAGACTCTTCCAGCATCTGAAAATCAAGATCCCTTGGGCAGGATTTCTGAGATTTCCAGTGAAACTCACCAGGACTCCCGACAAGACAACTCTCTTTCTACACTTCTTCTTGAGATTCTGTCCGGTACACCCAAGGACCTCATTAGGATTTTATGCCCATGACAATTGCTCTCAATTTTGGGTCTGAGCTGTGCAAAAGGGTCAATGAAGAGAGCAGAGCTCTGTAGCCTAGCCTTAGGAGCTGGGATCTGAGAAGATGTTGAGTCCTTGTCCTCAGAACCACTGCAGGCCACGACCTAACAGAGAGACCTAAGTACCCTGGGAGAGTTCCAGGACTGCTTGTCTGGCTGTCCCAGGGCGGGGCTGAAAACTGACCCGAGGGTGGGGACATGGACTTCACTCCTCCAGGGTGACAAGGGAGGAGACTCCCTTTGATACTCTCACCCCAGTGCTCCCTCCTCCCCAATGGCATTTAAAGGGCTCAGGTCAGGAGTGTGAGGGCAGGGTGAATGGAGCTCCCATGAGCTTCAGCACGGAGCCACCTGCACCGGCCCAGGCCCAGGCCCAGGCCGGGGGAGAGTTGGACATGGCTGGGTTCTGCGACGGCCTGGGCTCCTGCTCGGTCCCGCACGGCCTGACCCGGGCCATCGCGCATCCCCCGAGCTACAGCCGAGAGGATCTGAGCTCTGGCCGGCGCCTGTGGGTGAACTCGGTCGCGCTCAGCCCGGCGCCCTACGCGACAGGACCAGGACCTGCTCCATCCTACGCTGCAGCGACTCTCGCCGTCCCGGGTTCGCTTCTCGGCGTGTCAGGCGGTCTGGCAGGCGCCGATCTCGCGTGGCTGAGCCTGTCCGGACAGCAGGAGCTGCTGAGGCTGGTCCGGCCGCCCTACTCCTACTCAGCGTTGATCGCCATGGCCATCCAAAGCGCGCCGCTACGCAGGTTGACGCTCAGCCAGATCTACCAGTATGTGGCAGGCAACTTCCCCTTCTATAAGCGCAGCAAGGCGGGCTGGCAGAACTCCATCCGCCACAACCTGTCGCTCAATGATTGCTTCAAGAAAGTGCCCCGAGATGAGAACGACCCAGGTAAACAGCAGCACATGCGCCTGGTCCAGTATCCTGGACCCTCCCATCTGGTGGGGCAGCTGGGATAGAAGGGACCCTGAGGGATGCATATGAGAGAGGTGGGGTGATATGGAAATGAGAAACATTTTAGGCAAGGACATTTTCCTAGATGGCGGCAGTGTTCTCGGGTCTTAGTTTCCAGTCCTATGGCCCAGGGCTTTTTGCTTATCTGCTTGAGACCACCTTAGAAAGCTAGCCAACTGAGTGAAGGTCTGTGGGCCTCGATACCCTTCCCTGTAAAATGAAAGAAATGGAGCCTACCTTTTAAAAATCTGGGTAGGATAAGGAGTGATGTGCCTCTGGAAAGCTTTGGACCCTACACAGAGGCCAGACGTGGTTAGCTCCGTTCCACTTGCTGAGCCCAAATAGTTAAGATTCTCTTGGGCAGACTCTCCAGTTTCCAACTAGATGTACTTGGATATTCCCTTAATAGTCCATGCCTGGATCTTTCTGGTGCACTGAAATTCTTGCAGTCTGACTGTGGAGGCCTATTCCCAACACAGTGAACCCTCAAAGCCTGGGAGAAGGAGGGCTCAGGACCCTTTGCAGGACCAGTGGCATCAATAAGGGGCTTTCTGAACTAACTGCCTTCCTCTGCAGGAAAAGGCAATTATTGGACGCTGGACCCAAACTGTGAGAAGATGTTTGACAATGGGAACTTCCGAAGGAAGAGGAGACGGAGAGGAGAGACTAGCGAGGCCTCTGTGCCCGGAGCCAGCAGTACAGAGGGAGCTGCACTGGAGCCCCGTGGCTCCGCTCCCCAGGACCTGCAGACCTCACCATCCCCTCCAGCACCCGAGGCCACCACCACTTGCCTTTCAGGCTTCTCCACAGCCATGGGAGCCCTGGCCAGCAGCTTTGGCACCCTCCCTGATGGTCTGGCCCATGACTTTTCTTTGCGGAGACCACCACCAACTGTGGCTGCCCACAGTCCTCAGATTCCTAACACCGTGCCTGGCTTCGCTCCGGGCCATCAGACTGGGGCTACTGGCTTTAGGGTGGGGCACCTCATCTACAGCCGGGGTGGGACTGAAGTTTGAAGGAAGGCTGGAGACTGGTCAGGTCCTCTGTTCCAACATTGAGCTAAGGTCCTGAATCAGTCCCTCCTGGGAGCCCCACAGGTGCTGCATAGGCGGAGCTCCTGTGTGAACTGGCGGAGGCAGGTAGAGCTTGCTGTGTACCCATCAACCAGAGGAAATATACCCTCTTCTTAAGCTGTTTCTCTGCCTATAGATCCAGCTCTGGGCTCTCTGACAGAGCGCCCCAGAGAGCCTTCTGAAAGAGGTGATATGTTCCTAAAGAAGCCTGGAGGTCTCCAGTCTCCAGAGAGATGTCTGGCAGGTGGGTGGCCACACCTGTTTTTGGTTTCTCTCTACTCCTGCCTCCTCCCCTGCTGTGACTGCTCTCAGGCAGAATCCTGAGAACTTAACTCTCCAGCCTTTCCAGACCTGTTTATTATATTCGGTGACTGGCAAGGAACTCAAAATCACTTGGACCTCTGTACTTTCTGGAGTTCCTTGAGGTTCCAGCTAGCTGTCATGAGTCTTTGTGTCATCTGGCATTCTCTGGGGACACTGGCCATGGACCATGCCAGGACAGATAGGAGGAATACTTTCCCTGGAAGAGAGCAGAGAGCAAACTCTTAAACCAGATCAGTCTTGCTCTTTAGTGAGTCAAGCACCACTTGCACCAACAGGGCAGGTTTGCCTTGACTTATCTCCAGTCTGCCTGCTGGGAGAGCCATGGTCCTCTGCACCTGCAGTGCTCAGGATGCAGAGGGAATGGGGTCCAGGAGCCCTGGCTCTTGTTAGCTGTGTGCTGTTCCTACCTGGTGTGCCATGGTTAACCAAGCTTACAGTCAACCCATACTCTCTCTCCAAATGTAATGCGATTTCTAAAATTCAGAAAAATATAAATTATTTAGAATATAAATAAGGGTTTTGGATTTGGGGGCATATTTTAATAGAATAACCCACTGAAAAGGAACATCCCACTTTTTACTCTATCTTTGCAAGAAAATTGGAAAGAAAAAAATAACTAGCTACAACAAGAAGAAATAAAGTGTAACTTTTATCAGGGTTTCCACAAAATTGGATACCACCTGGGTGTCAGGGCTGTGTGGCAGCTGCGTCATGGGAAGTTGTGTTTATTTTTTTACTTCTGATGCTGGATTTTCTATTAAAATTAAGAAATGGAAAAATAATTTTTTAATGCTTTGTTTGCCTAAAAAAGTCAGTTTTCAGTACTTAAAGATGGTTTGGCCATTCAAAGCTATATAGCACTAATAAGTAACCATATATCAAATAGATGAGCTCTCTATGAGAAAAACATAATTAAAAATATTCCAGAAGGGTGTGGTTACAAATAAATGTAATTCTAGCACTTGAGAGTCAGAGACAGAGAATCAAGTTTAAGGCCAGCCTGAGTTACATAGTGAGTTTGAGGTAAGCCTGGGCTACATCAGACCCTGTCACAAGAATATTCTCTCTCTCTCTCTCTCTCTCTCTCTCTCTCTCACACACACACACACACACACACACACACACACAGAACACACACACACACACACACACACACACACACACACAGAGAGAGAGAGAGAGAGAGAGAGAGAGAGAGAGAGAGAAAGAGGGGGGGGAGAGAGAGAATAATGCAAGCTATTTGGAAAGTGGTAGTGTCAAAAACCAAACAGAATCCACCCTTTCTGGAGTCAGCCCATGTGTCTGGGTGACTATTTGGAGGGGAGGCATTCACAGGTGCTGGTGCAGCCAACTCCAGCATCACGAAGGACGACTTTCCTAAAGGGAAGACTCTACTAAAAGCAAAGCCGGAAGCCAAACAAAGCGGACAGGGTGAGCTTGGCCTTTCTAAAGCTGCACGCAGAGAGACCAGGGTGTCATTGGCACGGCAAAGAGCATGTTGCTGAAGACCCCATCATGGTACTTATGCCCCACGTTTTTCCCCATCCCCTCTCTTTGTTGCCTTTGAAATGGTTACACTTATAGAAAATGCCAACTTATTAAGGTAACTGTGGGCCCACCGCACAAGCTGTCACAAGCCAATGATGGTGTCCCACTGGATGCCCAACTTCTCATCTGAGAGACAGCTAAGTGCAGCTGAGCCATTGCAAACACAGAGGGAAGTGCGATTCAAAATGCCTGCACATTGGGTTATTTAGAATTCTGACCATTGCCAACTAAGTCATAATAATCTTGGGGTTTTAAAAGCCAAAGAGCATACTAATACCATGAGCCACAGTCTCCCTGGATATGGCTGGTCACTGAGGGGGAAGAATCCCCATTCTAAAACGGGTATTCCCAAGGAACCCTAATGTTCCTTCAACATGTTTGTGAAAGTGAGAGTGAGCCCTTGACTTCAAGACATGAGTTCTCATTTCACATGTCAAATAAACATGGAGTGTGTCTGTGATGACCATATACCTCTGTCATGGGTCTTCCTTCCTTCCTTCCTTCCTTCCTTCCTTCCTTCCTTCCTTCCTTCCTTCCTTCCTTCCTTCCTTCCATTCTTATTTGAAGGGATTTGGCACTACTACTTTCAAAAATATCCTGCATTATTGGATGTGTGTCTGTGGGGGGGGGG
>NC_034590.1:104848421-104868253 GCF_900095145.1 Mus pahari
TTTCTTTCTTTCTTTCTTTCTTTCTTTTTTGAGAGAAGGTTATTCTGGGTAATCCTGGCTGTCCTGGAACTCACTCTGTAGACCAGGCTGGCCAGGTTGATCTCAAACTCACAGAGATCCGCCTGCCTCTGCCTCCCAAGTGCTGGGATTAAAGGTGTGTACCACTACTACCAGGCTAATCTTCTCATTTCTCAAAGCATGTCCCCTGCAGTTGGTGTCATCTGTCACTCATGGACCCAGCAACACAGTGATTAGCAGAACATCTCAGTAAGACAGAAGAATCTGGAGGTTCCCCCCCACCCCAGGTAGATAACTCAAGGTAAAGAACTAGGTGATGGGCAGAGACTCATCGATTGAGGGTTACAAAGGACTCCCGGCACCCAAACCATCAAACAATGTACTTGTACACATGCGCGTTGCACACACACACCATAGAGCACTGTCCTGGCCAGAATCCTTAAGGTAAAATTCACTCACTATGGCATCTGTCCATGATGTCTTCAAATAATACTCTGAGAAGGTCATCCCTGCATCAAGACTGGACCAAGGTGGGTGCAAACCACAGAAATGTTACAAAATATAGCAGAAGTTGAGTACCATAGAGCTTAATAAAATGTGATTCAGCCGATAAATCTTTTTGGAGGACCAACTAAGAATCGATCTTTGTCAGTCCAGCAGAAAATGGTACATGCTGATTGTTGCCCTACAAGAGCCTCCTCCCCATGTTTAGGACAAAGATGATGAGCAGCCACAGCACAGACTGAATGAAGGTTATTTGGCTCCAATGCAACTGCTTTAAATATACAAGCCTGAATACTATATTACCTCATTGTACCGACTGTACCTACCTGTGTTCCACACTCTGCTCCCTCTCCCTAACCTCAGGTATAGGCACATGCAGCCTGGCTGGGGTGGGTCTGCTTTATTCCCCTCTCCACAGTAGCACATGCTGAATTTAACTGAAGACCTGTTCTCTTGTTGGGAGACCTGTCATCTACTGGACCTGAGCTTTCTAGGGTTTCTGAGTAAAACTCCACTGGGGCTCCCCTGCATCCATGAGCTGAAATACTGAGAACCTCTTGAGGTCCAGCGTGCTAATCAGCATCACTCCAGCTAAGTCCTCTCTGCCTCGCAGGAAGCTGCTCTCATTGGCCGGCTTTATTACTGCATGAGGTTGTCTGCTTTTTGGTGGAGTATTTAGGGTGTCACCTCTGTGGTCTCACCTTAGTGACTGACTAGACATGCATACCTTCCCTTGAAGCATTTTCCAGGCCACCTCCTCTACCCCATGCTTCAGATCCCGCTCTCCTTATCCAAGAAGACCGGATCAGCCTTAGCTTCCAAGTAAGCAGCAAAGACTTGAAGGCACTACTGCGTTCCACTGCTGGGCTCTTTCGCAGCCTCTCACTTGGATCCATTATGGGGTGGGAGACAAATGGGATGCATGTGTAAAAGCTCAGTTTTGTGCCCTCTGGAAGTGCTTGTCCCCAAGCCTTTAATGGTTCCCCCAATCCATCACCTACACCTAGACCCTCACTCCTGCATGCACCAGTGGCTGGGAACTGCCTGAGGCACCTATTAGTGTCAACACCTGAGCTATGCCACCTGGACCTTTGACTGAAACCAGCCTGCCCAGGCTGAGACCACTTTACTACAAGGAGCCTGCAGGCAGGTCACGGAGGAAGATGCACTCCAGGGTCAGTAGAATGAATACTTTAATGAGAGGTTTTAGTTTCAGGAGTCCTGAAAACCACACACTTAGCTGTTTTGTTCTTTGGTATACATTGTTTTATCTAATTTCTTAATTTTAAAGTCTAGGATGAAAAGAATGTGTATTGTGAACTGTGTGTTTCAACTAGAGAAAAATTAAAAAAAAAAAAAAAAAAAACAACAACTATCTGGCCTGTCATTTTTAACACTATAACACAAAAGAAAGAAATCTCAAAAAAAAAAAAAAAAAAAAAAAAAAAAACTTTAGAGAATTGTTGGTTATATAATTCTCTAGAAATAAATTTTGGCTTCTTTTTTTTGTCATCTTACTTTATTTTTTTTTCTCTAGTTCCCTGGCTAATATGTTTAGTACATAAGCAAAATGTAAGCATCATGAGAAAGAACTTGTGCCAGTACTATATTTTCCTAACAAGATGGGATTTCTCTTCCTTGCGGAGGCATTCCAATTGCTGAGCTCCAAATGTGAGTCTGTTAGCACATACAACAGTATGTGTGCCTTCGTCTCTAGAAGAAAATGGAAATAAGATTTATACCAGTAAAGAGACATATATTTTCAGATAACAAGTAATATGGGTGCTTCCGCGTTGCGGCCTGTTGAGAGGGAGCTCAGTCTTGAGCTCTGACTTCAGGAGGGTTGATCTACACAGCAAACAAACTCTTTGACAGCCTAATGGGGAGTCCACAGTGAATATGGCTCTTCACGTACCTGAATAACGAGTGAGTCTTAGTTGAATTGTCCCATCCTGCTCTCCAGCCACCAAGCCAGTCATGACTCTGACCTTTTAAGAAGGGTTAGGGTTTTCAGTGATTCGGTACACAGTTGGAAGTAGAGTGTGTCACATGCCTTATAAATGCTCTCATGAGAAAGACTGGATGAGCTCCCCTAGAGCCTTCCTACCTGTTCAGAGGCACAGTTTAGAACAGGGGTCTTGTACCAGGCACCTAGATAACGTCCCTGCAAACTCCATGTAGTGTGTACTATGAGTGCTGGCTTTGTGATAGCCGTGCATCATAGTAATGAACAAGAGTTGCCAGCTCAGCCTTAGAAATGACAAACCTGTGGTTCACAGAACTTAGTGACTTCCTGAGGACAGGGGAACAAAAATTTAAGCCTCCTTTGTCTGGTCTAAAGTCCATTGCCCCCCACTATCTGCATTATCTTTTTATATAATAACTGGAAGTGGTCAGGAATGCCATATGCTTCGACCTACTAAAACTTCACCAAGGAGAATTTAGTTGGTTGTGCAGACTCTTACAGAGACCAGCTCCAAGAGATGGGAATATAAGTACCTTGCAGTTGAGCAGACACGGAACAACCCAGTAAGATTGAATTGAAATATAAATACTGTTATGTTTGGGTGTTGTTGTTGTTGTTGTTCTGTAACTTTAATTTAGAGGATGAAGAGATGGCTCAGCAGTTAAGAGTATTTATTCCTGTTGTTGAGGGCCCCAGTTCATTTCCCAGCATCAGAAGAACCAATATCAATGCTGCATTCTGACCTCCATGGGCACCAGACAGACAAAAGGTTCACATATATACATACAGGCAAAACACTCATACATATAAAACAATCAGTCCTTTAAAATTTTAAGTTTACCTTAGTAAGCAGAATTTTAGAATTTAAACAAGACCACAACATGAATACAATCTATAGTTTCCAACAGAATGAAGGAAACCAAAAACAAACAAAAAATTCATCAGGAGATATGTTAAGGTTATTTTTCCAGCTCCATGTATAGTCTATGAATTAAAGATTATTTTCATGTTGCATACCAACTGGAGAAACTCAAATGAAGAAGACTATTTCATGACATAAAATTAAAATTTCAGTATCCATAAATGTAGTTTTATTGAGAGTCAGCTTGCTCAGTTGTTGAGATATGATTGCCTCTGCATTCAATGGACAGGGGCTGCATCAAACCAGTGTGGCTTTTCCATAGCTACACACTGCAAACTGAAGGGAGCAGGACTTGGTTACCCATATCCTAGCATCATCAGGGTCACTTACATAGATGTATCCTATCTGTTTTTCTATAATCCAAACAAATCCTACATGTCAAAAAGAAGAAAAAAATCAAATTTGTAATTTGCAGTCTTTTCTCATTAGTGTACATTAGCTGTAAATAATAGTGGGTTTTGCTGTGAAACTCTCAGGTATATATAGAATCTTTTTCATATTCAGCTCATTGCTCTCTCTTTTGTACATTTTAAGACACGGTTGCTTATGCCTCATGGGAGCCATGATAGGAAAAAACAAATTAACAAACTGTCTCAGCACAACAGACTATCTTCACAAGAGAGCAGAACTGAAACCAAGGCCACCACCAACAATGTTTCCAAGGGTTTCCCTTGTCAGCAAAGGCCATTTACCGATTAAGTCAAGTATGGGCACAGGAATCAAAGAATTGTGGCCAGAAAGGGCATGGAGAAAACAAATCAATTTCAGATGATAAACTTCTTGTCCTCAGTTCTGTTCTTATAATCATATATGATTCATTGTTAATTTCATTCTTTAAATGGGCTCTTGTTATGTAGCCCAGGCTGGCCTTAAACTTGTGGCTTGTCTCCAGCCTCATTCTCTCAAGTTCTAGGTTTACAAGGGTGTAGCACCATAAGGAGCAATTTCATGTTATGATTTTTAACATAATCAACAATGAAAATACACAAGGCAAAATCTGCTGTGGAAAATTTGTCTCTCTGTTGCCAAATGGGCATCACAAAACACCACTGCTTTTGGCCTTTGGCCCCCAAAGCCTAGGATGTTTACTAGAGATTACCAAATGTTATCAGAATAATATTGATCAATATGTCAATCTCTGGCCTGTTGGGATATAGAAAAGGAGAGGGGTGAAGAGTTAAGAGCAACCCTAGAGTGAGATGGAGAAAGAAGTGCAAATGCACAGTAGTTATGATAATAAATGTAAGTGTATACACTTTTTTTAAAGTTAGAGGATATGATGAATGTATTTTTCATCTAGTAGGCTGCCAAGAAGAAATACGAATGGAATAAAACCCCAAAGAAAATCGAAAGGCACATAAAAAGATCTAGCAGGCACATTTCAAGCATTTGGTAAGCCATAGCAATATTAACTTTAAAATATAATTTAATATAGACATGTTAATATGGCAAAGAAAGAGATCAACAGTGATAAAAATAGTTGACTATCATGAAGACACAATAGTTCTGAAGGAATGAAGAAAATTTTAAAGAAGTAAATGAAATGAGTATATTTGTAGTGCAGGCAATTTGAGCCCATTTTTATCTATCTAGCAAATCAACCACCTAAAAAGGAGAAAGATTAATATGGTTTATTTTTGTAAAAAAAAAAATTTTTTTAATATATGAGTTTTGAGTTTTTTTTGGGGGGGTGGGGTAGAAGGGAGCTTTTCCCACCATGTATTTGTTTATACCACATGCATACAGTGCCTACAGAGGACAAAAGAGGGTGTTGGAGCTCCTGAAATGGGAATTACAGACAGTTGTGAGCCTCCATACAGGTGCTAGGAACTCAGGTCCTCTGTAAAAGCAGCAAGTGCTCTTAACCTCTGCGCCATCTCCCCAGCTCCATAAGATTCTATACTATGTAGATGCTGAGTACACAGTGACATACTTTTAATCCCCATACCGAGGAGGCTGAGAAAACAGGAGCCCGACCTTGAAGCCAACTTGGGCTATTCATAAAACCCTATCCCAAAACAAGGAAAGAAAGAGAGAAAGGAGAAAGGGAGTATGGGGGGAGGAAAAGAAAAATGGCTTTAAATAAGGAAGAAAATTCATAAGAAGAGACTCATAAAACAAACATTGATAGAGACAATCCTCAAAGCCAAGTGCTGGCTTTGAAAAATGAAGAGAACAGGAGGCTCCACAGCACAGATGGAAAAGGCACAGGACAGCCGCAGATGTTCCTAGGAGTGATGGGCGCCCTCAGCCACTCCTCCGTGGTACCTTCTCTTGGCCAGCTCATCTCTCAGTGGACACCTAGGGAGAGCCAGGCAGTTTCAGCAGATGCAGGGGTGGGTGATGGGATTAGAGGGTGGAGGAGAAGGGGAGGAGAAAAAAGTCAAAGTCAGTCTTCAGTTTTGCTTGGTGTTTGTAAGATCATGCTGAGATGCAAGGACAAAGTGACAAGGGAGACAAAAGGTAAAAGGCAAACTGAAGACCAGAGAGGAGATGAAGTAGGTACCCAAGAGAGCAGTAGGCTGCTCTGGCACACAGCAAAGGCATTGGCCTGGAAGAGAAGAAGCCATCTCCCCACGTCCAGAGAGAAAAGGTGCTAAGAATGGCGACCTCTTCCAAAGAGAGAGAGAGAGAGAGAGAGAGAGAGAGAGAGAGAGAGAGAGAGAGAGAGAGAGAGAGAGAGAGAGAGCAGGGATCCTCATACTAATCTCTGCTTTTTCTCGAAATCATAAGGTGAAGCTAGGGTTGAGAGATTCCCCAGTAAGCAAGATAATTCACTTTAGGAGCTGAGTTTAAATCCTCAGCATCCATCCAGAGCCAGGCACAGTCAGCCATGCTGGTCATCTGAACATCGTGGGGCCAAGGCAGGTGGATCATGTCAGTTTGTTGGCCAGCCAGGCTCGCCAAAACAGTGTGAGCCCTAGGTTCATGGAAAGACCCTGTCTCAAGAAATAAAATGGGAGAGTGATAGAGGGGGACACATGGGTGAGATACCTCACACACAAAATAACTAAATCAGTAAATTAAAAGTTTTAAAGGTGAAACTTTTTTTTTTTTTTTTGAGCAGTAGGAGTTAGTCTGGAGGGAGTAGTAAAGAAATTAAGTATCAAGAAGTGAGTCTTAAGGATGGTACACATGACTGGAAGACAGCAAAGGAGGAACTGAATGTCCCTAAAAGCATTAGGGTTGCTGTCAGGAGTCCATATGAGGATGAGGACAGGCTCATTATTTTGGTCAGAATCCCATAATAAAGCAGAGAAAAAGAAGCATTGAAGCCTGGCCTAAAACCTAAAAATCTATGTTGAATGTGTTCAAATAATTATTGACAACCAGAAGTTATAGAAGACATTGTAGTGGTTTAAAGCAACTTAAAATTCCAAACATCTTAGAGCTAAAAAAGACTTTTTGAGACATGACTCCATTCAAATGCATTGCACTTATGTGCTCATGTTTACTCCTGTGCAGACATGAATAATCGATCACCAGCCTGTTGACTACTCTATCTTCACTCAGCTTCAGAACCTTTCTCATTATTTCCCTTAAAGGAGCTACTACAGAGTTGTAGGATTAAATCTGTTTCTTGCCATGACAGTATAACTGAAAAAAACAAAAGAAGTCAGGTTGAAGTTATTCCCAAAGGCACATGGAAACTCTGGATCTCTGGACTCAACCTTCCATTTATCACATGCATGTGGAATAGGAGGCAGCCATTTCTGTGTTTTGATCATTGAGAACTAGTGACAGAGCTCATGCTTTTGAGTATTATGGTTCCAGTACTTTGTGCAAGGCAAAGTATTTTTAAATCTTCTGAAGTGGGCTGGAGAGTTGGCTCAGCATTTGAGTGCTTCCTGCTCTTCCAGAGGACCTAAGTTTAGGTCCCAGCACCCATATCAGGTAACTACAGTCTATACCTTCAGCTCCCAAGCATCCACTGCCCTCTTCTGGCTCCATCAGGCACCTGCATGCACATGAGCTACACACACATCCATGCACACGCACACAAGATAAAGCTTTATTTTAAAAATGAAAAATTTTCAAAAGAGAAATTATGTTTTTCTGAGTCAAGATTGGTTTTACATGGCTTACCCAGTCCTGAATCTTAGTTTCTGGGTCACATGTGTGCCTCTGAGATTTTATAAATGGTGTGGCTTTTCTTTGAGGTTCAATTTTCAAATAGCTGACATTTATCTAACCTATGTTTTCATCTTAAATACACACCATTCTCCCAACAATCCTGAAAATAGTAAGATAATATTATTTTCTTTTGAAGATGGAGAAACCAAGTCAGAAGGCATGCAGTGAAATCATACAGCTAGAAGGCGGCAGAACTGGAACTCAGTTTCAGCCACCTGATGCAGGACTGTGCCCTTTACTACCTACAGCCTATACCTCTTCCTCCAGGGAAAATTCATAAACCACTGCCAGCAACAGCTTCTCTTTAAAGAGCATCTGGAAATGAAATGCAGAGTACCCAGGCCAGTTGAAATCTTATCTAACACTGAAGCTTGTGGCCTTTCACTGATGTCTGCTGCACCCTGACCTAGAGATTCGCAGGCTGATCCCTAGGTTTGCCCTGTCCCCAACTAGTGCCAGAGTTGACAGCAGCAGGAGAAACAGTTAGCACATCCTCATGGGAAATGCACAAAGCCAACAGCCAAATGTTTTATTAACTAGTAATGTAACTCTGGAAAAATGAACATGAATCTTTAAACATTTGCCTTGTGTAATATATTCATTTCTTTAGTGAATTATATGGTGTTTTAGTTTGCTTTCTGTTGCTGTGATAAATATCATGAACAAAATCAATATGAGGAGAAAAGGGGGTTATTCTGGCTTACAGTTGTAGTCCATCCTGAAGGTGAGTCAGGGAAGGAGCTCAAGGTGGGAACCTGGAGACAGGAATTGATGCAGAGCCCATGAAGGAACCCACTATACTGGCTTACTCTCCAATAGCTTGCTCATTCTGCTTTCTTGTACAACCCAGGACCACTGTCCCTGAAGTGGCACTACCCACAATGGCAGAACTCTACCACATCACTTATGAGAATGCCCCGGGGACTTACCAATCGGATGGAAGCATTTTCTCAATGGAGATCCACTCTTCCCAGGTGATCCTAGCTTATGTCAAGCTGCCATAAAAACTGACCAGCATGAATGGCTTAACCATAAAGATCTACCATGGAGAAACTCATGGATTCACTAAGGAAGAGAAGGGAAGGACATACACATGATCGCTGTCATTTAAGATAGAATCAGACATGCCTCTAGAACCATGGACAGCACCCTATGGCTAATTAAGCTGGGGGTTACATTCATTTAAAGAGTTAACAAGGGGAAGAAAACAGGAAGAATCATAAGTTCTTGACTAAAGTGATGCTGTTTGGGGGGTGGGGTCTATGTGCTCACTTTCCTAGCAAACATTGATTTATTTGGAGACTAAAACAAAGTGTTCAGAGGTCAATCAGAGAGTATCAGAAGCTGATGCAGGAAATTAGATGGGAAAGGAGGTCAATCTCTATTTTCACCTTAGGTACTGTGCTGCCTGAGGGAGGTTCCAGATGGAAGTCAAAGTAGACATCAACCAAGTGGGCTAAGTGGAAGGCACTTTGGGCAGCAGCAACTGGATGAGCCAAGACTTGGTTGCTTGAGGTAGGGACCTGTAAAATTCAGGTCATCTGAGGGGACATGCGGACATGTATTGTTGAAGTCTATTGTTTCATAGAAGGGTGGAACAATCTTACTGTTGAGGTGACAGATAGTAATCGATAAAATCTTCTTAAGGATGAAGGGTTTGGTTTGGTTGACAGGTTAAGGGTACAGTCCATCATGATGAGGAAATTGTGGTAGCAGGAGTTTGAGGCAGCTGATCACATTGCACCCACAGTCTGGAAGCAAAGAGAGAGAGAGAGAGAAAGAAATGAACACTAGTGCTTCCTGGTGCTTAGCTCCCTTGCTCTTTTTTTATTCAGTTCAGGATCTCAGTCAGAGAATGGTTCCACCAAAAATTACAGTGAGTCTTCACACCACAGTTAGCCTAATCTAGAAACTTCCTCACAGGCATGCCTGGAGGTTGGCCTCCTAAGTGATTTTAGATCCTGTCAAGTTGACAGTGTGAACCATGACACGAGCCTTTATCACAAATCTACATCCACAAGTAAAGGAAATTGACTCCAAATAGCACCAATTCCTGGAAAAGAATCCATATTAACCTTTCAGTAACTCCTCTCTAAATGTATACAGCAATGGTCAATTGCTTACATCAACTTGACTGGACTAGATTGTCCAGATATTTGCTCTAACATCCATCTGGATATTTATGGGTAAGACTAGCCCTTGAATTGGTAGCTTAAGCAGATTTCCCTGTCTCATGTGGTTGGTCGGCACCTAACGTGAAGGTCTGCATGAAACAAAAGTGCTAACCCTTCCTCAGGTAGGAGGGACTCCCTTGTTTGACTCCTTCAAAGTGGCTTCTTCCTGCATTGAACTGAGCTACACACTTCAGTCTTTCAGTTTCTCAGATATGCCAGAATTTTATGAGAACTATACACCAGCTTTTCTGACTTGCTGGCATCTGAAGGCAAATGGAGACTAACCCATTAAGTACTCCTGAGGTCCAGCTTCAGGCTCATCCTGAACATCTTAGGATTGGTGAGTTTCTGTAACAATGGAGCTGATTCCTTATTATAAATCCTTTTGTCTTTCATCTGTCTATCTACCCATCCATTCATCGAGGTATCCACCCACTCATCCACCCATATGCATATATGCATACTCATATACTATAGTTATATATTTTTAATGAAAGATATTCACTATTTTTCTCATGTGGCTAGAGTTTAAGCCTGTGTAATGTTTGCATGTGTTCCCTTTGTGACCAGACAGGAAACACTCCAGCTCCTCTTTAGAAATACACCCTGCCTACTCTTAACTCAAGTTTTGAATGTGCCCCCCCAATCCTCCTACCTCTACTGGTCATATGGTCACAGAGCTCAGATTTCTACAAGAAGTCTTGCCTTTGTTTTGAATGATCTTCTTTGGTTTCCAAAATAATATCCCACTACATGAGTCACCCACTGAAAAATGCCTCTATGTGTTAGCCATGTGGTCTCTGCAGAGTGAACCTCAAGTCCAAGATTTGTGAATACAGGATATGAGAAGCAAGCCCGTGGTCCATGAGGTACTCAGTAGACAGCGGAGAATCTCAAGGTCACAAGGAGTCAGTGTCTTCACAGTTTTGTGAAGGACACTCTTGCATCCTGAGTGATCACCCCCATTATGCTTCCTCTGGGTAAACTTGCCCCCTTCTGTGAGACTCAACCATGCATATATATGTGTGACTCCCTTCTTGACAAGTGCACCTACCTGCAACAAGATGTCCCAGCACTGGGCTTTGAGCCGCTTATGTACCCGAGACCACAATAGGTCATAGCTTCTTTTATGAAAAACTTGAGCTTGTATCGGCCACCCTGGCCTACAGCATCATCCCTGAAGTTCAGGAGATGTTTTCTAGGGCTTGTTTTGAACTGACTTAGCTTACCCTCACCCTCTAGGGCTTACCTCATGATTTTGCTCACAAAGTCATGCCTGAAGTATTGTTGTGCCCTCTCTAGGCCTATCACTGCCTTTCACACCCCAACTCAATATCAGGCCCAGTGCTAGGAAGCCTGTGGTCAGTGAACAATAGCCTTCATGGAGAGGACTATTCAACTGCTGTCTGTGGAAGGGCGGGAAGGGCAAAGTGTGTGATATATGAGTATGTATGTGTGTGAGTACACATGCCTGTTGTCTAAATTGGGGTTACTCTTTCTGTGATGAAGCACCATGACAAATGAAACTTGAGAAAGCAAGGGCTTATGGTTTCATAACACAGTTCATAATCAAAGGAGATCAGGACAGGAACTCAAGAAGGCAAGAACCTAGAGGCAGGAAATGATGCAGAGGCCATGGACGGATGCTGCTTATTGGCTTGCTCTTCATGGCTTACTCAACCTCCTTTCTTATAGAACCCAGGACCACCAGTACAGGGATGACACCACCCACAATGGACTGAGCCTTTCCCCATCAATCACTAATTAAGAAAATGTCCTGCAGGCCTACCTACAGCCTGATCTTATAGAGAAATTTTCTTAATTGAGGCTCCTTCCTCTCTGATGACTCTAGCTTATGCCAAGTTGATATAAAAACTAGACAGCACATCTGGGCAGCATGTACTGAAGCCAGAAGAGGCCCGCTCTCCATGTTATTACCTTAAGACACAGTCTCACTGAACCTTGACTAAGTTGGTAGCTAGCAAGTCCCACCCACCTTCCTGCCTTCACTCCCCACAGCACCGGAGTTATAGGCGCATGTGTGGCCATGGCTGGCTTTTTATGTGGGTGCTAAGGATTCCATCTCAAGTCCTCGTGTTTATACAGCAGGCACTCTTATTCACTGAGCTGTCTCTCACTAGCTGCTATCTCTCTAAAACTGCTGCCTTTTCTCCATTTTCACATGGACCTGGTCAGTTTTTAACAGGTACATCTATTCTGCCCATGGAATTGATGCTCCCATTTCAGATGAATGATGAACCAATATCTGGTAGCAGAGAGGTCCTGCTCTACTTCTTGAATGATGCACATCAGCGTGGAGGCTGCAAGTCGCCTTGAATGGACCTGGACCTAGCCTCTGAAGTACTGAATGTCAGCAGACATATTAGAATCCGGCATTGGTCAGATTTCTTTCCTTTGTGCACCCCACTGGCTTCCAGTGCTTAAGTACAAATAACCATAATATCAAACTTAAATCTCCTTCAGGTTTACAGTGGGAAGTCTGATCAAGTTACCAATGTGATCAAGTTTTACCGTTCTCATAAAACTGGGAGGGAGAAAAATGTAATAAAAATGAAAATATTAAAAATAACATTTCCTCGATGCCATTCCTCTGAAAGGTAGCTTCAGTGTTTACTTACAAGTTGCTTGATAAACAGTGGAAATAAAAAAGCCTGCCACTATCAAAAATTCTTTTAATCTGAATTGATAGGAAAGACTCAAGGTAGCCCTCTGCAGTCATGTTGGCTGAAAACTGATATTCTGGCCATCTTTCATGTCTAAAAAGTGGCTATATTACCCCCAGAGGGCCTGTCTGACTGTAATAATGTGCTGGGGATGGAACTGAAGTAAGGTAGATTCAGACGGGCTACAACTGACGTTCACTTCTCTCCAGTCCCACCCTCTGTCATCAGAATTAGCATCCTAAAGCCCATGGCTGGGGAGGTCATAGACCTAGGCAATGACATACTACTGTTGTTTTATTAAATGGGAATTGTATCAAAGTGCCTTCAAAATATTAGTGTTTATACCCATGCCAGTGCAGCTTTAGCTGTCGGCCTGGGAAACTCTCATTTGTAGTAGGTGATAAATAATACAGATGCATTGACTCATCAAAGTGCTGAGAGTAAATGACCATTGAATATTCAATCTTAGAAGAATTTGTAGGAATTTGTTGATACCCCTCACCCCACATCAAGGCTCAGAGGCCACTGAAGAAAAGGAGCAGAGAGCATACATGAACCAAGGATGCGGAGGTAGAACACAAAGAACCACTGAGTCCAAGACGTAATGTGTCTGTTTCGTAACGGAACTCAAGACCTGCACAAGATGGGACCCCATCAACATCCAGTCATGGATGAGGGAGGAGCTCGTGGGGCTCCACCCCTCCCTGACAAGCTCCTGGCTGTTAACGACTGCTGCAGGAGGAGGGAAAGTCACTGTCTTCAGCTTTGTGGCCACTGCTAAGTTATCCGTGCTCCAGGAAGTAGTTTACACCCACTCGGGCCTATGCAAGCAACCCTGATTAGACCCAGTGGATTATACACAAACAAACAAGCATCCCCAAAGACATAAAAGTAGGAAGAAAATTAAGAAAGATTTGTTTAGAAAGGGGGGAGAGTATCATAGGTAGGGGGAGGGTGAGAGGGATTAAAGGGGTCAAAAGAACCAAAATACATTACATACATCAACAAGGACAAATACAATTTCAGAATAAATAATAATAAGGTGCTGGAGAGATGGGTTAGTGGTTAAGAGCACTGGCTGCTCCTCCAGAGGACCCAAGTTTGGTTCCCAGCAGCCATGTCAGGTGGCCATCAGCTGCCTGTAGCTTCAGCATCTGGGGACCTGGCACCCTCTTCTGCCCTCTGTGGGCACAGGTACACACATCCTCAACAATAAGGACAAAGTAAATAAAAAGAAGTAAAAAAAAAAAAATTGTAAAGGCCACGCAAGAGCTAATTTGCCAGATCAGTCTGTGTGTGCTTCCTGTGTATGAAAACTTAGCCAAGATTTCGCTGTTGCCAGCTAAGCTGTTGTTTGGGAAATAAGACTTCATTTCATTTTCAATTTATATCATTTTCATATTTCATTGGAATATTTTCATATTTCATAAAATGAAATATTTTCTTTCAATTTTATTTCATTGACTTTTTTTGTCCTTATAGTGATATGCCCAAGGCACATTGTTGAACTTATAAAAATGGCAGAATAATTTGGGCTCAAAGTTCTGAAGGTTCAAGAGTAAGTGATTCCATGGCTTTGAGCCTGTGGGACTAGTGATATATCTTGACAAGAATGTGTGGTGGAGAAAAGTATTCACCTCATGATGCAAGAAATAGGAAGAAGCAGGGGCTTTTCGGTCTCCTGGACCACGTTCCCTCAATGACCAGGGGACACCAGCATGGAGACCATGCCTCTAGCACATAGTCCTTCAGAGATGTTCGACATCGAGGCCACAGCAGCTTCTGGTAGAACTCAGGTCTACTTTCTGTGGAAGGCCAAATCACAGGCCTACTTCCTGTGGAAGGCCAAATCACAGGCCTGCTTCCTGTGGAAGGCCAAATCACATGGAGGTGGGGAGTGCTGCACCTGATGTGCCAGCCAGGCCTTGACTGTTTGGAAAACGTTCGCTTTCCCAGGAAGGCCATAGAGAATGGATCTCCAACTCTTCCAGCATGGACATGAACATAGAATGGACATAGTGTTGAACTTATCTACAGCATGATCACCCTCATGATCTTATGTGGCCCAGGTTAGCTATATACATAACCAATAATCTTTGTTTGTTTTGGAAAAAGTCAATATTTCATATAAGTTTTGATAATTTTTGTTGTGATAAATATCATAACCAAAAACAATTTGTGTGTGTGTGTGTGGGGGGGGGGTTATATCATTTTACACTCAACAAATGCATCATCCAAGGGAAGCCAGAGAAGGAACTCAAGGCAGGAGCCTGGAGGCAGGAACTGAAGCAGGGACCACAGTGAAATCCTGCTTATTGGATTGCTCCCCATTGGTTGTTCAGCCTGCTTTCTTATAAAACACGGGATCACTTGCCCAGAGCTGATACCGCCCACAAATGGGCTGGCCCCTCCCACACCAATTATCAATCAAGAAAATACAATACACAGGCTTGTCCACAGGCTAATCTCTGGAGAAATTTCTCAAGTGATGTTGCCTCTTTTCAAATGACTCTAGCCTGTGTCATCTTGACACAGCTCACCAACAGAAAAATCAAAAACTTACATAAACTATTGTGTTTTTCCCAAGACAAACAAATAAAAATTGTGCCTTGATTGCACAGTCTTCCAGTGTGAACTTGAGAGTCCACAAAGCCATGTTGCAAAGGTAAGACTCTGCCTGAAGTTTTCCACCACACTGCTGATTCTGAAATTCTGGAGGGAACAAGTGTGGGGGTTATGGTCAGACCAGGTGAATCCTGCATGCATCTCTACACCCTGTCCACCCATGTGAGATGCCTTGTGCCAGCCCCAGAAATCTGCAGGCTCTTATCCACCATAATCTAGTTCTTTAGAAGTTTTCTACACTAGGACACACAGTTGGGAGAAGCTTTCTAATGACTTCTTACGATTTTTCAAGTGTCATCAACAAGAAGTTTGGCACCGAGTCCCTGTTGGAAGGAAAGAGCTTTGTCATTAGTTTCACTTGAGTCCCTGCTGTCAGTGGGTAATGAATGCAGGTCATTATCACAGTGGCTCCTGTCTGTCTGGCCTGTCTGCTAATGACTTGCTCTGCTCTCAAAGAGAAGGTTGGGTGGTCATGAATCAGGCAGGCTGGTGTGTGGAGGCGGGGTGGGGGGCTGAGGGAGGGGAGAGACAAAAATGGGACTTCTGCACATAGAGGCCTGATGTTGCAGGCACACTCTGGTGAGTCGGAGCTGGCTGCAATTTGGTGAGTTCTCTACCCACAACTCACTCCTTTCCTCAGCTTAGAGTACCAAGGTACCCCAAACAAAGGTGACCTCCTTTACCTCCAAGAGTCATCATAATGAAAATTTTTAACTAGGACTGTAGATTTGCCAGAGAATGCAATGGTCAGCCTATATTTTTCTGTTGTCATTGAGAAAAGACCTTGTCTTAGCCACTCTTCTGTTGCCTTAAAGAGACACTATGACCATAGTAACTCTTATGAAAGAGCATTATAATTGGTGCGGGTTTATGGTTGCAGAAATTCAGTCTATCATCGTGGTGAGGAGCATGGCAGCATGCAGGCAGACATGGTGCTGGAGAAGGAGCTGAGAGTTCTACATCTGGGTCTGCAGGCAGCAGGAGGACAGACACAGAGCCTGGCATGTGTCTCAAAAATCTCAAAGCTAACTCCCAGCAACACACTTCCTCCAACAAGGTCTGACCTCCTAATCCTTTCAAATAGTGCCACTCCCTGGTGACCAAGTATTCAAATCTGTGAGCACACGGCCACCAATCTTACCTGAACTACCACAGGCCTCATGTAGTACAGGCTGACCTCAAGCTCCTGTCTTCTCTCCCTCTGCTCCAGGTGCTGAGATCTCAAGCACATTCCACCATGGCTGACAGTGCATGGTGACCCCAGCATTGAGCCCTGGAAGCTGCCCTCACACATCCACGCATCATCCACTTCCTCACTATGCTGCTTCCTTCCTAGTGCTGAATGGTGTGTGTGTGTGTGTGTGTGTGTGTGTGTGTGTGTGTGTGTGTTCATATGCACGCGTGTGTTTTCTATGCATTATCTGCATAGCTCTTAAACAGGACTGCCAACTTTCTTTTTTAACTTATTTTATTAGATATTTTCTTCATTTACATTTCAAATGCTATCCCGAGTGTCCCTTATACCCTCCCCCAACCCTGCTCCCCTGCCTGCCCACTCCCACTTCTTGGCCCTGGCGTTCCCTTGTATGGGGCATATAAGGTTTGTAAGACCAAGGGGCATCTCTTCCCAACGATGGCTGACTAGGCCATCTTCTGCTACATATGCAGCTAGAGACACAAGCTCTGGGGGTACTGATTAGTTCATATTGTTGTTTCACCTATAGGGTTGCAGACCCCTTCAGTTCCTTGGGGAATTTCTCTAGTTCCTCCATTGGGGTCTCTGTGTTCTATCCTATAGATGATTGTGGGCATCCACTTCTATATTTGCCAGGCATTGGCATAGCCTAACAAGGATAGCTATATTAGTGTCCTTTCAGCAAGATCTTGCTGGCATATGCAATAGTGTCTGCATTTGGTGGCTGATTATGGGATGGACCCCCAAATAGGGCAGTCTCTGAATAATTGTCCATCCTTTCATCTTAGCTCCAAACTTCTTTCATGGGTATTTTATTCCCTATTTTAGGGAGGAATGAAGTATCCACGTGTTGATCTTCCTTCTTTTTGATTTTCTTGTGTTTTAGAGATTGTATTTTGGATATTCTAGGTTTCTGGGCTAATATCCACTTATCAGTGAGTGCATATCAAGTGAGTTCTTTTGTGATTGGGTTACCTCACTCAGGATGATATCCTCCAGATNCATCCATTTGCCTAAGAATTTCATAAATTCATTGTTTTTAATANCTGAGTAGTACTCCATTGTGTAAATGTNCCACATTTTCTGTATCCATTCCTCTATTGAGGGACATTTGGGTTCTTTCCAGCTTCTGGCTATTATAAATAAAGCTGCTATGAACATAGTGGAGCATGTGTCCTTATTACCAGTTGGAAGATCTTCTGGGTATATGCCCAGAAGAGGTATTGCTGGATCTTCCGGTAGTACTATGTCCAGTTTTCTGAGGAACCGCCAGACTGATTTCCAGAGTGGTTGTACAAACTTGCAATCCCACCAAAAATGGAGGAGTGTTCCTCTTTCTCCACATCCTCGCCAGCATCTGACTGCCAACTTTCTATAGGAAAAAAAAGAGGAGGCTGACTAGTTCTTTTCTCCAGAGTCCCATGGATGAGGCACATGGCAGGCTCTCTAGAATCCTAGGACAAGCACCTGGATAAACACATTATCAGATTGTGATGTTAAAGCTGAGAACTGTGGATCACCTGAGAAAACCCATGCCTCATGCTTCTGTATGACCAAGAACTTTCTTCCCAGTTCCAGGGGGTATAAGAAGTGAGTATTCCATTCACCTTTGAATGGTTCTAGGGACCGTAGAACAGTCCAGACTAACTCTAAGTCCTTCCTGTTCCCCACGCAATCTCTAGAATGAGCAAGCATTGAACCATCTCCAGGATGACTCTATTATCCATCCATCCATATAACTATCATTTATCTATCTACAATCTGTCCATCCATATAACTATTATTTTTCTGTCTGTCTGTCTATCATTTATCATCTATCATCTATCATCTACCTATCATCTCATCTATTCATCTACCCAACTATCCCATTCCCTGACCCTCAACTTGATAAAATTCAAGGTCAGTAGAGAAGTCAGAGCCTCTTCTCCCTCTCTGTGCCCCTCCACCACTCCCCTCCAAAGAAGTTCCACACTCTTGGTCCATCCTACCCACCCCTTCTCAGTCCTAGGTGGAACAACATGGACTCTGCTTAGCATCCTTCAGGAACCCTCAGCTATCTTTCAAACCAAGTCTCTGACCCCTCCCAAGAGCCTCTGAAAGGACAGGCATTGCTTTCCCTCAAGTCATTCCCACTGCTTCAGCTGTAGAATGGACACCTAGGACTGAGTGCTCCTGTCTTTCTTGCCTCTCTCAACCTGCACAGACAGGTTCACTCCCCACAACCCTCCTTCGCTCTTCCTCTCTACTTCCCACTCTCTCTCCTCCACCTGTACTTATACATTCAAGATCCCTTGTTCTCCACAAAGAACATACCTGGTTCTTCCTCATCTATGAAACCAGGGGCCATTTCATCCCAGAGTCTCTATGAAATTCAGTGCGTACTCTGCCTCAGTAGGTTCACTGGCTAAGAATGGTGTTCATGTTGCTATGGTGAGCTCACCAGAGAAGAGCACTCAGACAAAGTTTACAGCCAATTGAAAATCTTTATTCCCACTGGCTGGGACTACACTCTAATATTCAGGACCCAAGTGTGGCTCTGAGCTTTTAGAGTAAGAAACTTTTAAAGGGAAAAAACATATCCCATTATATTTCACAGCGGCTGCAGGGGTAGGCTTTGTGCAAGCAATCAGTTTAACAGAAGCTAACATAAGCATTTATCTGGGGTGGGTGTTCCACAATCAATCAGTTTAACATAAGTGAAGATACTTAGCTGGGACATCTTGACCTCAAGTTTCTAGAACAGAGTTGGGTAAATTTCTACAATGGCTTCCCATTTTAGGCTTGGGACTAGAACTAAATCAAATTCTAGTCCCAAGCCTAAAATAGCCTCAGCACAAATATAAGATGAAAGAACTTCTGCTTATCTTCCCTTGTCGCAATGTTCCAGAGCTTTTGTGAGAAATAAAACAAAACTTAAAGCTGAATTGAAGAGGGAGAGAAGGAAGTGGGAAGGGAGGCTTAGAAAGCCTAAATATTTACTTCCTAGCTCTTTTCAGAAGCTTTGTTGGTATCTCATCCAGAGGCAGGCCTGGTGTCTGGCCAAAGCAACTTGGAGAGGAAAGGGTTTGTTTGGCTTACTCTTCCACACTGCTGTTTGTCACCAGATGAAGTCAGGACAGGAAGTCAAGCAAGGCAGGGATCTGGNAGCAGGAGCTGATGCAGAGGACAGAAAGGAGTGCTGCTTACTGGCTTGCTTGCCATGGCTTGCTCAGCCGGGCTTTCTTATAGTCAGGCAGAGCCACCTGCTCAGGGCTGGCTCTACCCACAATGGGCTGGGGCCTCCTCCATCCATCACTAATTAAGAAAATGCCTTACAGTCCGGCCCTACAGGCATTTTCTCAACCGAGGTTCCTTCCTCTCCAATGACTCTAGCTTGTGTCAAGTTGACATAAACTCATCAGCACAGCTGGCAAGCAACAGGTGCTAAACACTCTTGTTAGGCAAAGCCCTTCCAGCTGTCAGGAGGAAGAGGCTGAGCCTTCTGGTGCAGCTGTCGGGAGGAAGAGGCTGAGCCCTCTGGTGCAGCTGTCAGGGGGAAGAGGCGGAGCCTTCTGGTGCAGCTGTCAGGGGGAAGAGGCGGAGCCTTCTGGTGCAGCTGTCAGGGGGAAGA
>NC_034590.1:104868398-104883352 GCF_900095145.1 Mus pahari
GGAAGAGGCGGAGCCTTCTGGTGCAGCTGTCAGGGGAAGAGGCGGAGCCTTCTGGTGCAGCTGTCTGTCAGGGGGAAGAGGCGGAGCCTTCTGGTGAGAAGTGGTTTTTAGTTTTGATGAGATCAGGTGTGTTCAGGGTGGCTCGGCCATAGAGTTCTTGAGTTCTGGTTTCTGATTCTGGGAATGATGGTTGAAGCCTCTGAAAGCTGACCCTGATGCAGTCTGGTAGTATTATAAGAAAGGCCACTAAAGAGTATATTTCAGTTATAAACATTTAAATTTGCATTAAAAGTTGCCAGAGACTTAATGGTAATTTTTACATCTTAGTGGAGATGTATGTTTTCTCCTTCCCACAGAGTTTCCAGCAAACAGCCATTTTTCCATGGACACAAAGACAAAGGGAGAGGCTAATGAAATTACATACTGTTTAATACAGTAATAGCAGGCCTCCTTTATGAAGTATACTATATATCCCATTATCTTTTAATAAACCTTTATGAACTCACACTGTTCCAAAACACATGTATCACCAACTCCAGAGCTAGCATCAGCCTTGTGTTGAAAGGTTATATTCCTGAGAAGTTAAAATAGGTCCTGTAGTGAAATAATTTGGCATTTCAGGAACCATTTTTTTTCCCTGCACATTGAATGTCAAGGAAAGCAGAAGATGGTCTCTAATTAATGCTCAAGAGCCAAGAACAGAACAGGCTCATTCTCACCTCTGTCCAGTGCTTGAGGCTGATTAGTCAGATAAACAGGTCCGCTGAGTAATAAACATTCTGTCGCCTTGACTATTTTCTTTCCAGAGAAAGGCAATCTCCAATACTGCCACTAACAAACAAAATAAATGGAGGTGCTTGAGGTTATTTCCTGAGCCTTTGACCATGCTTTGTGACCTATGATTTTGGCTCAAATGAAAAGCTAAACAAGGATGCGAGTATTCCAGGTGATGGAGACATACAAAAGCTTGTAGCCGGGGGGGGGGGGGGGGGGGGGGGGAGAGGAGGGCAGTTACAGGGCCAGGATATAGGGAAATGGCTGGCATGCTATAGGAGGAGGCTGACAGCTCAGCAGGGCCCTGTCCTTTGTACGCGGTGGGAGAGTGGTGTAAGGACTTTCCCCCTCAGGGCACATCAGCAAAGGAGTAGACACTCACGCTGTCCAAGGAGCTGGCCTGGGAAGGAGAGGACTGCCTAGAAATACTTGTGGAGACAGTAGGTGTGAGGGGTAGTTTCCTTCATAAATTTCCTAGGTTTTCTTTGCCCACATAAAAGCAGGCACTCACTGCAGAGAGTCTCCAAACACTGAGAAAGGGTCTGTAAACACCTGAAAATACCCAGCACTTGTTTGGGATGCAGTACCCATTAGTGATTTATTCTGCAACGTTTGACATCTTCAAACATCTTTTCTTGTAACCATAGCAACGACGCTGTGGGCTTCATCATAACTATTTACATTGTGAAGCTCTTACTCCTTATAAAGCTTACTGTTATCTTTACCCTACAGATGGGGTAACTGAGGTTCAGACAGGATAGACTAACATATTCGATTGACACACCAGCCAGCTGAGACACAGACACAAATACCCTGATTTAGTCTTCTCATATCCACAAAGTCAGTCTGCTTATTATACACAAGTCCTCTGTTTGAGTCTTAAAGATGATGGGCAAGACATATGCATTGTTGTCAACATGATTTTCCAGGAGGGGATGTTGAGGCAGAGTCTGAATGGATTGTCCTTGGCCAGTTAGCTACAACAAATCCAAGCCAGGACCAACTTAACTTCAGTTTGTGTACCCTTCTAATTAACTTCTAATTAACTTCAGATCTGCTCAAGTAGAGTGACCCCTAGGCATTCCGTCCACATCCCTTTCCTCCTGGCTTGGTGCCTGATACATATCAAATCTACCCAAAGAAAAGGCTCTTGGGGACAAGATCCTATCAGAGGCCAGCAGATTCGATTCAATTCACCAGAATGGATTTTACAGATTTTTTTATATATACTTACAACGTGTGTGTGTGTGTGTGTGTGTGTGTGTGTGTGTGTGTGTACACCTAATGTTTCATATAGCATTTAATAATAGGAACCAGGCATCCAAACTAATTTGATGTTCAAAAGAAAGAGGAGAGGAGAAAATCTTAAGAACCAGAAACAAGCGATGGCAGATGAAATCCACATACATGTTGGCCGACATGTATGTGCACCTGGAAAGTGTGCTCTGTGTCAAGACAGAACTGTTGACTGCTCTAGTCCCTGGATAATGAGAAACGCATCCAGGATCTCATCCATGACATTCATGAATCCCAGCTAGGAAAAGCCAGATGTGGAAAGTCTCGGAGTTGAGTCACAGATTGTTGTCTGCCAACCTCTGAAACAGTGTGCCCTTTGCTGCTTCGTGTTCAGAGTGGGGCCAGAATCTAGCCTCCTACCATTCTAACTGGACAGTTGGAAGAAACACTAAGTGTCGTCAATAATGTGGGGGACCACTGCGGCCTCAGTCATGCTGAGAAACTAAGACCACAGCTTCTTTCTCCAAAAATAATCCACCCTTATACCTTTACCTAATGGTACCCTGCTGGTTTTAGAGTAACTCACCAGACAGCTGAAAGAGGCCTGAGCTGCTGGCCCTTGCAATGTCCCCAATCCTTTGATCATAAGAAGATAGCCCTTTGGAGAGATTTTGCTTCCAGATGCACAACTTTCTGTTGATTATTGCTAGTGAAGTACATAAAAAATACCAATGAAGACAAGCTCGGTGAGATTGTACACAATTTGAAGCAAATTTTTCTAATAACTGCATTTCGTAGAATCAGTTCACAAATGTACATGTAAATAAAATCCACGAGACCTTACAAATTCAAGAAGAAAACATGACTGAACTGATCAAAAATAGCAGATAACAGAAGCTTGCAACCCAGGAGCAAGAACAGAAAAAAAGAGTGATAAGGAGATTTCACACAGAGAAACGGAAAGGAAAGGGAAAGCTGTATTGTACTCATGTACAATCTATTCCTTTGTGTGGTAGTGTTTCGGCCTCAGTTCTGTTTTGTGTGTGGTATTCACACGGCTGCTCCGACTCAGCTCTCACTGGGTAAGCAGCCTACAATGCTCACTCTGTGGTTTTGGAATTAAAGTAAACATCATATATAATATACTATAGCTGGTTCTTAAATTGTTTTAAAGATGTATTTCATTTTTAAATTTTTATTTATTTATTAATTTAAATAAATAATTCAATTTATTTATTAACTTTTAAGTATCTGTTGTGTATACATGTGTGTCTGTGTGTGAGTGTATGTATATGAATGCCAGTGCCCACAGAGGCCAGAGGGAGGTGCCATACCGTTTAGAACTAGATTTAGAGGTAGTTGTGAACCTTTCAAATTAGATACTGGAATTTAAATTCAGGTCCTCTACAAAGACAGTATTTACACATTTTTTACTAATTTGACATCTCTTTAGCCCCTGGTTTTTGAATTTTAAACTTATTTTTTGTTTTCTTTGTTGTTGTTGTTGTTGTTTTGTGCTGGGGTTTGAGCTCAAGTTCTTAAACATGCTAATCCAGTGTTCCCATGGAGTTAGATACTCATCCCTATTTTATCCTTTTGGTTTTTCTTGTTTTGACAGAGTTTCATATATCTCAGGCTACCCCAAGACTATTCATGTAGCTGAGGATGACCTTGAATTTCTGATCCTTGTACCTGTTTCCCAAGTGTTGGGGTTACAGGCATGGGCCACCACAGCTGGTTTATGAAGTGCTGGGAATTGAACCTGGGTCTTCATGTATCCTAAGCAAACATTCTGCCCACCGAGGCTTATCCTCAGCCCCCAGATTGTTTTTTAACATGATTTTTAGTTTGTCTGCTTTTAATTATTATATTGATGCATTAAAAATTGTTAATTTTTTTTATCAAGGCTGAAGAGATGACTCAGAAGTTAAGAGTACTTATAGTGCAATTGTGGGGACCAGAGTTCAGATTCCAGCACCCATGTCGTGTCAGAGGGTTCTCGGATGCCTGTGATTCCAGGTCTGAGAAGTTGGACACCTCATTTGTCCTCTGAGGTACATGTACTCACACTAACACACACACATAAATGAAATAAAATGGTTTTAATTTTAAGAGATTGTTACTTTTTATTATTAAAATTTTTCTCAAAAACAAAAATAACTAAAAATAAAGTTTGTCTCATTTGTTAATTTTTCATATTTTTACACTGCTCTGTGTGTGTGCGTGTGCGTGTGCGTGCATGTGTGTGCGCGTGTGCGCGTGTGCGTGTGTGCGTGTGTGCGTGTGTGCGTGTGTGTGTGTGTGTGTGTGTGTGTGTGTGTGTCTGTATTTTGATAGCCCATTCTATCTCCCCTTGATGTCTTTGAAGACAACATTTTAGTTGGCCTCATTATCTCTACAGCCTTCTGCAGTTTTTTTCCAGTGGTTGCTTCAAGGATTGTAACATGCACCTTAAATACATCAAGCTGTTCTTTTGAGTAAATACTGAATGTCTTCAGGTAAAATACAAGACGCTGGTGCAGTGTAATTGTCTTTATCCCCATATATATCTCTTGTGACGCTGTTGTCTTGCAAATCTCACCCATTGATAAAACCCATAGCCACAGTGCTGGGATATTAACTTCACTAAGTCATGTGTTTTAAAATTGTTCTCCATTTGCTTATTTTATTCATCACAAGTGGTTTTCCTGCACACGTATATGTGCACCTCACGTGTGCCTTCAGAGACCGTCGGGATAAGACATTGGGTTGTGTAGAACTGAAATGAAGGATGATTGTGAGCCACCACACGGGATGCTGGGGGCTAAACCTGAGTCTTGTGTAAGAGCAACAAGAACTTTTAACCACCAACTCTCCAGCCCCAAAGTCATGCATTTCTTAAGTAAAGAGAAACTGTAGGAAAATATCATTTTAAATGCACAGGCACTTCTGAGGCATCTGTGCTCTTCCCTTTTAGCCTGAAGAACCAGCTGCGTCATTACTTAGATGTACATCTGTGAGCAGGGGCTGGCAGTGGCTTCTCCCAGGTTCTGCTTATCTGAACAAGTTTAAATGCGCCTTCATTTATGGAAGCGAGTGCCACCGTGATTGGATTGCTGAACTCACAGGATTTGGGGTTGAGGAGGGAAATTGGGTTTTTGTTTATTTACTTTCCTTTATTGAACCATTTGAATGACTTAAATCAGTCGTTAATATGCCAGTATCCCTCTGTGCAAAATGGTTTGTATTCTCAAGATTGATACCTTTACATTTTTATTACACTTATTGATTTATGGGGCAGTGCATGCCACATTGTATGTTTGTAAGCCAGAGAACAAGCCCAGGATAGGGGTCAGTCTCTCCCTCTACCATGCCAGTCCCAGTGATCAGACTTGGGTCCTCAGATTTGAGAGCAAGCCACCTTTCCCTGCTGAGTCATCTCATCTACCCAGGATTATCAGTTTATCTTTGGTTTACAACAATCTGACTATCATGTGTTTGAGAGACACTTTCTTTAGATGATTTAAGTTTGTGGATGTCCTCAAGTCTCTCAGTTTCCCCATGTTTACATCTTTTCTTCTAATAAACACTTTTCTTGCCTCCTTCTTAGCTTCCCTGGGATTTCAGTGCACATATGTTAGGTCACTTCATGTGGTCCACAGGACTCTGAAACTTTATTTTTCTTCAATATTTGTCTGCCTTTTTCGGAGAAGGGCATATTTATTGATCTGTTGTCACCATCTCCTGAGGATGCTGGTGTTTCTAAAGTGTAGCTCTACCCAGTTAAGTGATTGCCATTCTGGTATTGAGCTGTTTGCACCAAAATTTTTATATCATTTGCACTCCTCTGTTGCACTCTCCATTCATGTGAGGCATATTTTCTCCATTACTTGCACATATTTCCTTTAATTCTTTCCCCATACATATCACTGTGCCTTTGAGAGACTACTCTGCTGATGGCCCAACTCAGGCAGATTCTGTTACCATCCTTTCTTCAAGAATATGGACACGATGTCCTGTTTCTTGTAAGTTTATTGACATTGGATAATGTTGTAAATAATGTGTATGCCTGTGTTGATGGACTGGGTCCTGCAGAACTATTGAGCATGTTTAGACTCCACCTGCATGCTCTCTCTCCCCACAGAAGGCAGCTCTGACACCCACTCTCTTCCTGCCATGGCAGAGAGCTTGAGACCCACAGGGATGCCTTTTCTGCTTTGGATGTTGGTCCCACTGGCCTCTCCTGTGCTCATTCACACAGTTGGTGGCCAGACAAGACTCTGAGCAGAGGCAAGGTTTCACTCTTGGCGGGTACTGGGCTTTGCACTCCTTGCTCTGGCATTTTGAGTCCATTTAGATTTAGCTTTCTCCTCTGCTCCTGGTGGGGAAGCTGATCTCTGTCCACACAGCTTATCCATGAAGAGCTCTGCTGGGAGATTGGTTCTAATGCTTTGATCCAGTCGGAAATCTGTGTGTCCAAACGCTAAAAGTCCTTGTCGCCAGTTGTGTTTTTGATTGATCAATAAAGATGCCAGTGGTCAATGGTTGGGCAAAGGGAGCTGGGGAAGGACCTTTAGATTTGCTCCGGCTAGGATGCAGGGCGGGGAGGAGACGTGGAATTGCTGTGAGTAGGAGAAGAAGGGTGGGATGGAGGAGCTGCAGAAGGAAAGTCAACCAGTCGTGTGATTCAGGTGAGTGGCCACTGGCCGCTTCTCCGATTGGGCCTAAGGTAGCAGGGGAAGGTTTAGAAGTGCCCAGCCTTTGAGTAGCCAAGGCATTTCAAAAATAAGCTAGTGTGTGTGTGTGTGTGTGTGTGTGTTTCATTCATGGATCCAAAGAGCTCCTAGGCAGGTGGCTAGAATCACACAACCCACCAGGAGGAAAAACTTAGGGTTATAGAACTCCCTTCTCTCCGCCCTCTAGCTGCTTTTTCATGGGTCCCTGGATGGGTCTCCCACATAGTCATGCTCTGGGTTGTCATCAGAGGTCAGGTCTTCCTCCCTGAATTTCATTCTCACTCTCCTGAGGTGCTCACAAAGCTGTGACTTCTGTTTCCTTATGAGCGTCTGTCCAGTTCTGAGGGCACGTGACTACGAGGAAAATTGCTGCTGTCCCCCCAAGCTACATCTAATGGCTTCAGCCTTGAGGTCAGACTGCATCCTATACTGAAGGCTCACGAAGTTGTCCTTTCCCCTTGCAGTTGTAAAGTTATGCACCTCTGCCTTCCGTGTGCTCTCTGGTGAATTCAAAGAGTTGCTTGTTTTATTTTGTCCAAGCTTTTCAGTTGCTTGCTATGTGGACTCACGTGACCACTTCTCTGCCTGTTACAAACGGAATGTTGATACCCTTCCACATTCACAAATTACTACCCTCATCCCAGGATATTGGGATGAAGACCTGGGTTTCGGTGAGCATTAAGCCACAAAGGGCAGCTTGATGATATTACACCTGTGTTGAATGTTCTGTCGTTGATAATCTACCTGACCTGAGCAAACTGAGTGCGATGGCGTGGCAGAGCTGAGCATCTGGAATCATGGTTGCACAGAAGGAGTGGGGATTTGTTCTTTGACCCCTTTACTTCACCAGGACTTAAGAAATGGTGCCTCTCGAGGTTGTGGAGAAATAGGAACACTCCTCCATTGCTGGTGGGATTGCAAGCTTGTACAACCACTCCGGAAATCAGTCTGGCAGTTCCTCAGAAAATTGGACATAGTACTATCGGAGGATCCAGAAATACCTCTTCTGGGCATATACCCAGAAGATGTTCCAACTGGTAATAAGGACACGTGCTCCACTATGTTCATAGCAGCTGGAAAGAACCCAGATGTCCCTCAATAGAGGAATGGATACAGAAACTGGTACATTTACACAATGGAGTACTACTCAGCTATTAAAAACAATGAATTTATGAAATTCTTGGGCAAATGGATGTATCATCCTTAGTGAGGTAACCCAATCACAAAAGAAGTCACTAGATATGCACTCACTGATAAGCGGATATTAGCCCAGAAACTTAGAATACTGAAGGTACATTATGCAAAACAGAAGAAAACCAAGAAGGATGACCATTGTGTGGATAATTCATTCCTCCTTAGAATAAGGAACAAAATACTCATGAAAGGATATAGGTACAGAGACAAAATTTAGAGCTAAGATGAAAGGATGGACTATCCAGAGACTACCCCATTCGGGAATCCATCCCATCATCAGCCACCAAACCTAGATACTAATGCTCATGCCAGCAAGATTCTGCTGAAGGGACCCTGATATTGCGGCCTCTTGTGAGGCTATGCCAGTGCCTGGCAAACACTGAAGCGGATGCTCACAGCCAGCAATTGGATGGAACACAGGGCCCCCAGTGGAGGAGCTAGAGAAAGTACCCAAGAACCTGAAGGGGGCTGCAACCCTGTAGGTGGAACAACAATATGAACTAACCAGTACCCCCTGAGCTTGTGTCTCTAGCTGCATATGTAGCAGAAGATGGCCTAATTGGCCATCATTGGGAATAGGAAACAGAAGTCACAGCTTTGTGAGCACCTCAGGAGAGTGAGAATGAAATTCAGGGAGGAAGACCTGACCTCTGATCATCATCTTGCAAACTTTATATGACCCAGCACAAGGGAAGGCCTGGGCCAAGTAGTGGGAGTGGGTGGGTAGGGGAGCAGGGGCGGGGGGTATAGGGAACTTTCAGGATAGCATTTGAAATGTAAATAAAGAAAATAATAATAATAAAAAAAATTAAAAAATAAAAAAAAAGAAGGCTTATAGTGACAAAAAAAAGAAAAGAAAAGAAAAGAAAAGAAAAGAAAAGAAAAGAAAAGAAAAGAAAAGAAAAGAAAAGAAAAAAGAAAAGAAAAGAAATGGTGCCTCTACATGAAGGGCAGGTCTTTCCCCCACTTAGCCTTTCTGGGACTGCCTTAGTTAAAGAAAGAAAATGGCTGCATCTTCTCCACTTCCCCCCTCTAAGGATCCTGAAGAGACACAGCTACCTGTGACTCAGGAGCCGCTCTCTAAATAGAACCAAACCACACCAGCACCTCAATCTCAGAATTCTAGCCTCTGGAATGCCAGAAGTAAATCCAGTTATTTAATCCTGATCCCACTGGTATATACTTTCTGTGATAAAACCTACTCTGAAACCTTAGGAGATTTTTTTTTCTGAAAATGGTGATAAATATTGTGTGTTCCTAAGTATATAAAAATAACTTGTTCAGTCTGTATAATCATATATATATATATATATATATATATATATGTGTGTGTGTGTGTGTGTGTGTGTGTGTGTGTGTGTGTGTGTGTATTTGTGTGGATGGGAATGTAGGGGTTGTAGAGATGGCTCAACTGTTATGTGCCCTTCTACTCTCCCAGAGAACCTGAATTCAGCTCCCAATATCCATATCAGGTCGCTCACCACCATCTGCAACTCCATTTACAGGGAACTCATTGTCCTCCTCTGGCCTCCACAAGCACTGTGTGTGGTATATGGATACATTCAGATCAAACACCTATATACATAATATAAAAATAAGCCTTTTTTAAAAAAAAGTTACAAGACTATTTTGCATAATCTCAGAGGGTCTGCCTTCTCCTTCACATTCTGGAAGGAACTGACTGGATGTTATTCATGCAAAAATGGAGTCAGAGATGGTTAACGAGGTGCCACTGCGAGTAAAGAAGGAGATGTATTTACAGTTACCTAGACTGGGCTAAAGTTTAATGTATCTATTAACTTGATCAGTTACGCTTGTAGGAATATTCATTGACTTCTTGTTATGTTTGTCTCTGTGTGAATGATAAACTCTTAGCAGTCACTAGAAGCCCCTGGTGCTATTATACTCCTGTCTACTTTTCCCTCATATTTCCTGCAGTTTACATTTTATGCATGTTAGGGCTAATGTATATTTTATGCACAATAGTACTGGTATTCGTTTATGTTATTTTATATATAAAGGTCTGTGACAGTTATAGCCTCATCCTTCAATGAACCTTCATTGTTGTAAAAGATTCCTCAGTCACTCTTTTCAATGATAAACTTTTTATTAGATTTTTCTGGTCCATAACCCGATTTCAGTTGTCTAAAGCCAGTATCTATGCTCCTTTCCTGGCACAAAAGTATCAAGAAGTCTAGAGTTTTGCTGCGAGGTTCCACAGAGGCTTGTTGCAAGACAGCGGCCATTCTTACATCCGCCGCAGCAGCAGCTCATTCCCAAGGCTGGGAAGCCTGCCCTGCTCACTGCAGACAGAGCCCATGGGCAGCCAAGCATTGCTGCACATCGTGGTCTCACATGGCCTCTCTTCTTTTCCCTCAGAGACATTCATATTTAAGACTCATGCTTTTCCATGGGCCAAGTGTGGAATCATGATAGGATGCCACCCAAGTCCCCAGGGTCAAACTTTGTTCCCCATTGCATCTCCAGCAAGTGGCTCAGCCTTGGTACTTGGCTTGTGCTGATTCAACACATCTACACCAGGTGGCCTGGGGAGAAGCAAGCATGGACTCTTTCAAATTTATAATCTTTCAGACACACACACACCCGTCCATCTGAGATCTAAACAATGGCTGACAGCCAAGAGAGAATGTACCATGAGTATGTTTAAAAGGTGCAGACGGAAGAATGAAGACGTGTTTCGGCATCTAGGCGTGTTTTCTGCTCTTCCAAAGGGACCCTAATAAGTTCCCGGCACTCTCACAATCATCTCCAGGTCTGGGAAATCCAATGCCCTCCTCTGGCCTCCAGGGGCACCCATATTCATCTCTCTAACACACACACAGAGAGAGAGAGAGAGAGAGAGAGAGAGAGAGAGAGAGAGAGAGAGAGAGAGAGAGACCCTATATTCTACATACAGAGAAATATCAACAAACACATGTTTAGAAATCAGAATGGTGCTATAGGCACATCTAAATATGAAGCTGTCCCCTCTTTGAAGAGTCACATCTCCATGTCACTCTATCTTTGGGCTGAAGGTCTGAATTGATAACGTTTATTAATCACTTTGGCCACCAACATTCTACCATAGGGTTCGTTTCTTCAGCAAATTCTCCAACAAAAGAATGTAAGATCTTAAACATGAGGTGGGTGTCAAGTGTTTTTAAGAATTTTCAACATTCCCGCTTTTATCTGTAAGAGATACTCTTTCTTAGATGGTCCAGCAACTATCTGACAGGCTTAGATCAGTGGCTTCAACCTGTGGATCATAACCCCTTTGGCAAACCTCTCTCTCTCAAAATACTTACATTACTATTCATAACAGTAGCAAAATTACAGTTTCGAAGTAGCAATGGAAATAATTTTATGGTTGGGGTGGGGTCACCATAACATGAGGAACTGTATTAATGCATTGCATCACCCATGAGGTTGAGAACCACTGGTTTAAACTGAATCATCTTTTGTTCCATTGATTTCTTCCCATTTTGCTATGGCTGCTCATTCTATTGAACTTGAAAGAAATGCAGGTAGAGCTGTGGCTTACACATACTGCCTCTGTCACTCTGGCCCCTCTGAGGGCTGAAGATGTGTTTGGAGGCACACAGGGCAGTCTTAAAGACTGTTAGAGCCTTCCGCGATGAGTCTGGGGGAACCAGGATGGTGTCTAAAGGACAGCCCAGAACCCAGACTTTAAGTCCTGTTCTATTGCTGTGCTATGTGGTTTCCAGGGTCCTTGAGCACTTCACAGGAGGAGGGCTAAGCTGACATTAGCAAGTCTAACTTATAGTGTGTGCTGCTCTCAATATGCATAAGTCTTTCTTTTAGGTCATATAAAGTGTTTCATTGCCGGGGGAGAAATTGTACCCCGATGTTGCCTAAATAGGGGCACAAGGTGATGTAGCTTTTATAAGTAGCCATCAGTCCTGGGGTGGATCCTTCCATGAGCAGCTCAGTTACCCCATATTCCTATATGTAACCCCAATAAACTCATCAGTTCAAGTCAGAATTGGACACATCATCTTCCATTCTCTATCTTATGGGAAAGGAAATAGATTCCCCAAGAAATATGTCACCACATGAGACATCTGCACACGGGAGGCTAGAGGAGGATAGGGGAAGGAGTCTGGCCATTTAGAGCTATTGGCTGGCAGTTTGACTAGCAATTTGCATACAACCAGAGAAAAGTAGTTGTTGCCCCTCAGGCCCCTGCCTAGTGTTTACCTACAAAGCAACAGCGTTTATTGATACTTTCAACTGAAACTTGATGCCCGTGGGCTGGCTCTTGTCTCCGAAACACTCTTGCTTTCTGGTTTTTGGTTTTTTTTTCTCTTCAAATTTATTGACTTGCTTTTGCAGTTCAGCCTTTTTATGGGATTTAGAAGGTGCAGTGGAATCCCCTGCTCTCAGGGAGACTCTCCAGTGTCTCTGAAAGTCACTGAGCCTAGCAGACTCGTTCTCAGGAGCACTCCATACCCAGTGAAAGACACTGGCTTTTCCTACTAATCTCGCTTCAGAGCAATGGTGTGAAAAAGATGACAGGAGGGAAAGGAATGTTTCTTGCTTTAGAAAATACCTGAACATCAGGACTGGGTAGATGGCTCAGTGAGTGAGAGCACTTGTTATGAAAGCATGGGGACCTGAGTTCAAATCCCCAGATATATCCCACATGTCTGTTGCCCTAGAGCCTTAACACTGGAAACAGAGATGGGTGGATCCCAGGAACTCTCTGGCAATCCAGCCTATGCAAGCTTCAGGTTCAATGGCAGACCCTGTTCCAAATGAATGAGGCAGAGAATAATGGAGCAGAACACTCAATGTTAGAGAGGGAGCAGAGGGAGGGAGAGGGGACAGCAAGGGGAAGAGGGAGAGGGAGGGGGAGGAAAGAGGGAGAGGGAGAGCTGTGTTGAGTTCTGGAACTACATGGATCTGTATTAAACACAGAGGTATTCCAGTACAGCCAAAGCTTCACAGAAAAAAACCTGTCTCAAAAAATAAAAAAGCCAAACTAAACCAACAACAACAAAAGACAGAGGTGTGAATAACTAGAAGAGCTGAGGGGAGAGGGGAGAGGGGAGAGGGGAGAGGGGAGAGGGGAGAGGGGAGAGGGGAGAGGGGAGAGGGGAGAGGGGAGAGGGGAGAGGGGAGAGGGGAGAGGGGAGAGGGGAGAGGGGAGAGGGGAGAGGGGAGAGGGGAGAGGGGAGAGGAGCTTCTCAAAGGAGTCAAGAGTCTCTAGCTTCAAGAGTGCAGCAGAAGAATTAGAGGGCTCTGAGATTAAGAGTGTGGGTTGACTTTCAGAGGACCCACCTTCAAACCCCAGCACCCACATTATGGTTCACAACCATCTACGACTCATTTTCCAGGGAATCTGGTCTCCAAGGGTTCCAGGCACATATGTGGCACACAGATAGAGTGAAGGCAAAGCACCTACACACGAAACAAAAGAAAAAGAACATAGATGAGCCTTTCCACTGGGAACTGTGCCCAAGATGTCACGAGTGTTCCCTCTCTCTACTCAGTGCTACAGTCTTCCCTCTCCACTCTGCCCAGGGTTTAGGGGAAGCAGGACCCTTGCCCCCAGCTGGCAAGCTACAGCCTCATCTTTCCTGTTGCCTCCAGCCCTTGAACTAAGGGTGCCAGGGTTTTCCTGGGTCCTTCTGCAGCTTCTGTGAGCCAGAGTGAGGTAGCCTGGACAGGTACTGCATGCAGTTCCAGAATACATGCGCCACTGCCTTGTCCTGTTTGGTTTTATCCAAAGTTGATGGTTGTAGAGGAATTGGTGCTATTCCTCCGAAGAAAAACAGAACCTTGAGAAATTTGTGACTTTGGGGGTTTAGCCCAAAAGCCAGAGTCATATTCCAATGACGGAAAGGAATTGTTTGTTCTAGGATACTTGGCAACAACCCCAGAAACCAGGGGACTTTATGAGCACAAAAGAAAACCGACTTGGAAAGCAATGGCCCATCCATTAGGTAATGTGTCCAGAATCCAAATTTAAACAGTAAGATTTGCCATTGCCTCTGTCTTCTGAGAGACAAGGGAAGATGCAGGAGGGAAGAAAACACATAAGCCATGTGTTGGGGCTGAACACACCACCCTACCTGGGCTCACCCCAGCAACCTACTTGCTCTATTGGGTATTGCCACAGTCCAGCACAGCACAGCTTCACCCTCTGCATATGGAACACCAAGAAGGTGTAAGTACCTAACTTGGCCATCCCACAGGTCAACACTTTGGCCCCTGCTTCCACTGGACACAGGCATTGTGCTGCAACCCCTAACTCCGACCTGTAGAGACGGTGGGAAAACGACATGAACACCAAGGAAGGTTTCTCCAACAACTTCCCTCTTTATCTCCAGCTCATCCTGGTTTTGTTTTTCATCAGTTCTCTGCCTCTTATCCCTCCCACATCTCCTGGATCCAATCAGCGTTCAGCATGCTCTGAACATGAGCCTTGCATGCAGGCAAGGTGCGCAGTGATAGGCCAGTGACTCATCAGGTAGGCAGCACAGGATCTTTTTCTTTTTTTTAATTATTTTATGAGATATTTTCTTCATTTACATTTCAAATGCTATCCCGAATGTCCCCTATACCCTCCCCCCACCCTGCTCCCCTGCCCACTCACTCCCACTTCTTGGCCCTGGCATTCCCCTCTATGGGGCATATAAAGTTTGCAAGACCAAGGGGCCTCTCTTCCCAATGATGGCCGACTAGGGCATCTTCTGCTACATATGCAGCTAGAGACTCTAGCTCTGGGGGTACTGGTTAGTTCATATTGTTGTTCCACCTATAGGGTTGCAGACAGCTTCAGCTCCTTGGGTACTTTCTCTAGCTCCTCCACTGGGGGTCCTGTGTTCCATCCAATAGCTGACTGTGAGCATCCACTTCTGTGTTCATCAGGCACTGGCATAGCCTTGTAAGAGGCCGCTATATCAGGGTCCCTTCAGCAGAATCTTTCTGGCATGTGCAATAGTGTCTGGGTTTGGTGGCTGATGATGGGATGGATCCCAGGGTGGGGTAGCCTCTGGATAGTCCATTCTT
>NC_034590.1:104885247-104911921 GCF_900095145.1 Mus pahari
ATTCCAGATGAATTTGCAAATCGCCCTTTCTAACTCTGTGAAGAATTGGGTTGGAATTTTGATGGGGATTGCATTGAATCTGTAGATTGCTTTCAGCAGGTTGGCCATTTTGACTATGTTAAATCTGCCAATAGTGTGCAGGCTCAAGTTCTTGTTAAACAGGGATCACAGGGCTTGGCCACACCTGCTTCCCACAGCATTGTAGACTGGAAGTCACTGTAAAGGGATTGCAGTCTCTAGTCATATGAGCATTAATGTCTTAAGTATTTCTTGATCACTTGATATAGAAATCACAGTTGGTGGGACAGAGGACAGTGAACACTCCACATGTCCTTGCAGTGTAGAAGCTTCCACGAACAAGCACATCTTACCTGCCAACCATGCCAAGGTATACAGTTCATTTGCCTGGTGAGCATCACACGGACAAAGAAGTAGTGCCCCGGAGCCAACTCCAGCACTATCCCTGGCATGCATTTTAAATCAGGCCTTCAAGATTGTGGACATCTGATCTGATCCTCTGGACCAGTGGAAAGGCTTCTTGAGTGAGTTGCTTGTAGAAACACAACCACGGTCAATCCAAGTCAGAGTTGAGGGCCACCAGGAAGTGATGAGAACGTTCTGAAGTTGACCTAGGTGTGGTGGCACACCACAAGCACACTGCCAACCACAGAGTTTATATTAAATCTCTTTTTCTTTGTTTTGTTTTCGTTTGCTTGGGTTTTGCTGCTGCTGCTGCTGCTGCCGCCGCTGCCGCCGCCGCCGCCGCTGCTGTTTTGAGATGGCATTTCAGAGGAGGCCCAGACTGACTTCAAATTGGCTACATAGCTGGGGTCAGTCTGAGCACATGCTGCTGCTGCCTCTAAGAGTGATCTGTAGCTTTAAACAAGAGTTTCCTGTTACACAGATTCTCTCAATATGAAACTACTTTTTCTTTATTTAGTCTCCCATGGCCTAGGCTATCCTTAAACTCATAATGTAGATGAAAATGACTTTGCATTTCTGAGTCTCCTGAGGGCTGGGACTATTGATGTGTGCCACCACAGTGTCTGCATAGTGCTGTGGACCAGACCCAGGACTTCATGAATGAAAGGTGAACAGTCTGCCAGCTCAGATGCATTTCTACAAAGCTTATCAATGAAACTGTTGCTTTAAAAAGCAAATGGGTTTGTGTGCACTGACTTTGACAAGCTAAACTCATCTATGATTCTCTTTTCAATTTTTTATTAGATATTTTCTTCATTTACATTTCAAATGCTATCCCGAAAGTCCCCTATACCCTCCCCCCACCCTGCTCCCCTGCCCACCTACTCCCACTTCTTGACCCTGGCATTCCCCTCTATGGGGCATATAAAGTTTGCAAGACCAAGGGGCCTCTCTTACCAATGATGGCTGAATATGTCATCTTCTGCTATATATGCAGCTAGAGACACAAGCTCAGGGGGTACTGGTTAGTTCATATTGTTGTTCCACCTATAGGGTTGCAGACAGCTTCAGCTCCTTGGGTACTTTCTTTAGTTCCTCCACTGGGGGCCCTGTGTTCCATCCAATAGATGACTGTGAGCATCCACTTCTGTGTTTGCCAGGCACTGGCATAGCCTCACAAGAGACAGCTATATCAGGGTCCCTTCAGCAGAATCTTTCTGGCATGAGCAATAGTGTCTGGGTTTGGTGGTTGATTATGATTCTCTAAGCAAGCTACCCCTCCAAACCCACAGACAGCAGGGACGGGGAACTGTCCAGGAAGCTTCAGTGCTGAACTGTCGGGGTGACTGGCTCCTAGGACAAAGTCTGCAGCATACTGGGATGGCAGCCAGGGTCTGACCCTGTGAACCACTGGCAGTCTGGTAAGGACCACCATTCAGATCCTTCACCATATGTAACTACCAGTGCTTCTTGTAAGTTGTAGCTTAGCAGCTGGTCCCAGCCTGAATGCCAGTATGACGGGCTACCTTGTAAAGTCCTTGATGCTCAGGTTGGTCCTGTAGCATCTTCCTACTAGGCCTTCCTCTACCTTAAGATTTGAATTAAGGCATGCCCATAACAGCACCAAGCACTTTCTGTGGCACGCACACACACCATGACATCATACTCCAGAATGTCACATACTGTGAGGTTATACTCTATACAGTATTTCATCTTCACAAAAACCTGGAGGAGTTGAATTTTTAAATTGCACTTTTCTAGTATGGGAAAGGGATACAGCAACATTCTTAAGGTCACAGAGAGCCTAGCAGAACCTATATTTGAACTTAGACTGTACCAGTTGCTGACCACAGCCTCTGAATGACTATATGATCTTCCAAGACTAGAGCCTGCCATCTCTTTACCCAGAAGCATCTTCCTTTGTCTCCTGACTGTATCCTGCTCCTCACCTCCTCCACCTCTGCATCCTCAGGCAGAGAACTTGCATCAGGTCCTGGTTTTTCTAAAGGTTGGCTTCATCTGAATGTGTGACAAATGGCTCTCTGTTTTCTTGGACCAAATGCATGTGTCTTTGATGGGGAATGTCCTAACCTTGTGACTCCACCTAGCTGCCAAATCAGCCTTTGCACAGGTTTGAACCAATTAATCTTTTCTTTTCTTTTCTTTTCTTTTCTTTTCTTTTCTTTTCTTTTCTTTTCTTTTCTTTTCCTTTCTTTTCTTTTCTTTTCTTTTCTTTACTTTTCTTTCCTTTTCCCCAAAATTTTCAACCCTGAGCTCTTCCAAACCTAAGACTCAAGCTGGGTGTGCCCTTAGCTGAGATTCTGTAGCTTCAGTCAGAGAGAGGACTTAGCTGAGATTCTGTAGCTNCTTAGCTGAGATTCTGTAGCTTCAGTCAGAGAGAGGACTTAGCTGAGATTCTGTAGCTGCAGTCAGAGAGAGGACTTAGCTGAGATTCTGTAGCTGCAGTCAGAGAGAGGACTTAGCTGAGATTCTGTAGCTGCAGTCAGTGAGAGGACTTAGCTGAGATTCTGTAGCTGTAGTCAGTGAGAGCACTCTTACTTGCTTTTCTGGTGCTGGAATAAAATACTGGGCAAAAGCAACTTGGAGGGACAAAGGATTTATTTGACTTATAGGTCACAATCCATCATCAGGAAAGCCATGGCAGGAACTCAAGACAGAAACCTAAGCAGAGACCATAGAGGAACACTGTTTACTGGCTAACACCTTCAGCTTGCTCAGCTAGCTACCTCTCATTGTCAGCCTAGGAATATTTCTGTCCAGGGATAGCATCACCTACAGTAGACTGGGCCATCCAACATAATTAACAATCAATAACGTGCTATAGCTATGCCCACAGCCCATCTGATGGAGGCAATTCCTCAATTAATATCCCCTCTTTCCACGTTGTGTCTAGGTTTGTGTCAAGTTGACAAAAACTAACCATGACACTGGGACACAGGTCTCTAGTTACTGGGGGTGGGGGAAGAATTCTACCAAAACAAAGGTGATCTTGCAAAGAGGCACAGAGCATCTCATTGCCATGGTAACAGCTGCTGAGCTTCTGACACAGCCTGTAGCCCTGGTAAACACAAACGTGTCATCTCATTTTTAATGAAAAATAATAGCATTCTTGAACCCATTGCACTAGTTCCACAAGGAGAGCTCTGACCTGACACCAAGGCAAATCAGCAGGACTTCATCGTCAATCAGGCCAGGCTTTCTCTGGAAATTAGGGTATTAAGCTATGCGCAAGCATAGCTTGCCTTGAATGTCACTGGAGTTGGAGTTTCTATAAACATCACCTTTTTCTGCCCCTGTCGCTGCCCGGCACTCCTGGGATGGAGCAAAATAAGCATTTGCTTATTGATTCTAAACAATTGGAACCCTTATATACTTATGGTGGGAATGTAAATTAGTCCAGTCACTATGAAAGTCACTGCGGAGGTTTCTCCAAAAAGAAAAACTAACACTTGATTCCCCATATGACGCGGCTACAGTACCCCTGGGTGGAGATGACGTATGTTTGGAGCTGAGTGCTCCACACAGCCACAAGGACGTGATCTTGAAATCAGACATAGAGCCAGTTTCTCTCTTATGAGTGTAAAGGCATGGAGTGTTTACAGTAAGCACTGCCTATACATAGGTAAGAATAACACAGGACACCTGTCTCCTCTGACATTCACAGCAGCTGGGACAACTGTCACTGTTGACTGTCAACAGAGTGGATCACAACAAGTGGGAGCTTCCCAAGGTCACCTCAGGTAGATGTCACCAGGACTTCAGTTTCCAGAGATTGTCAGCTCCCATATCTACCTTCTTCTGGCAACCAAAACTCCTGAGTCTCCACCTATCTGTGGTATGGCAGGGTTAGGTGTCAGTCAATGCTCTGCAGACAGTCCCTACCCCATGGCCTACCACCTGCCCAACCCTGAGCTTTAGCATTTCCTTCTTACTGTTATGTGTTCCAAAGGTCACCCTATGAAAGCTTATTGTCTTTCCAGCAGGAACGACATCTTCTCTATTTTAATCTAAGCAGTGATGCTACTTGCTGTCCTTTTCTGGGGCTGATTGATTGTGGGAGACATTCTAGCATGGCTCCCATTCGGTCTCCATCTGTGCCTCCCTCTTCCATACACTCTTCCTGTTAATCAGTGCTCACCCTCTTGAGCCCAAGTTATGAGACAAAGATTATTCATCCTGGGTGTGTTTTGTTGTTTAAAGGGGAACTTGTTTTTTGTGGGTTTTTTTCCCACAAAATTTTTGTGGTTTTTAATGGATGTTTACAGGTTGTAGTCTGTATCTAGGAGCACATTTCAGGGACTCCAGATGTTCCTGGAGCGGGTGCAAACAAACGGAACCCTCATATACTGGTGGTGGGAATGTAAATTAGTCCAGTCACTACAGAAGTCACTGTGGAGGTTTCTCTAAAGAAAACCTGACAATCGTCGGTCTCCTATAAGACCCAGCTATAGCACCTCTGGGTATTCATCCAAAGGCCTTAGATTGACATTGCCACAGCAGAGAGACACTTGTACATCTGTGTTTACGGAAGTGCTCTTCATTATAACTAAGGAATGGAGACGACCCAGGAACCCAACAAGAGAGGGCTGAATAAAAATAAATGTATCCCAGCCATAAAGAAGAACAAAGTTAAGTCATCTGTAGGAAAATGGGTGCAACTAGACGCAATCATGTCCAGTGAATTACGTCAGTCTCAAATAGACCAACTACAGAGTTCCTCTCATTTGTAGCTCCTGGATGTTATTGAGATAAACACAAGTGTGCATGACTATACAATATGAACACAGAAGTAAAACTGACTGAGTCAACCTGAAAGACTAGTGGGGGCAGGGAGGGGTGAGAAAAGGAAATGTAGGGAGATGTGAGGGGGCTCGATGTGCAATAAACCCACATGTGAAAGCTTTAGCATTGATTTAGAAATGCCGTTAAAAAAAAAAAAAAAAAAAAAAGACAGCAGGGATGGTGGCCCGATTTGTAGATAAACTGTTGGCCTTTCAAGAGTGACAACCAGAGTTTGGACCCCCTGCATCCATGTAAAAATCAGACTAACATGGTGTCTTAGTTAAGGTTTTACTGCTGTGAACAGACACCATGACCAAGGCAAGACTTATAAATGACAACATGTAATTGGGCTGGCTTACAGGTTCAGAGGTTCAATCCATTACCATCAAGGTGGAAGCATGGCAGCATCCAGGCAGACATAGTGCAGGAGGAGCTGAGGGTTCTACATCTTCATCCGAAGAAAGTCAGGAACAGACTGGGCATCCTCAGACAGCTAGGAGGAAGATCTCCAAGCCCACCCCCACAGTGATACACTTCCTCCAACAAGCCCACACCTTCTACTAGTGCCACTCCCTGGGATGACTACCACACATGGCATCCCATGTGACCCCAGCCCTCTAGAAAAGTGAAGAAAGGAGATCTCCGAGGCAAGCTGGCTGGCTCGACCACATCAGAGCTCTCTGGGGCTCCGTATATGAGGTGAGAACAATCAAGGAAAACACCCACATCAACCTCTGACCTCCACAGGCACATGCACAGATTTGCACTGCGTCATCATATGTATGTGCCCACAGTCACTCGAGTATGCACACCTGTATGTACACCCCCACATATCCACATCCAGTGATTTCTTTTTAAGAAGGAATGAGTACAAGAGATAAGCATCCTTTTTCCAAGGTCTCACTGACCTACTCTTCCCACAGAAAGGGAACTGTAAGTAAAGAAGCAGAGGAAAGCAAAGGAGAAAGACACTTCCTTCCCTCTGTCTCCCAGGCTGAAGAACCCATCTGTCACCTTTATTGGAACTTCACTCACCCTCTGCCTGCCTTAAGCCTAACCCAAGCAGCAGTGCGGTCTTACAAAGAAAGATGGAAGCCATCCCAGCTGCCCTTTCACATGCGTGTGAAATTACTGTGATGGCCTGGTACTGTCTCCGGCCAGCAGAGCGGAGACACCACCAGCTACTGATAACTCATTCCATGGAAGTGTGAGACCTTCGCACTGAGCAAGCTGGTTTCTTCAGTTCCTTAACAGAACCTGACTCTCAGCTGCACCACCACCTGATGAATATGTTACAATCAGGGCAATTAGCACAGAGCCTGGGCTGCCTGGCTGGTGTGTGAAGACAGTCTTAGAAATCAAGCTCAGAGGTGTCCCATTCCATGCCTGCTGTTTGCCTGTAGCTCTGATGGGGGGAAATAGTGATGGTCATGACTACGGGAAGGTGTGTATCTCTGGTCTCCTCTCTGAGTCCCAGCATTGAATTCATGGTTATAGATTCAGTGAGGTCCAGGACAATCAGCCCTGGACAGTTACCTTCGTGGGTAGCCATGTGACAAGTCACCTCTCTGAAGACTAGCAAGGCACATAAAGCCCTTTCTATAAGCAACCAGTTGTCATGGTCTCTCGGACCACGATCTCCTCCCATGATTCATACATCAATCCCATGGAAGGCTGTTGCTCACACGCCTGCTCCTGAAGAGAGCTTCGAGTCCTTGTGCTTAGTACTTACACAGCCTGGAGTACTTTGTCTCCTGCAACAATGAGTTCCCACCCATACTTTCATGTCTCATATACATGTCCCTCTTCCATAAAGTCTTCCCTGACCCCAAACCCAGGCAGGCTATTATCTCTGTCTCTTACTACAGTCATACCACTTGCCCAACAGAATAATGGCTGCATAGTCATTGCCTAATTTCCTCTATTGGACAGTCAGCCCTATCAGTTACTGATGAATGAACCAGTAAGCTATGTTAAAATTGACACTCCAGTCGCGTTACCATCCCCTGTGTTCCTGGTAGAAGATGGGGCTATATCTTCTGGGAATGAATGGACAGAAGACTCATTTCTCCTATTTTGTCCCAAGGCATTGTGACAGTTCACACAGGCTCCATGGGTTTTTCAGATAGAAGCTTGATGGCTTGCCTATCTGTCTGGAGAGCAGGTCATGACTTCCTGGAAGAACTTCCTCCCCTTCCCAAAGCAGAAGGGAAGCCAACATTATTTCTAACAGTACTCCATGAAACTTCACAGAACACAACCCACCCACATCACAGGCTTGTTGGCAGTGACCTTTGGCTTGTGCAGAGATGGAGTACAGAGCCCTCTCTAGACAAACCTCACCCATTCAAAGTACAGTGCAGGCTAGCATTCATGTTACAAGAGAGACCATCATGGTGCCTGCTCTGAAAGGGTGATGAAAGGTCAGCCAGGTCACTCTAGCAGCCTGAGACATACAATCTGCTAGTCATCTGTGGGGAATTCGCTGCCCCAGGGAGATAATTCAAGGTCTTCGTGCTAAGTTCTAGCTGTGTCAGGTCAGTACCGGAGATGGTTCTCCTGCTTGCTGGTTCCTGACAGTTAGAGGTTCTGTTAAAAGCAGCTAAGAGCACTAAGCAGCAGGAGGCTGGTGTGAATCCTCAGAGAGGTCATTACACATGTGTCCATGTGAAGGGCACCTCATCCTGGTCCCCTGGCCCTGTAGAGTGAATGGGGTTGAGTGTCACTACGTCCCCAATAGTCTAGAAGAGAGTGTGTTGCTCCTCTTCTCTGGGCCACATTGGATGAATTATCTTGGGTAACACATTGTTGTGCAAGCTTATATATGTTTGTTTTAAGAGACACTGTTCTCATTTATAGAGTTTATACTCCAGGACCACACAACAGAGCAACAACAATAACCCCCTTCCACCGTACACAAGCATGTTTAAGATTTTATATTGAGCTATGTTTGTGGCTACATTGGGCCATCAACAACCTGAAGACCACAGGTTGAACACCCTTAGCTAGAATGATCTGAAAAAGACCATACAAAAGAACAAACAAAAGAATATAGCAAGTTCCTGCCTGGTTGAAGCATTACACATAATTGCAAGCTTCTTTGTTTTCTACTTTGGTCCAATTCTGGAGGACTTAACAGAGAAAGGCATTCACACTTTAAACAGCTCACCAGGCTCTCTCTTTTCCCATGGATTCCATCTTCCTGAGGTTCACTCAACCTGCCTGCCCTTCAATTTCAGATACATATAATGAGAGAATAAATAAGAGATGACTCCAGTTTTCTTGGCTCTTAAAACACACACCACACCTCTGTCCACCCATAAATGATGGTATCAAAGTTTTCTAATGTGATACCAGTCCCCTGTGGGGACTCAGCTTCTCTGAAAAGGAGGAAGATGTGACCTCCTGCTGGCAAGTGACATAAAATGTAATTTTAAAGCCAGGCTGTCTCTGCCCAGGGCATGGACTCTCAAATGTCTTCCTAACACACCTCCTCCACAAGCCAAGATTTGAGCCCAAACATCAGAGGTTACTCAGCAGGACCAGGAGGTGAGGGGAGGGATGGGGATGTTCCTGCGCAAAATTACTGGCATTTCTTAAACTATGGAAAAGTCAAGAAGCTATTTTTCAACCAAAAATCCTGGCTGCATTTGTTGTAATAAAGTGGGGAGCCCAAAGGAGATTACAGATTACCCCATTAGTACATAGCTTTACTGAGAGACAACAGAACAACCATTTCTGCTATGTGAGTCTCCTGAGATTTCTCACACTTGGCTAGCCACTCCAGGCAAGCGGCTCTTCTCTGAAAAGTGACCTGAGTCCCCGAGAGACCGACAACAGGAAGAGTTTAGCGTGCTTAAGCAGCTCAGATCTCCATCTCTCTAGAAGATTGACTCTGTCAACTTTGCAGGGATTTAAAGGAGGGATTCCCAGGGCTCTGAGGGCTTTGATCTGCTGTGTGGCTCACTGGATGCTGTCCACTGAAAGGGGATTGCTAAGAATCTCTGTATTTAGGGTCCCTGATGTCTTAGGGTTTTCTACCTTTTCAGAGTTTTCTCTGGTCTCCTACACTAACTCTAAAACGGTGGAGTCTCAGGTCAGGAAGAGAGTGTGTAATTTTTTTTTCATCCATTCTGTGTCAAACATTAATTGGAAAACCACCACTGTGGACCCTGGGCCTGAGTTGCAGGCAGGACTAGGACACTTGAGTCAACGTCATCGATCTCTGACATGGACTTCCAAGTACTGCTGTTCATAAACTTCTCCAACGGCTTTCCCTAAGCCACAGTGACTGATGCCACGCTGCCAGGCGTGAAAACCGAGACTAGGACATCACACCCAGTAGACTACATAAGACCCCAGGTGTTTCCATTCATGTTAAATTGTTACCCTGGGTAGTTTTTCATGGTAGCCTGTTTCCCAGTGTGAAGGAGCTGGGTAGCAACAGGAGATGTCCCTGCCCTGAGACTGTTATGGAAATATGTCAACCACCAGCTTAAGCAACATGATTAGACTACACCTAAAGTGGATTTCACAGAGCTGCTTCCTCCAGCAGGGCATGGCCTCTGCTGTCTTGAATCAGAGCAGCTGTGCTCACTAGCGAAGACCCTCAAGAGAGAGGCTTGGTATGTCCTGTGTCCCCTGGAGCTCACAAACCTTCACAAGATTCTCACAAGACCTTTTTCCTTCCTGGGTAGAGGATGTGGGAGGTGGACTGGGGTTTGAGGCTCTCAGTAAGGTGACTGATGTAAGTTGCACAGGAAACTTCCCAAAGATGTGATCACTCTAAGTCACCCATGCTCCCGTAAGGATCTCTAAATTGACCAGTTATCAAGAGAGACTTGCATGGAATCTTTTCTTGGATCTGTCACCCCTCTATCTCCAACAAATACATATATTTTTATGTCTCATCAAAAAAAAAAAATCACATGACACTAGGTATCTGGGATCAGATTGCGTGCTCCAGAAATACATCTTAGTCTTGGCTCTCCCAAGTCTAGAACCAAAATAAGAACTAGAAGGTACTTGGCTCTCGGGGATGGACTATGAAGTGCCAATAAATCTTAGCTCTTCCTACGTATTCATTGCTAGAAAACCCTATGAACTGTGGGCCAGAGAAGACTGCCGGGCAACCCCCTGGCAAACTCTGTGTGTGTGTGTGTGTGTGTGTGTGTGTGTGTGTGTGTGTGTGTGTGTGTCTGTGTGTCTGTGTGTGTGTATACATACGTACTGCATATGTTTATGCATATGTGTATAGGGTACATACACGAATATCCAGAGGATGTACCAATGGATATAAAGGTTGAAAGAAGGCTTCGGTTATCTTTTTCTACTATTCTCCACTTTACTGTGTTGAGGTAGGGTCTCTCATTGAATCAGAGGTTCTCTGTTTCAGTTAGGCTGACTGGCCACCAAGCTCTCAGGATCTGCCTGTTTCTGTCCCCCCACCTCCTGCCCGCCCCCTCCTAGTCCTGGAGCTACACACAGGAATGCCCAGATTTAGATGTGTGTGTGTATGCTAGGGACACAAAGTCAGATCGCCAGGCTTGCACAATAAGCATTTCTATCCACCAAACATCTTCCCAGCCCTTGCAATGGCTCTGCTCGAGTCACAGAAGCCTGACTGGTCCATAAGCAATAACTCTAGGTAGTCACAATCTGAAAAGAAGACCCTATAATATATGGTCAGTATAAGGTCAGTGTCCAGTATGTGCCCAATATGACTTAAGCCAACATACTGCAGTGGTATACACAATGGAGGAATGAAAGGGCAGCACTGCTATATGGCTATCCCACTGTGACTGTCATTATCCATGCCATAACAAGAGAAGCATGGATGATTGGCAGCTCGTATATCTCAGAGCCCGCCATCCACAGCATCCATTGCAGAATCTCTCCGAGTACGCTGGAAATTTACAGCCCAGGGCAAGGTGCGGTGTGAGTGTCTCTTAAAATAAATAAACAAAGAGTAACAGCAACAAAACAAACACGAAACCACCTGGCATCATGTGGAAGGAAAGTGTGACCCCTGCTGGATGCTCTTGGAACTGACTACCACCAGGCAAAGAAAGAGAAGGCAGAAAGGGACAGACGGAACAAGAAAAAAGAAAAGGTTTATACTGATGTGCTAACCCAAAGCCCCTCTAATCCGCAGCCCCTCTTTCTATGAATGGAGGTTGAGTAAGGCAGTCTGATGAACCTCTCGGCCGCGTAGTGCCCGTGTCTCCCGATACCCCAGTATCCTCACGGGGAGAAACCAGCCTGCATTCACCCCAGGAGGCAGAGCATGATTCTCCCACATATTTCAAACGACTTTGAGGCACAGTTTTGTGGACAATCCTGCAGTGACTGAGCTTGGAGAACTGGTATGTGACGGGGACAAGAAGCCTTTGTGTACTGAACACTGCTGGCTTGTTAGCACTCCCTTTGCCAGTTCGCTGTGGGAGGGGTGGCGGGGTTGTTTTGCTTTGTGAAATTCAGTCCTCTTGCACACTCTCCTCTGCCCACCCTGAGGACAGAGAAAAGGTGCAGAGACAGTGGGGAAATCAAAGCTCACCTAAACTTCAGAATAGGGAAAGCTGGAAAGAATGAACCCTTGGCCTCATAAAACACCCCCTCTTCCCTGACAGAGCAGGATGTCTCAAGCCTGGACAGTGTGGCTGGAATGAGGTACCAAGTACAGCCCAGCTCCTGATGTCACAGATCTGCCCGGGGATTCCTTGGACTGGATACCCACTCCTTCTTATCTGCCAAATATGCAGATGCTTAGCAGAGACCATGTCTCTTTTATCCACAGTTTGCAGAGAGTCCACCAATGTCCTGGATGTCTTGTTTGTGGCAGACGTACACACCTCTCCTCCCTTAGGCCCACAGCTAAGTCAGACAAAGTAGTCCTAGCTGGACTGAACTCATCCCATCTGTAGACTCTGGAAACTTAAGGACACCCAAACTCAGCTTTCCTGTGAATGGTCAAGGATGGGAGTGGCCCTGTGCCCACCTGTCACCACTTGACACATATAAGAAGATGCAAGGGTATGAAGCCCCTTTTGCCATCAAAGAGACAGAAAGGCAGCCTCCCATATTGACTGCCTATGTCCTGAGTTTGTCCCGCTGAAAAAAAATGTTCCTCCCCTGTGTCACAGGATCCCAAAGATGCCACCAAGTCCAGAGCTACCATAGTCTCCACTAGATGCCACTAAGTCCAGCAGCAGCAGCAGGAGGGGCAGTTCAGCATCTCTCACACCACCTTTGCTCTGATCCCAGCACCTCCATCACAGTCTTACCACCCTCCCCACCACTCCTGCCACCATTTCCACAGCCCTGAGCACCATCCCTGACACGGTAGCAGTAACCACAGTCACCATCCCCTTCAGCAGGGCCACCAATAACCACTCCCATCACAACCACCATTGCCAATTACTATAGCAACATCCACACTATCACACCACAAGCAAAATCCCCTCCTCTGGAAGATGCTAATTTGTTTCTGTTCCAGGAAACTGGGTGACTGTCAATTAAGGTGGAACATCAAGAGGAGGGCAGAGGAAAGGAAGTTAGGAAGTGAAGAGAAGATCAGAACGTGGGAAAAGCTGAGCTCGCAAACCCTGGCAGGGACTTTGTGTGGGAATTTGTTGCTGCTGGTAGGGTCACCACTTGGTACAAGGAAAATATAAGGCGAGCAAAACGGTATTTTGTATCTTTCTTCTATTTTTACCTCGTCCTAAGTGCTGGGTGTGAGCTCTGGGACCTTGTGTATAGCTAGACTCCAGCTCCTTCAACGCTCTCTTTCCCTGTTCCTCACCTGCCACACTGTCGGGGCACTCGGGCACTCTCTTGGCCTCATCTCCTCCTCTGTGAGCTGGGTACTGCAGCAGTTTGTGGGGTGGCCCATGATTAATGGGATGGTAATCATCGCCACTGCGTGGTTATATATGCATCATTAGCCAGGAGTTGGCACTGGATGTACGAAAAGTGGATTTGCTTTGCTCTTATTAACCTTTTATGTCTTTTTCAGAGTCTAATCCCCATGCATTCAATTAGCATTAAAAATAGTAACAAATGGTCTTTTAGGATTGACTAGGGGTGAAACACGGGAGATAGGAGATGGGAAATAAATTCTACTGAACATACATGACAGGCACAGTGATGGTCCATATGGAAGTACCCAAATGAAAACAGATGAAAAAGTTTGGGATGCCCCTTAATGTACAGTGTTACCGCATCCCGTGCCTGCTGCCTGGATTTTGGAGCACCACTGTGGCCCACACGTCTCTATAAGGATGGTGGAATGAAACCACAGGAAATTAGACCCTTGGGCCCCGAGATCTGTCTTTATGGATATGAGCTGCCCACCTCTGACCTTTGTGTGTAGTGTGGATGGTTGAAGGAGTTGCGTGCATGTACATGCCCGTGTGTGTAAAGACCAGCAGTTGACACTGGGTATCTTTCATAAGCACACTGCATATTATTTTATGAGCTGAGGTCAACCTGGTGCTCACTGTGCAGCTAGACTGGCTAGCCAGCAAGCCCAGGGGATCCCCCCCAACCCCTGTCTTTGCTTCCCCAGCGCTGAGACTGCAGATGGGCCTAACACTCTAGGCTTTTTACCTAAGTGCTAGGAACCCAGACTCAGGTCTTCAAGCTTACATAACAACTAAGCCATTCATTGCACAGCCCATTTTTCTATGAGATAATAAGTTCTAAGGTTTTGAAGCACCTTTTATTTTGTTCTCACTGTTATATTGTAGCTAAGTCAAGGGTTCTGAAATCTTTCTTTCTGGTTCTTTTGTATCAGCAGCCTGACTATAACACAGACCCTAAGGGAAGGTTCCAAAGCTTTGACTTCAGTCCGGGTATCTCATGTCCTCAACCCTTCCCCCACTTCCCGTCACACGCAAGCTGGGCTAGTGTTCTCTTCCATTCCCATCTCACACTGTGCATGTCTGTACCTTCCTACACTGTGTCTGATATGCCCACCTTCCATTCCTTGGGTGAGGGGAACAGCAAGCCCAAGGCAACTTGATCTTCACGGCCGCCAGTGCAGGGTCAAGGATGGTAGCCATTAGCTAACATCATTAGCACTCAGGACAGGTTTCTAGAGGCCATTTGGGAGGACATTCAAGGCCTTCTGACTGACTTAAGAACCCTTGTCTCTTAGTAAACCCCAATGAAAATGATGGTCTGTTGAAAAAGAATGGACCTTGGAATAAGACCCAGGGACGTAGCACACCCACCTCTGGGCAGGTGGGGGCCTGGCTCCACCCTTGGTTGGTCCTGACATGATGCCAGGTTTCATGATAGATCAGACAAGTAATTAAATACAGCTCTCTGAGAGTATAAAATTGATCACCAAAATAGCTCATGGCATGTATCAAAAAATGTTTGTTTACAGACAGCTGACGGGGTGCTAATTACCTCCTGACACCCTCCGATGACACACATTCATTCCCCATGCCGGTCTTGACAGCCGTGAAGTGTGTGGCTGTCACCCCAACTCACTGAGCAGCAATTCCCCTAGCTGAAGCCTTTGACCTCCTTCCCCTTTAAGTGACAGGGATCAGCTGGTCCTCGCTGCAGGCAGCCTGACCCTTGAAGAACCTTTTTTTTTTTTTTTTTTTGCAGCAATCCTTTCAACTAGAGAACTGTGTTCTCTGGGCTTCGGGTTCCAGATAATTGCTGTGTGATTGTACATCAGAGCCCTTGGCAGCTTGTTACGGAAACGAAACCCCTCCAGATGTGGGTGAATGCAACTCGAGGCAAGCCCATATTTTAATTGGCGCCCTGAGAACCCCTGACCAAAACTCCGTTTTTCCCGATTTGGGATTATAATTCTCCACTCACTGATTTCAAAGTTCTTCTTCCTGTTTCGTTTCCTACTTGAGCTAAGAGCCAGTCACTGAAATTCCTTCCGATTTCTCAGTTAGGGTTAGGTAGGGCTCGTGAGCTGCTGGCCTGCCTGAGCCAGGTTGGGGTTGGCCCATCTTCTCTTGCCTCAGCTGTGGAAGTGGGTATCTAGGTCCTGCAGAAAATGTCTACTGTTCTCACTCACATTTCATGAAGTAGTAATCAAAAGGGCTCTGGTGTTGGGCAAGTTCAGGGGCTTCGGCTCCCGACTGCCTTCCTATTGAGTTCTCTTCTTCCATCTCTGTTTTGTGCACTCACTTAACAGTATTTATTGATTGCCTTTGATGGGATAAGCATTGTGCCCAGCCCTGGCTCCTGCAAAAAAAATGAGTCTCTCAGGGAGTTCATGCACAGAGACGAGAACAGAATATGGCAGCCAAGCAGATCCTGCCAGAAGGACCAACTCTGGGAATGTGGCCATATGTTGGATAACCTCAGGGTGCTTAGAGAGGGTCTAGGTTCTTAAAAATCTGCCTGATGCTTAAGGTGTATGTTCTTGAATGTCCTCATACAGCTGGAGTGTGAGCTTGGGAATCTAGAAAGAACATACAGAAGCTGGAGGCAGGAGCTGATGCAGAGGCTGTGAAGGAGTGCTGCTTACTGGCTTACTCTGGCTTGAAATCTCTGCAATTGTCCTAGATAGCTTTATGTCAACTTAACATGAGCTAGAGTTATCCGAGAAGAGGAAACCTCAACTGAAAAAAAATGTCTCCATGAGATCCAGTCGTAGGGGCTGGAGAGATGACTCAGCCGTTAAAGGCTAGGCTCACAATCAAAAATATAAGAGATCCGGTTGTAGGACATCTTTAAAGCTGATTGGCTAGGAAGGGCCCCACTTAGAAGGTTTATCCTATTGTGGGTGGTGCTATCTGTGGGGCTGGTGCTCCTGGGTTCTATAAGAAAACAGGCTGAGCAAGCCTGAGTAAGCCAGTAAGCAGCACTCCTCCACAGCCTCTTCATCAGCTCCTGCCTCCAGGTTCCTGCCCTGATTGAGTTGAATTCCCAATGATGGACTATGATGTGGACATGTAAGCCAAATAAACCCTGTGATCCCCAAGTTTCTTTGGATGAGATGTTTCGTTGCAGCGATAGTAACCCTAACTAGAATAGCAATCTTCTTTCCTCAGCCTCTCCTTGCTGGGATTACAGGAATGAGCCACTACATCCAGATCAACACATATGTTCCTACGGATTTAGTCCATAAAATGTATTCGGATGCCTTCACTTCAGCAAAATCACAGATTATGATTTAAAGTGAAGCTGCTTAACACAGATCCCAAATGAGAATCTCCCGGTTACAAATGCAAATGTCCTCAACAGGAGAGACATGTGCATCTGCTTTTAGTCAGACAGAAGTCTCCCCGTGTCTGCTACTGTCACTCGCTTTGGCACAACCATAATCCACATGTCAGAGCTGGAGGAATGGCTCAGCAGCTAAGAGCTTTGGCTGCTCTTGCAGAGGGCTGGGATTTTATTCCCAGAGCCCACAGCACAGCTGACTATCTTCAGCAATTCTGGGAGCAGGGGAATCCAACTCCGTCTTCTGAAATCCCCAGGAAATATCTAAATGTGGTTCACAGACATATACGCATATACAGAACAGCCACATGCGTTATTAAAATAAAATAATGATTCCTATACTGAAGAGGCATATCTGGGGTGGTGGATTTTGTGCCCTGTACAAAGTACGGGGGGTATCACACATTCCTTCAGGTTTACATGTGTTTGTGCCCCTGCTGTCTGAAGTGGAGGCCACAGTGGGAAGCAGGTACCTCCAGAAGACCAAGGAAAGAAGATGCAGGCCCCCTATTGTGGCCAGCCTCTAGAAAGCTACTATGCAACCCTGGAAAGTTCCTTAGCCCAGTTCATCCTGACCCCCGGAGGGCCCTTTGCTAAGCCATTTTGTGCTAAATCTCGTGAAATGTTTTCTATGTTCTTTCTAGACCCCATGCTCACACTCCAGCTGTGTGAGGACATTCAAGCACACACCCTCCTCCTCACATAGACATTTAAGAGCCTAGACCCTTTGTGAGTACCTGAGGTCACCCAACATCCGTCAACCTTGAAGAGCAGACAGAACAGGGTAGCTTAGAGAGGTCAATTCTAGAGCATATAGCAAGGACAGAAGGAGGTAGAAGTGAGGGGGGTGTCATAAACTGAACTGTGATCACACTGTGTCCACAAAGGTCCAAAGTTGGGTCCCTTGATTACACACGAGCATGTTTAATATCTTCTCAATTTGGAAGAGTAAAAGAATGAATCTTTATTCAAAGGCATTGAGTAAATGTTACAGGAAGCCCTACTATGAAGCACTATGATCATCAAACTAAATCCTAAGTGGTTATCTGACCTTCTAAGAAGTCAGGATTGCTACAAGGAAGCCTGTCTTCCCTTCTAGACCAGCATCAGTTGACATGGAAAGTCCCTACGCTTTTATCCAGGAAACAAGCTGGACTTGTTCTCTCTCTCTTTTCTTTCTTCTCTCTCTCTCTCTCTCTCTCTCTCTCTCTCTCTCTCTCTCTCTCTCTCTCTCTCTCTCTCTCTTTTTGTTTGTTTGTTTTTCGAGACAAGGTTTCTCTGTATAGCCCTAGCTATCCTGAAACTCATTTTGTAGACCAGGCTGGCCTCGAACTCAGAAATCTGCCTGCCTCTGCCTCCCGAGTGCTGGGATTAAAGGCGTGTGCCACCACACCCGGCTTCTCTTTTTAACTTTACAAAGAAAGTGACTTCTGAATGGTTCATCTTGTTCTTTATTTCAGCTTTCCTCAACCCCTTTCTTGTCTGCAATCACACATACATTCTCTACCTGCTCCACCAAAATACCTGTTGAATTTCACGGAGGGAAACATGCCCTGATTGCAGATTTTTTTTGTTTTTTACAAAAGCTTGACTCAGACCTTTAACTAGTAATCTCTGTGGTTTGACCAAAGGGAGTGGCTGGGAATTTCCTAGCTTTCAGGTTCCACCTGGGAGAGGTACTCCATCAAGGAAGGAAATGCTTTTCTCTTCAGGATTCCTGGCTTGGGGTGGGTGGCAGCTGGGGTTGGCTTTTGGGGGTGAGGGTGGAAAGAGGAAGGAGAGGGACGGGCAGAACCACTGGCAACCCAGGGTCATTTCCATGGCCCCTAATCATGAACGTCAGGGAAAAGCTACCCAGAGCTCTGAAAGAGAAGCCCAGACACAGCCGCTCAAGCACCAAGAGAAGCATAAGGCTTGAGTTTCCCACAGAACAATCCTGACAGGAAAGGAGATTGGAGTCTTACTTATGTGTAATTTTATATATTATATACATCATACCAATTTAGCCCAAATTGGCCTTTTCTTCGTGCTGGTTTCTGTTTCATTTAAGAATAACGGTGCCTACTGGATATGGGTTTACACACCTGTAATCTTAATGCTAGGCAGAGGGAGGCAAAAATATCTTAAGTCGGAAGCCAGCCTAGGCTAAATAGAAAGATTCCCATCTCCAAAACCAAGAGCTTGGAACATAAGTAGTAGAGCCTTGCCTAGTCTGTACAAGGCCCTGGATTTGATCTGCAGCATCAATAGCAGTAAATATAACAACAACAACAACAATAGTTAAATAATGATGGTGGTGGTGCTGATGATGATGGTAGTGATGATGATGACAAAGGTGATGAGGGGGGTGGTGGTGATGATGATGATGATGATGATGATGATGATGATGATGGAAATGGTACCTGACATGCAACTTTGGTACACAACCCCAGGTTTGGCAGACTGCTTGGGAGAACCAGAGTTAACACTGCTGTCCAGGCCTCTAGTCTTTCATGCTGAAGATGAAACCCAAGGCCTATTGCATGCCAAGAAATTGCCACCTAAGCCTATAATCCTGATCTGTGCCTAGTTCCTTGAGTTCAATAAAACAGGGGTAGTCATATGATGTCCCCATGACTTGGGGGGTGGGGGCATCTCCATACAGCAGCCATGGGAAAGCGTCAAGACATGGAGAAAGAGCCTAACACTGACAGGGAAAACCAGTCAGGGCCATTTATATTCAGACATGTACTGGGCACTCATTTTAAGACCTCAGAATGGGCTGGCACAGCACACTCCGAAGGGGTCGCTGGAGCAGTGTTGTCAGAGTGGTTGCTGCCTTTGGGGGAATGGTCCTCTCATGTCTATGGTCTGCATCGGAAGAGACAAAGGGTGAAGGGAAAAGATGCAGAAGGTCTGGGAACATCTTCGCTTGTGAGATTGGCTTTGGGATAACATTTTCCTTACACCCCCCAACACACACACACACACACACACACAATATGAGCAGAAAGGACCCTCACAATCAATCATTCTAGCCCCTGGCCATATGTGACTGTTTATACTCACAGTTCGTCCCTCTGGCTGCAGTAGATCTTTGGGGCGATCCAGCCCACATGCATCATGACTGGATCCAGAGCAAGGATGTCCCGGCTTTTAACATGGCAACATGGTGCTGCCATTTACACGCTCATCCTTCAGAACCTCATGATTGAGGTTTTAAGAATCACAGAAAAAGAAAAAGAAAAAAACAAAACCTCATTGTGTTTTGAGAAGTTTACAGTTTGGTGTTGGACCATGTTAATAGCTATTCTGGGGTGCATGCAGCCTGATGAAATCAGGAGTGCCTGCCACCTACGAACTCAAGGCAGGAGGATCGTGAGAAGATCAAGGCCAGCCTGAGCTACATGAGATGTTGTCTTAAAAAAAATAAAGGAGGAGGGGAGGGAGGGACAGAGAGAGGAAAGAACAGAGGGGATGGAGAGAAGGAGGGAACAAGGGAAGGAAATCAAGGCTGTTCTAACATTAAAAGAAGATATGGCTTCACGTTCTCCATGTCTTGATGCTTCCCCATGGCTGCTGTATGGAGAGGCAGGCAGTTCTCAGGCCAAGGTAGGAGACCAGGTGAGGGGTGAGTCCTGAGGTGTGGAGCACATGTCTTGGAGTCAGAAGGTCAGGCCTGGTTTCCTATGAGAGATGAACTGCTATGTATGGTACCTTTTTCAAGGGCACTGTCAGGGCAAAATGTCCATTGGTGATGGACCAGCAGTTGTGGCTGAGTTGAGTTCTCTGACCACAAGGCCTTTTCGGTGTCTAACCTAATGTGTTTAAACTATAAATTGACTTTAATAATAATATCAGTAAACCTGAGTTAGCCTAAGATGTTTACTTAAATCCTGGATGTTTTATGAGCAGCTGCCATTGGGCTTCAGATGGACCTTGTACTTAAAATATTTTAAATAACTAGTTTGTATTAGAGGCAAAAAATAAGAGGCCAAGGTTTAAAAAACTACATTCCGGAAAACAGTAATGACTTATAAAATAACAAAAGAAATAGTAACTGTATGGGTTAAATCTTCTCATTGTTACTGCAAAACAACCTGAAAACAAACCAAATAACTGTATTGGTTAGCTTTTATTGTGGTGATTAAAACATCAGGACAAAGGCAACTTATAGAAGAAAGAGTTTATTTGGGGGTTATGATTCCAGGGAGTTAAAGTCAGTGATGGCAAAGCAGGCATGGTGACTTAAGCAGCAGCTGAGAGTTCAAATTGTGAACCACAAGCAGGAAGCAGAGAGGGCGACTAGAAATGGTGTGAACCCTCCAAAGGGTTCAAAGCCCCATCTAGTGACACACTTCTCCAACGAAGCCACACCTCCTAAGCCTTTCCAAGCAGTACCACCAGCCAGAGACTGAACATTCAAATGCCCAAGACTGTGGGGGCATCTCATTCAAATCACAATGACTTAAACAAAGGAAAGCTGTATTCTGATTAGTTTTGGAGGGCTCAATCCATGGCAGCTGGGATCTATTGCTTTGGCCTGAGCTGAAACATAGCACCATGGTGACTTGAATGTGTACAGAAGCTGCTCATACCAAGGAAGTCAGGAAACAGAGAGGGGGAGTGGGGGGATGACTTACTTCCTCCAATCCCCACCTCTTAAGGCTTTCAGAACCTTCCCAAACAGCACTACAAACTGTGGAGGAAGTCCTGAACACATGAGCCTATGAGAGATGCTTCATATTCAACCATCACCATAAGAATAAGAACATAATAGTTCCATGTTATCTATAAAGCGTATGTTCAAAGGCTCCTAGTAGCTGCAGATAGATAGTAACAAATCCTACATAACTGTGTTCTATATATCCCTATAATGAGGTTCAGTTTTTAAATCAGGCACATTAAGAGATTCACTATAATAACAATGATAAAATTATAACAATATACTAAAGTAGAATTGCCAACGTCAACAGCTCTTGGGCTTTGGAGCCATTACTGACTGAGTCGCCTGAACACGACACTGAACAGAACACCCTGACAGCTGGTGTGATAACTCCAGTGAGTGCCGGGCAGACAGGCAGCACACACAAGGCAGACAACACACTGACACATCCCGGAGGATAGAACAGAACACCTAAGCGATTTCTATACCACTCAGAATGCTGTGCAATGTAGAACTTAAAAATTACTTACTGCTGGAATTTTCCATGTACCATTTTCACACTGTTATGGATCCTGGGGGTAGCGGCTGGTTTTGTGTGTCAACTTGACACAAGCTGGAGTTGTCATAGACAAAGGAGCTTCAGTTGAGGAAATGCCTCCATGGGATCCAGCTGTAAGGCATTTTCTCGATTAGTGATTAAGGGTGGGAGGGCCCATTGTGGGTGGTACCATCCCTGGGCTGGTAGTCCGGGGTCCTATAAGAAAACAAGTTGAGCAAACCAGGGGAACAAGCCTCTGCATCAGCTCCTGCTTCCTGACCTGCTTAAGTTCCAGTCCTGACTTCCTTTGCTGATGAACAGCAGTGTGGGAGTGCGAGCTGAATAAACCCTTTCCTCCCCAACTTGCTTCTTGGTCATGATGTTTGTGCAGGAATACAAACCCTGAACAAGACACTGGGTAACTGGAACCAAAACCATGCAAAATGAGGAAAGAGAAGGCTGTGGCCACAATCATGATTACAACTAATGTTTATTGAGTGTTTGGATATGGGACTTAACTTTTATGAAATCATATAAAGCCAATGGGCAATTTTTCTTTAAAAAGAAACCAGTAGAATATTTCCACATTTCTTTTTCCATTCATAGTGTCTTTGAAGAAATTTGGCTGGGAGAAAACTTGTTTTATTCTATTTACCTTGAAGTAGTTCTGAGAAGAACAATGTAAGAAATAACTGTGTCTGGTCCTCAAACTTGGCAGCATCATTGACAATGTGACACTTGACTATCATGTAGACTCTGTCCATTTGGACACACAATTAGGAAGCTAAGAACACCCGGATTCTAGACCAACATCTTTGGGAAGGGAAGGCTCCCCTCCCAAGATCCTCTGCTGCGCGTGGGCTCCACTAAAGGCTTCCTAGGACCCGCTGACACAGCATTCAGGACGGAAGGCCAGAGAAACTGCCAGACCCCAGGGAAAATACCAACCTCAGACAGCAGAATGCCTGGACTTTTATTTATGTTGTCTCACATCCTCTTCCTGGATCCTAGACCATAACCTGTTATGCTGCTGCTCCCTTTTGGGGGGTGCCAAGTTCCCACTGTCCTTTGTGCCCTGAACAATTTCAGGCAGCAATAAGGACAGACGTGGGTACAGGAAGCAGAGAGGAAAGTTCCATGAAAACATTTGCATTTTCTCGCTCGTTGGCATGACCATCGATCGCTCTGGTCATGAGCCTTGGGACTCAGGTCAGCCATTCTAATCCTACAGAAAGACGGCAGAGCCTACAGGACCTCCCGGAAGTAGGCTAACTTCACCAGGGGCCGAAGGTCAAGTCACTATCTGCGACCCCTGGCTCATCTCTTCTCCGGCCATTTATCCCTCCTTCTCCCAAACAAAGCCACACCTAATACCCTCAGTTCCTTCTTCTCCCACTTGTCCCTCAGCCACAAACAGGCTCACTGGGGTATCTACCCTCAGGAAGATTCCTTAGAGGAAAGACACCATGTTTCCACCTCCCCAGGGGCCACATAAGGCCACAGGGGTGATGCTGGTCTGTCCACCTGCCTCAGCCTTGGCTCCTGGAGAGAAGGGTCTTCTCTCTTGCACTTTGAGTCCGGCACCTGGCGCAGAGCAGGTGGTACATGAATTGTAGCAGGAAGGGGATGGATCGATGAGAATGCCTGAGATCCATTTGAGCCTGTCAGCTCACTTCCTCCCACGACCCCCCACCTCCAGTTTCCAACTGCTCAGGACTCCCCCATACCTCTTCAATGTATTTCACTTATTTAGTATGTGTGTGTGTGTGTGTGTGTGTGTGTGTGTGTGTGTGTGTGTGTCTGTCTGTCTGTCTGTCTGTCTGTCTGTCTGTCTGTCTGTTTGTATATCAGAGTCTCTTGGTATCAAGTGCCTTTAGCTGATGTCCATCTTACTTCCTTCAGTGTCTTCTTCCTCTAACAGTAGATGTTTCTGGTTTCTGAGTTTGTGGGAGGGAAGGGCCAGCCCCTAGGTAGGCAGATGCCATAGTATTTTTACCCTGAGATGGCCTCCTTGAGGTGAATAAGCATGCTCGGGCCAAGTTAAAAGGCCAGAGATCAAAAGGGTCAGGGCCACTGGCCAGTAGGGAATTAGCAGTTGGAAGAGAAACAAGCCAGCCATTCCAACCAGTCTGCAGAGAGCTGAAACACTGAGTGAGATGCTGACTTGATTCCCTCCAGCTTCTGGGATGGTGACTGGATTCACTGGCTTGTGAGCACACTTGGCACTTAGAGCCTGGAGCCCCTAGGTCTCCATCTCTGACTCTAAAGAAACCTGCTGTGGGCCCTTGCTAGGTCTGTAATTAGGACCAGGCTGCCCCCTCCCCTGAGGAATTCGGGAGGCACTCCCTTTCCAGAGAGTGCACAGGAGGAAGCCAGTGTCCCTAGGCACATTCTTCAACAATCCACAAAGTGAAGCTACAGAAATGACCAGGTGAGTCGGTGCAGGGCCCCAGATGGAGACCCAGGGTCCTGAGAATGTCCCTCTGCGCTCCAGGGCTCATGTGTCTTCTCCTGTCAATGCCCATCACCATTGTCAGAGTTGCCCTGGGCAGTGCAAGTTGGGGGAGGGGCTTCAGAGGCAGAAAGAAGATGCAGCAGTGCAGGAAGGGTGAGTCTTGTGGCTTCAAGAGCAGGAGAGATGAATCTTCCTAAGGTTGCTGCAAGAAAAAGAGACTTCTCTGTGGGGAATCACCTCATCTTAGGAGAGAAGCTGGGACACCAGTGGACATTTAAATCTGATCTCTCATCACCAGCAACACATGTGGGTGCACACACATGTATACACAAATGCTACAGCTACACCCATAGATCTCACTCAGGGCCATCACCTCAGTCACTTGGCAATGTCTGGAGAGTTATTTACTCACCACAGCTAAAGGAGAAAGCAGTGTACAGGGCATGAGTGGACAGAAGTCATACATGCAGATACTGTGCTCGAGGTCGCCCCACAACAGAGAATGGTCCGAAGATGTTGTGCTGAAGATAGTCCCACAACAGAGAATGACCTGGCCTCAGATAGCAAGGCTTAGAACCCAGTTATAAAGCTACCTATAGACTTTTGCCCAACAAGATCTTCAATTTACAGCCAGCCTTCCTGGCCACCACTTGAAACCTCTGTAAACTCCACTCACATGGTTGTCATTGGCTACCAAGGTGATGGCAGGCAGCTGACAGGCAGTTGCTTTATTAGTGAAGATGCTACGGGGGGACACACATCTACACACCATCATAACATCTGATCACTCACAGTCAGTTTCTCAGTAGAAAACGCGAGCTAAGCTCTTTTGGGTGATGCCAAAAAGACTTTGGAGACATCTAGAGTCCTTAAAAATTGGCAGGAGGCTGGAGATGTTCCTGGGGCACAGGGGTGAAGACAGAGGGGAGATTGCCCTCTGCTCTCATGTGCAGAACAAAAACAGGAATGCCAAGTTCAAACTCTCTTGTCTGGTTTTTGAAGCCTTGTCCTTTTTTTGGTTTTTGCATTTTGGTGTTTTGGTTGTTGATGATTTTTTTTTTTTTTTTTTTTTGGTTTTTGAAGTGTTTTGGGTGAGACACTGGAACTCTAGAGCTGTGATCATGATATAAGATGAAACATGGCTTGGCAGATGACAAAAATAGCCCTTTTACTAATTTAGCCTAATTTTTCCTTGCAGCCATATGGTCTCTGACACGGTAAGTGTCGAAGGATGCCCCAGGTCTCAGCACAAACAAAACCATGTCTGTGCATCCAGTGACATGTCTCCTTATTGAGGGCCTCTCTCACACACATATATCTGAAAGAGCTCAGAAAAAAATGAATAGGGAGAAGGCTGTCATTTCCCTTGTAGAAGTGACAAGGATATTTTGAACATAGCTAAGGTACCGATTTAATTTGCTCTAATGTTAGAAAGTTTGGAGCAGCTCAGTCCCTCTGGGCTCCGAGGACTGTCAGGTGGCATCTAGTGTTGTTGGTGGCAACACAGCTGGACTGACTTGATTTGGTGACTTGTTTTTCTTCTCTGAGTGTGTATGGATGTTCATAGGACTACAAGTGTGTGTGTGTGTGTGTGTGTGTGTGTGTGTGTGTGTGTGTTGGGCGGCATGTCCAGGACAGAGAATAAGCTCAGGTGTCATTTTTCATCTGTCTACCTTTTATTGAGACAGGGTTTCTCACTGGCCTGAAGCTTGTTAAGTAGGCTAGACTGATGAGCCAGTGAGTCCCGCGACCTGCCTGACTCCAACTCCCCAACACTAGGTTAAAAGCAATGGCCACTACTCCTAACTTTGTGTATGGGTCCTGGGATCAGGCCAAGGCCCTGTGCTTGTACGGGAAGCTTGCTTTCCTGAATCATCTTCTCAGCCCTGGCTTTTGTTTCGTCTGCTATGTTGAGTCAGAGTTTTGCTACGGAGCCAAACTATGCTTCAAATTAGTGGTCCTCCTGCTTCCTCCGCCTTCTGAAGGCTGGTACTGTAGATGTGTACCACCACGCCCGCCGAATGTGGTTTTTCTGTTTAAAGTGATATAACAGGAAAGGCCTTCGCCCTCCCTTTCCTTTCTCCTTCTCTCCCTTTGTTAACAGCTTTTCAAATCCTCAAAGCTGTGCTGGAGAAATGCTGATGAAGTTATCCTGTTGAAATGACAGACAGAGCTATCCTTGGACACTTGCCAAAACACCCCTTCTAAGGGAGAGTTGGCTTGCTCCTTCCCAGGACTCTATTCTTAGAGGGCAGATGCTGAAGGCAGGCATCCCAGGAAATCCCTTTGGTAGTGTGCGGGTGAGTGTGCCTCTAGGGCAGTGAGGTCACTGTCACTTTAGGGAAGGGGCAGAGTGTCAACACCCTCTTTTAGACTTTAGAGTCTAACTTTAGAGTTACACACCTAAAGGAGGGTATGTAACTTCACTGCAAAGGGAAATGAACTGGTGTCCTTGGTGGTGACAGTCTCTTGGCAGAGACATCCTGGCCTCTGGTTGGAAAATACAGCACCAGGCTGGTGAGATGGCTCAGTGGGTAAGAGCACCCGACTGCTCTTCCGAAGGTCCAGAGTTCAAATCCCAGCAACCACATGGTGGCTCACAACCATC
>NC_034590.1:104912079-104936777 GCF_900095145.1 Mus pahari
ATCTCATAGGAAGAGAAGCAGCAACAGGGCCAGAGCCAGTGGGTCCGCACCACACCAGCGGGCCTGTGCCACACCAGTGCCTCCTCTTGACTATCACATGCTCTCCTCCTTCCTCTACCTGTCCCAGCAGCCTCTCTGAGAACAGTACACATGTGGGACACTGCCTCTGGATCTATTCCAAAGCATCACTCAGCTCATGAACTGTCACCATCAAAGTGTTTGCATTAATTTCCTAACGCTAAAAATGGTCCCATCATCCTGAAAAAAGACACATTTTAGTGCCCACCTTTGCCTGCTGAGTATCTCTGCCATTGTCCCTGAGGTCCTTCCCCTGTGACAGGAGGCTGCCGAGAACAGAGTCTGGGTTAAGAAATTTTACTCATGCAATGCTTCAGAAAACGTAGATTAGTGCTCTGGAGAACGTTAGGGTTTAAGTGTTTGCTTCTTGGGGCTGGAGAGTTGGCTCCAGCAGTAATGTGCTTGTTTTGAAAGTAAGATGACCCAGCACCCAGGTAATAAAATAATAATAATAATAATAATAATAATAATAATAATAATAATAATAATTATTATTATTATTATTATGCACATCTGAAGCCTAGAGCTGGAGAAGCAGAGACAGATGTGTCCAGGGCTTGTTGGTAAGTCAGCGACCCTGTCTCCCAAAACTAATGTGGAGAAATGATTAAGAAAGACATTTGATCTAGACACACACACACACACACACACACTCACACGGACAGACAGACAGACAGACAGACAGAGACAGAGACAAATAGACACAGAGGCAAAGGCAAACAGAGACAGAAAACAAATAATAATTTGTTGCTTATACTTTTCAAACAAATGAGCTGGGATCATCTCCAACAAAGTACAACACCTTTAAAATGCCCCCAGTCTTTTACTCTGTAACAGGAATGGCAGTTTCCCCCCCTAAAGATTAGCAGTGAGGGAGGAGAGATTTTAGGTGCAAGTAACACTGTTTCTGCCTCACCTAGTCAACAGCCCACTCAGCAAAGACAGGCCTATTTCTTGTCAGCCAGGTAGCAGTGTGAGGAGAGAGCATCACAGAACCATGCGGAGGCTTCAGAGGCACACCCATCCGGTAGGGACCAGCAGGAACAACTGCCTTTTCCCGGGCTCACCAGTGACAGATGAAGACAGATGAGGGGGGCTGGCAGGTGTCACTGTGAGCTGATTTAAGGTCTGACAGTGTGGCCTTTCACCAAGCAGCCGGGTAAATCAACTAGCACAGGTCGATAGGGATGTGGGAGGGATCCCCCAGTCTTCTTCGGGAGCCATCTGTCTCTTAAGTGCAGCTGTTCATCTGGTCAGGGAAGAAATCACTCCACAGAGTAAGGTGAGATTGTTTCACACCCTGATGTGTAACTAAAGTCGCCCCTGAAGGATTCACTGGGGAAGGAGTCTCCATAAAGCCTGGAGGGTGAAGGGCGGCACTGCCTGGCAGATTGTTTTGGTAGATGGCACACCTATCACCAACAAGTGTTTCTGTGTGTGCATATGTATGTGTAGTTTTTATGTATTATAAGTGTGTGCGTGCATGTGTGTGCATGTGCACAGCTGTGGGGGAGCCTTCGTGGCGTGGTCAGAGCTTAATCTGAGCTGAGGAATCAAGAGTCCCTCCACCTTGAATTTCAAAATAGGGTTTCCATCGGCCTGGACCTGTCCATGTGACTTGCCTGACTCACCAGTGAGCTCAGGGACCCACCAGTATCTACCTCGCTGGTGTTGGGTCCATGTATATGTGTCACCATCTTTTTCACACCTGTACTGGAGAGGGAAGGAACTCTGGCCATCTTGTTTGTGTGGCAAGCATTCGACTGCCAGAAGCACTGCCCGGCTCTCTAGCAAACACTCTTAAACACGCATGTAACACGCATGTAGCAGCCTTGCAGGATGGGAGGAGCCCAGATCTAGAAGGGGAGATTTATGCAGCTTGTCAGGCAGATCCCAGGGGTGGAAGGTGATGGGAAACTAAGTTGAGGATGACACCAGCTGTTAAAACCTCCATCACTTGGTATCTGTTGCAAGAAAAAAAAAGGGACACACAGAGAACATCACATAAAGCATCAGGGAGCCACAGAGGGTACATTTGAGCCAATCACAGGCAGAAGATGAGATTCCACTGCACATTCGGCAATAAGCAGACCCTTCGCTATGCCTTCAGGCCATGCTTGGTCACAAGGGGCCCACAAACTTCTCAGGGTTCATGCAACTGTGTGCTGCAGAAACTCATGGCTGGAGCCAGCATAGTCTCCAGGTGAAAATTGGTCCCCCCCCCCCACTTTGAAAGATCTCTCAAAGGTACCTTGTTATTCCACAGACTGAAGACTCTTCATTCTGAGTTCGAGGTCAGCAGACCCACTGGTTGACCACATTCAGGTGAACTGCCCTCAGAAGAGGCCAGAGAACATTGCATTTGCCTGCACGCACTTTACAAAAGGCAAAGCTTGGATCCTGTGGGACTGGCGCCAACAAAGGCCAGTGGCTTTCAAAGCAAGAAGGTCATCTGGGAGTGACACAAATCCCAGGGTCTGTGCAGTGGGCGTGTGCTGACCATGAACCCTTGAGAAGGCAAAGGGGAAGAGTGAACGGGAAGAGAGAGACACAGGAGGATCCCTGAGGTCCTTCAAGTTTATCTGCCCACATCCTTCCCTGAAGGACTGCCCTGATTCACAGAGCCCTCTCCAAGCCACCTAATCTCCTCCTTTCTCTTTCACTCCTAGATGTCTGTGAAACCTGGTGAGAACAATGTACCTCTTCAGACCTCAGGTTGCCCAGGTGGAAGTGCAGGTAATGACAGCACCATGACAGTTACCATGACAATGAAGCTCGTACTCAAAGTGCCCAGAGCAGTGCTGACACCACCTGAGTAAATGTCTTTGCTTTCACTCTTGCTATAACAGGATGCATGAAACTGGGTCACCCGGAAAATACATTGGTTTTGCCTGAAAGTTCTAGAAGTTGGGAAATACAAAGTCAATCCTTTGCTGAGAGCCTTGTGATGTTTCTGGTCACATGGTACCTCACACAAGAATGTAAACAGAGAAAACCTAGACACCAGACAGAAAGACAGACCGACAGACACATGCAGGCAGGCACGCACACACACACACACACACACACACACACACACACACACATTCATGACAACTCTCTCTCTCTCAGGACAATAAACCCTTCCCACAATAATTCATGCAGTCCTGTGTGTAGAACTCAGTGCCATCATGGGGTCTCTGTGGCCCAATTATTCCCACAAGGTCTTCTAGCATGGCCATAGCAGGACCAATTTCAACCTAAGTGTCTAATGTGGCATCTACCCCATGTCACACAGCAGGGTGGTGTGATTATCTCTGGTTGACACTTTTTACACATTGACAAGAGAGCTGGTACGGGGAGAGGTGGTGGTGGTAGATGAGACAGAACGAACCTGCTTGGAACCACAGTCCTGGCAAGCAGGAACCCAAGCCAGGTGTGAACTCACATACCCTCTGAGGGCCATGTGTATACTACCTCTCTTCTCTGCCTCAAACCCCTCATTCCCAGATTCCTATCGTAGGACAGTCTGCAGGTGGGAATAGCATCTCTGGACAAACAGCACTGATTTCAAGCCTGTGCTTTTCTTGTCGACATCCTATTGGTTCCTGAACACCAACCCACCAGAGGGTAGACTTAGTCACCACCACCAGCCCCATACCCAGAGGTCTTAGTCTTCCTTTCTTTCTTCTTTCTTTCTTTCTTTCTTTCTTTCTTTCTTTCTTTCTTTCTTTCTTTCTTTCTTTCTTAACTGATCCTTTCAACAACAACAACAAAAAGATGTATTTATTTACTATGTATACAGCGCTCTGCCTACATGTATGCATGCCTAGACACCGGAAGAGGGCACCCGATCTCATTATAGATGGTTGTGAGCCACCATGTGGTTGCTAGGAATTGAACTCAGGACCTCTGGAAGAGCAGACCGTGCTCTTAACCTCTGAGTTCTCTCTCTAGCCCCTTAAGAAAATCTTCAAACCTGGACGAGCTGCACTGGATAAAGCAAACCTCACTCCCAGCGAACTCAAAACAAGGCAGGACATGTCCCAGGGTTAAAAAAGGACCGCGCACCCCAGCTCAACTGGTTCAGAGAGAAGGAGCAGCCTAGCGACTAGAGACCTGCCCCTTGGTTATTTGACTAAGTCTCATGCACCAACAGGAGCTTGAGCTGCAGCCATGGCTTTGCCGTTCTCTGGAACTGCTTCCTTTCTTCATTCACTGAGACCACTCCGCTCTCAGCCTGGGCTGGCAGCCAGATGTGCAGGGAAGGGGAATGGGTTTCCAGGCTGCTGGGGCCAAAGGGCAGGCTCTGGATGTCTTCTAATCTATATTCTTCCCCTCAAGGAGCCCCTGAGGAAGAGATTAGCACTGGGTCCCTGTAGGGTCTGTTTGTTTACTGGTAAACTGATCCTTTTCATAGCCATCCTTTCTTCCCATAGCCTTTTAAATATGGAGGAGCTACTGACCTCTGGGGAAATCCTTGGGTGAAGACAATGGGGGTGTGTGCAAAGAACCCCAGGTGGCTGGGGCAAGGCTGAGCCTGCCCCTACCTGAAACCCTCTGTGCAACATCAAGCCTAGGATCTCACTAGGAACAAGTGAGTGGAGGCTTTGTCAGTTCCGAGCTGAACAACCCTTGGGATGGGCAACGCCATCCCATCTTATCCCACCTACCCCATCAACAACCCAAAGGGCAGTGGAGAGTACGTGCTCCTGTGAATCGATCCGCAGCTGAGATTTCAGAGTCTAGCAGTCCATCCTAACCAGCCTCATCCTTCAAGGCTAAAGGCAAGGAAGGAAGCCATTGCCCTGAACCTGGGGCCATCTTAGATTTGGGGGGGGGAGGGCAGATCTCAGGAGACCGATTCTCCCAAGAGGAGCGCAGCTATCCACAGCCTCTACAGCCGCAAGGCTACACCTTCAACAGAAGAGAAACCTTCTCTGAAGGATTAGACCGATCCGTTAGGCAATAGCAGTCAGAAGGACTTCTGGTCATGTTACAGGATCACAACAGAGACAACGCGATCGAACAGCCCACACCTTGACCTGGACAGCTTAATAAAGCATGTCTCCTGTCCCTGACACCCCCACCCTCACCCCCAATTATTTCTTTATCTGAGTTCCTGTCAGGGCCCCTTTATCTGTTGCTCTTCCCAATATGGCCACAGTTAATATCTGCTCTGTTTTGCCATTTGTTTCTTTAGTGTATTGGGGTGCATGGATGAGTCTCCCTTTGTGGGGTTCCAGAACCTAGGCTTTACCCTAAAATTTCTGTGACATGCTACTTCACATTAATCAGATCTGTGTGTACACTTAGCTACCCAGTAGAAGGCCAGTGACAAAAATAAGTGGATCTACCCCCCACCCCCACCCTCTTGCTGGAGACAGCACCCATCAAGCCAAGAACTAGAAACCTGTGAACTCTCCCTGAAAAGAAGCGCAGCAGAGGCCCAAGGGAGATTATTCCAAAAAGTTTGCCCCTGGAGCAGCACCAGGAATGTCTGTCAAAGGCTGGGAAGGCTGGGGCTCATTAGAGGAGAGGAATCCTTTCCAAACCACCTTAATCCTATCAAAGGATGGGGGTGGTACCTGGGGTCCCCATAATCCCATCAAAGAGCGGGAGGGAGCCAGGGAGATCCTACCCCAGGTCCTGGAAAAAAGCCGGTTGCTAGAAAAGGGAACAGTCTGTACCACAGGAAGGTAAGACAGTCCACCTGCCCCCACCCCAGCAGCCTTTCAGAGCTGGAAAGACCTGCCCTTCAAAACCTGATACTCTAGAAACTTCTTGAGTGTCCTGCTGAGTGTTTCCTTTCAAAGACAAATTAGTTTCCAACCCGAGAAGCCTGCTGCCTCTAGTCCACCAGCCTCAAGGAGCCTGGGCAGATGTCCCCCACCCCCACCCCAAACCCCACCCTCACCCCCCAGAGCCTGGGACAGGACAGTCAATACCAAATTAAAACTGGGTTTAAAATAAATTAGCGAACAACAGCTCTCAGCCCTTCCTGCTGCTGCCGCTGCTCTTTTCTTTTTAGTCCAATAAAACAATTAACTTTTACATCTCAATTTAGAAGCAGCTGCCTTGGGGGCAGGGGAGCTCTGGCTGGGAACTGCTCTACACAGGGAGAGCAAAGAATCCACCCATCCAGATAGCTGAAGCAGCCAGCAGGCAAGCTTGGCAGCTGCCACTCAAAGAGCCTCAAAAGGCCTGTGCGCTGAGGGCTACTGGGCAAGCACTCTGAGGTGGGGTTGGCAGATCTCGTGGGGCCCGACTGCTGTGGTTGCTCGTGGCAAAGAATGCAGAGGAAGAGGGACTGCGGGAGCAGCCCAAATCCAGCAGAAGCTCACTGCCAAGGGTTCAGTGCTCGCAAGGATGCTTTGCAAGAATCTGGGATGCAGTCTGTGAAGTGACACCAAGTCGAGACCACTTCCTGTCCCTTCTCTATCCAGATGGCACAGGTGAGGCCTTGGCAAGGGGACCAGCTTTCTGGGAGCTGACCAGGGAGAGCAGGGGTGATCTCAGGCCTCCAAAGCATGGTGTTGGCTGGCCAGCTGGTGGGTTGGGCAATGGATGGCTACCATCGCTGCAGGCAGAAAGGAAGCCTGGGAGAGCGGGAGAGGCAGGATAGGAAGGTGAGAAAAGGAGCCCTAAAAGGAATAGTAGTGTTGGGACTGGAAAGGGAGGGACTCAAGACGCCAGGGAGAGAGGCTGGGCTAAGAAGCTGCAAGTCTGGCAGACACCATCAGCATAATGGCAGTGACAACAATCCTGTGGCCTTTAGAGCATCAGGGTCGGACCATCATGCTCTTGGGAAGGGAGAAGCAATTGTGGGAGGGGAATTAGAGACTTGACGAGAGAGCCTGGAGTTCGCCTTAGATGTCGTAAAGGGGTCAGTGTGGGAGTGGCTTCAGAAAAAGAGTGGGTGTCAAGGTGATTGGGGTCCAGCGGAAGTGAGAGAGGAATGGCTCATACTTCTAAAATGTTTCTTAGCAGACCTTATGAAGGACGGGGTATGGTGTTCCCTTGCAGATCCGGATCATCATCACAGCAGGAGGGGTGATGTCAGTCTCTTTGAAGATGTCCAAGACCCTGCATGAAGCTGAAAGGAGGCTGTGTCTGGCAGAAGACACCACACAGAAGAAATCGACCCTGCCTCTCCCCCACTTCTCCTCAGGTTGGGGAGAAAGTTACAGGACCGGTAGCATCAGCGGAAAGAGCCATCAACAGATGCCGATAGAGCACTGATCAAGGCAATACAGCCGAGGACAACCCGGGGCTGTGTAGCCAAGTCCACGGGACTCAGGAGCCGGTGAATCAAAATGAGCCTTTAAGCCTCCTAGAGTGTGCCAGTCTGAGGTGATGTGGCTTCACGGGAAGCACTGTCTTCAGCGTGTCCACTGTGCACTGTAAAAAGGCCCCGGCCCCAGGAGCTCCTAGCATCTGCACAGTGGGGATGTGTGTGCCTGGACACACAGGCAGAATGCCAAGTACACACTGTGAGGAGGCCCCTAGGGGGCTTCATGAGAGCGAACCTATTCCCCAGGGTCGCATGGGAGATAGATAAGGCAGAGGGATTGCTATACTTGGGAGCCATGAAACCATATTGCCTTTGATTTTTAAAAGGATTTAAGCAAAAATACATGACTATGGGGGCCACTATCAACAGAGGGGCCTGCATGCACAGGTACACATAAAAACCACTAATGAATGGGGCTAGAGCTCCTTTAACATGGTGATATGGTGATGCATGATGTGCACATGTGAGGGTGACTGTGAAAATGTAGGGAACCTCATGGACAAAGCTGCTTGGAGAAGTGCACCTCCAAACCACAGAAGATCACCCACTTAACCAGAGATGACCCATTCCCTCCCTGAGCCCTCTGCCAACTGCAGCAAAGCATTTAACGGCCTCTGCTGCTCTCTACTGGTAACTCCTGGAAACACATGTTTGCCTCTTGGGAAGGACAAGTTCCAAGCTGAACCTTGAGAGTCAGGCTCACCCAGGATTCTCCAGGAGTGTCCTCACCTGCCAGAATCAATGTGCAAGTTTGCAGCAAACCCCAAAGTGAAATTCACGCAGAAAATCACCCACCTAGTCTCTATATTTCAAAATCAATTCAATAGAAGCAGCTACCCCGACCGATGATGAGAACAGCGTCTAAGAGATGAGAGTCCAGTGATCCCACCTTATCCACGGTGGGCTAGCTTTCCACATGCTCACATCCCCTTTCTCATTTGTGACCTGTAAATACAGAATGGAAAAATTACAGGGATGAGCAGCTCATGCATTTTAAATTGCACATTGCTCAAATAGCAAGATGAAATCGCATTAGCCTCTCTATCCAGTGTATCCCCACTGTGTGTGTTCTCCAGCTGATACTGAGCAGCTGTCTTGGTGATCAGATGGACTGTTGTGGTACTGCAGAGCTTGTGCTCAAGTAATTAATAAGGGTGGGGGGAGTGGGAGGCGTAGAATAGGCTGGCTCTGACTCTATGCAGGTATGCGGCAGGCCACACGGGATGAGTCATAGTATCACAAGGGTGTTTGACACGATTCCAAGTCTCAGGCTATACAGCCCAGGCATACTGTATTTCCATAGGTAACTGCTGGGTTCACTCACCATTCCCCAGTTCCTGAGGTGGCCACCAGGAGGCAGTGCTACTAGGCACCTCCTAGGCACTCTTGGACTATCTGATCTCTCATGTGGAAGCAACTATTGGCAATGCACACATGGCTGAGTAAGGCTAGTTCCAGAGAACACCATGGACAGTGGCTGCATGAGGGGGCTGTGTATTGACCTCTAGCCTACAACAGGAGTCTAGCTTACAAATAAGGAAACTGAGGCCAGAGGAACTGGGACCCATGGACATAGGCTGAGTAAACACTCACAATTCTCAACTCTCTCCTTGGAATAGACTCCAACAGTTCCTTAAAGCTCTGTCAATCCTCACCAGGATGGACAGGCTTCCAGTAGTTCCCAGGTTAACATCAGACGGTAAGAAATCTCATATTGAAAGCTAGTCATCACCACCTTTACATTCCCCGTGGTGTCTGTTGAGTGAAATTTTCCTGGGTAAATGTGAACAAATGCCCACACACCCCAGATACGGTATTGTCTAGTCGGCTTTTCTGTTGTGTGATAAAACACCACGAGGAAAACCAACTTGGTGAAGAAAGGCTTTGTTTCATCAGTTACAGACTATCATGAAGGGGAAAGGAGATCGGGAACTCAAGACGGGAACCTGGAAGCAGGAGCTGAAGCAGAAGCCAACCAAGTATGCTGCTCCCTTGCTTGTTCCTTGTTCCTAACTCAGCCTGCTTTATTATTCAACCCAAGACCATCTGTCCAAAGATGGCACCACGCACAGTGAGCTAGATCCTCCCACATGAACATCAGCCAAGAAAATTCACTCTCAGACTTGCCTATAGGCCACTCTGGTGGGAGACATTCTTCTTAGTGGAGGTTCCCTCTTTTCAGATGTCACCTTGACAAAAATCTAACTAAGCACAGGTACCAATGACAGACCAGAGCACAACCCCACCCAAATCCAACTTTTGAGCCAGTAGCTCATTGACCTTATTTAGCACAGTTGAGGGGCTAATTAAGGAATGTGGGTGTCTTAGTCAGGATTCCTATTCCTGCACAAAATATCATGACCAAGAAGCAAGTTGGGGAGGAAAGGGTTATTCAGCTTACACTTCGACATTGTTGTCCATCACCAAAGGAAGTCAGGACAGGAACTCAAGCAGGTCAGGAAGCAGGAGCTGATGCAAAGACCATGGAAGGATGTTACTTACTGGCTTGTTTCCCCTGGCTTGCTCAGCCTGCTCTCTTATAGAACTCAGAACTACCAGCCCAGGGATGGCACCACCCACAATGGGCCCTCCCACCCTTGATCACTAATTGAGGAAATGCCTTACAGCTGGATCTCATGAAGGCGTTTTCTCAAGGGAGGCTCCTTCCTCTGTGATAACTCCAGCTTGTGTCAAGCTGACACAGAAAGCCAGCCAGGACAGTAAGTAACCCCAAAGCAGCATTGCTGGCAAGCCTCACCCTAGCCCGGACGCTGACTTCCCTGTGACTGTATAGATGGTGTCTCTCCCCTCTTCAGCCAACTTTCCAGTCTCTATATGTTCTATCTAGCATCTCCTGGGGTTACATGTGATTTGGGCAGGATTATATGCAGGTGGCAGGGTAGGGAGGTGACTGAGATCTCAGATGACAGTCCGGGGATTTCCCCCACCCCCTCCTACAGAGTACCATGAATAGTCACAGCTGCTTCTGATGAAGATGGTGATGGCTGCTCTGGTTAGGAGACTGTTTACAACAAGTGCCTCGAAGACACCCGGGGCTCACTCAAGAGGAGCCAATCAATGGACATAGCTGCTTGTCTTGGGGTTTGGCAGCATAATCTTTAGGGTCCGTAGAGGAGGGGATGGGAGGAGCCGGAGACCCCTAACAGTGGACCTCTGGAATAATCCATCAGTCTGTTGTACTCATCTTTGGGTTTGTGGCAAATGTTTTATCTCTGAGTCGTGTCTATTTCCTACTGCGATGGAGTATCAGCCTCTGGGCCTTTTCTGGTGGCTGTCCTTTGTTAACAGAGCAGCGACTGTTCAGGTGTGGTAGTGGAGGAGTGACATCTGCAGGCCCAGAAGGTGAGGAGCAGTTGGGCTCTCTCTGCACAATCTGGGTCATCTCATTGCGTGGGTTGGGGTTTTAATACTTTACCTCTGAGAAGAGGAATTATAAAATTACACTGCAGAAAGCACCTCCTGGAAAACAGGAGGCTCATGGATTCCTGCGGGTCCCCTCCTCGCTGTTAGTGTCACCCACAACGTATTTTCCTAGAAGCAGATTAATGTGATCATTCGTGAGGCTTAGCCAAAGAGGCTTGCAGGGAAACAGGAAATGAACATGTGAACTTAGAACTGAACGCCATCGAAACAGCAGCCTCCAGCTAGGGTGGCTGGGCTTTGAAACCTTGGGTGAATCAATTTTGACCTTTCTGTGCTTGGGTTGGCTCATCTGTTACAGTAACACTGCAGCCTGGAAAAAAGAAAATCACCTGGTGGCAAATGAAGGAATGCAAGGCAGACACTCCCAGCAGCCTCGGGAACAGCCTCTAATGACAAACTGCAGGAAGATTAAAGATCATGGCTGTGGCGGTGAGAGAGGAAGGAAGCCAGGGAGGAGTGGAGACTGGACCTCCACATTCCCATCCATTTCTTTTTTAGACAACGTTTTGCTATGTTGTCCAAAATGCTCTTCAGTCTCTGGATTCAAGACACCCTCCATCCTCAGCCTCCCAACTGAGAGAACTATGAGAAGTGAGAGACCCCCTCCATCCCAACTGAGAGAACTATGAGAACTGAGAGACCCCCTCCATCCCAACTGAGAGAACTATGGCTATGTGGCTTGGCTCCTGGTTCTCACATCATCAGCTTAATTACTGGGTTCTTGAGACTTAAGCTCATGTACCTCAGGTTGGGCTTGAAATTACCATGTAGCAGAGAATGACCTTCATCTCCTGAGTTCTCTCGAAGGGATGGAGTTTCATGAGTCTGGCTCCACACCTGGCTTATATGGCTGTTGAATTCTTTTTTAAAAAAAAAAAAGATATGTTTATTTTATTCATATGAGTACACTGTCACTGTCTTGAGACACACCAGAAGAGGGCATTGGATCCCAAGATATTTGTGGGCTATCATGTGGTTGCTGGGATTTGAACTCAGGACTGCTGGAAGAGCAGTCAGTGCTCTTAACTGCTGAGTCATCTCTCCTACCTGGATGTTCAATTCTTAGTCATTTAAGCTGGAGGGAAGTTATATTCCCCAGGGGTTTTAATGTACAGTTCTATAATTAATGATAGAGAATATGGGCTTCAATGCTTTAAATTCTGGGTGGTGGGACTGTAGGTGGTTGGTATATCTTTATTTTCTGTATGCCCACACGGTGTTTTAAGATATGAGTGTTTTGCTGACAAAGCGCTTACCACATAACGAGCCCTTCAAAAGCAGTGATAATGCTTTAGCCATGGAGGAGCTGACATCTGACCTTGCCACGCCCAATCCCTAGAGCCCAGTCAGCCTCCGCGCTCTCCTGGTAAGGCCACAGCTGCCTAGCCTCAGTGTCCAGCCCTGACAGCCCTCACAGCACAGTGACCGAAGTCCACTAGAGGGCTCTCAAACATAACAGTGATCAGAGGGGCCCTTCAAATGCAGTGTGTCAGCTGCTCAGCTGCCTAGCCCTGTGGGCCCCTAAGGCCACTTACAGTGATGGTCAGCATCAGGGCATGGGAGAACACCATCATGATCTACCGAAAGTCCTGTATTTATGATATGCACCCCCCTCACATTTCCAGGGACCTGCCACTTAGGCCTCAGCCAGGGTCCAGCCTGACACTAGGTCTGGCTACCTGTCTGTTTTCCATCTGTCTGTCCACTTTTTCCCCCTCCCAACAGAGATGCTTCTGGAACTTGGACGGAGTCTCTGAGAGACTGGTCAACAGATGGTGCCCTTGCTGCTGGTTGGGTGTCTTCAGCCCTTGAAATTGGAATGTTGCAAGCCCCACTCAAAGTGACAGTAGGGCCTGGAGTGGGAAGAGGTACAGGGTGCACTCCTCATGAAGAGGGCAGGCATATGAATAAGCACTAGGCTCCTCCCACACCCGAGGACATAGAGAAAAGCACATATATTGTCTTGGAGTTCTATTATTGTGAAAAGACACCATGACCACAGCAACTCTTATAAGGGAAAGCATTTCATTGGGGCTGGCTTAAGGTTTCAGAGGTTCCGTCCATTATCATCACAGTGGGAGCCTGGCGTCATGCAGGCAGGCATGGTGCTGGAGAAGGAGCTGAGAGTTCTACATCTGTATCCAAAGGCAACAGGAGACTGTGTACCACAGTAGGCATAACTTGAGATAGGAGACCTCAAGACCTGCCCCTATGGTAGCACACTTCCTCCAACAAGGCCATACCTCCTAATAGAGAGGACGCCACATGGGCCAAGCATTCAAATACATTTATGGGAAGCATGCTTATTCAAACTGCCACACTTATGGTCCAGAAAATGGAACCCCACCAAACACTTGACCTTGGGTCAACAGCTTGACCTTGGGTGTCACTAGCCTCCCAGTCAGTGAGATATACAATGCTGTTGGTTAAAACACAGTCTGTGGCATTTGGTTACAGCAGCCTGAGCTGGCTGAGAGCTTCCATGTCTCTTGTGTCTCAAGGCAGGGATCTGTTCCTGCGACTGTCTAGCAGTCTCCCTCCATTGCCATCAGAGGAAATTGAGCCAACTGGAGGGAGACCCAAGAGCATCTCCCTGCATCCTCTGGGGCCTGGGGATGTAGCTCAGTGGCAGGACGCTTGTCTAGCATGTATGAGGCCTTGGGTTCAGTCACCAGTACACTGTGAATCTCCGTCCTCTGGGTGCCTTGGACTGTAGTGTGGTCTAGCCCCACAGAACTATGGAAGAGGGCTACCACTATCACTGACAGCACGGAACTCTATTCTACCACTTCCCTTTTCCAATATCAAGGCCCAAGAGCATTCTTATAGAATTATTTTTGTTCCTCTTTTTTTTATCTTTCTCTATTTCCGGATACAAGAAACATCTTTGGACCACTACCCAGGTTCAGCAACGCCACCCCCTGTGGTCTCCCCACAGAGACTGTGCCCCAAGGAGAAAGAGGGAAGCTCTACGTGGCAGGTGCCCAGGGGCCCCAAGGTGGCCTCCTCTTTCTCCACTTCCCTCTGCACAGACTGCTCTGCCATCCCTGTAAGGAAGCCCTCAGGCCTCAGGCTCCAGCTGAGAACTTCCAGAGGCTGAGGGAAAGCTTTTCCCCGACACGTTCACTGTTGGGAACAGGCTGACATCTTTTACTTGGGGAAGAATGCTGACTCTGTGAGCCGTTCTCTCCATCCTCTCAGCATCATTTCTCAACCACAGGTATTTGGCAACATTTTTCTTAAAGGTGAATAAAGTAAGTCCGACACATCAAGGGAAACAACTAACAGCATTTAGTGCCAACTTAGAGTTTTTCAAGAAAATAATAATAATAATATAATCAGAATTTTGGAAAACTTGTATCTGACACTGAGCTGTCCAGCTTCCTGCATTTACATGCATTCCTGAAATTGGTGTCAAAATAACTACTGTAGATTATTTTAAAGGTTTCCTCTGTGTGTGTGTGTGTGTGTGTGTGTGTGTGTGTGTGTGAGAGAGAGAGAGAGAGAGAGAGAGAGAGAGAGAGAGAGAGAGAGAGAGAAATGGATATATAGAGAGAGATAGTAGCAGTAGTTTGCCACGTGTATGTGCCCTTAGAGGCCAGCAGAGTGAGCTGCAGTACAGTCAGTTGTGAGCACTCTTGCCTGGTACTGAAAACTATAGCCCCTCTGGAAGAACATTCGATGCACTTACCCACTGAGCCATCTCTCCAGGCCCCAGTGTGGGTTTTCAATGTTAATGAAGACTGGATCAATGTTAGAAAAATTTGGATAAGTGGGTGAGTCAGTTGTTTCCAAATGGCCATTGCTTAATGTTATAAAATTATGAATGAGTTTTTAAAAACACACAAAAGAGTTTTTAACAGAGAAGGGGAATTCACCCTCATCCTCCCAGACTCCATGTGCAAATGACTTCTGAGTAGGAGTGTAATGACCTATGTGAGATAACTAGTGGCACCCACACTGATGAAGCCAATTAAGAGTTTTAAGTCTGGGCTGGAGAGATAGCTTAGCAGTTAAGAGCACTGACTGCTCTTCCAAAGGTCCCGAGTTCAAATCCCAGCAACCACATGGTGGTTCACAATCATCTGTAATGAGATCTGACACCCTCTTCTGGTATGTCTAAAGACAGCTACAGTGTACTTACATATAATAGTAAATAAATCTTTAAAAAAGAGAGAGAGAGAGCTTTAAGTCCTTTTAACTGATGGCCAGACCAAGAGCAGATTTGGGCCTCTAAAATATCTCTTGATATCGACTTCAGGGATACAGCATCTTTAAAGGTAAACCTCACAAAGATACATTGGAGTTAGATGAGGGTCAGGTAACCTTGAAATGTTCATTCCTGGCAAAGGATGGTAGTTATTTTAGACATAACTTCCCAATTATTTTTGTTTAATACATCTGGACCATGGTCAAGGCCATGAAAATCTCAAATATGTTGCCAGGACAGATGTTGTGATTATTACAGAGAGGGGCTGGGTACAGGGCTGAGAACTGTCTGAGCAAACACCAAATATGGTCAGAACAGAATGGTGATGCTATTGTCATTCTAAGTCACTTGACAAGTTTGCTGCAGTGCCAGGGAGGGAACCTACTGCCATCTAGAGAAACACAGGGCCAGGAGATGGCTCAGCAGATAAAGGAACCTACCACCAAGAATGACAACCTGAGTTCAAATCCTGGGACTCACATGACTCCTGAAAGATGTCTTCTGACTCCACACACTCCCTACCCCGATCTCGTGTGTGTGTGTGTGTGTGTGTGTGTGTGTGTGTGTGTGTGTACGTGCGCAAAACATTTTTTATGGGCTTGCGCACGCACTCAGGAATTCATGTGCATATGGGCCATGGTACAAATGTGGAGGCCAGAGGACAACCTGCAGGAGTTGGTTTTCTCCTTCTACCATGTAGGTTTTCAAATCTGAACTCAGGTCGTTAGGCTTGGCAGCAAGTGCCTTTACCCAGTGAACCCGCTCACCGGCCCCACTTTGGTTTTGAGAGTCTTCTCACTGGACTGGAACTTGCCAAATTGACTAGACTGTCTGTCCAGTGAACCATTGGTCCGGCTGTCACTCTCCAGGAATCAAACCACCGTACCCAGCTTCACATGGGTTCTCTCGGATCAGCCTCAGCTCCACACTTTACCAACCCAGCTGTATTCCCAACCCATAATCAGTATTTCTATCATCATCAATAGCAACAATATGTCACCCTACACAGATAAGAGTTCTTTGTCTTTAGTCACTTTTAAGACTACCAAGAGGTCCTAAGAGCAGACAACTTGAGGCAGGAAGAATCTTCAATCATTTTCTGAGAAATTGCTATGTCTACCCTAAGTGGGAACCGTGAACCTCCAGGGCAGTGGCATACGATGTCAAGGACAGTTCATCAGTGTCACAAAGGAGACAGTCTCTGGTGCTAGATGTTGGTAACACATGTGTGAGGACAGGGAGTTCCTGTAACTTCCTCTGAAATTGACTGTGAACCTTAAATATTCAAAAAATATTTTTTGAAATAATGCACCCTCTACCTTTCTATCAAAATTTTCTGTAAGTTTTGATTTGTTTGAATATGTCTGTGACCACAGGATTTCATGGTGGCCATAAACTAGGCAGTTCTACTATAAGAACACTGCTTCATCCATGACATTGAGCTAGTGGTAATGTGTTTGTTGACTTGGTTGGAGTTCAGCTGTGAAACGTGTCCAGAGGAGCCTTTCTAGCTCATCACTACCACTGCCACCACCACCATCATAATATCCATCACCATCATCATCACCACCACCATCATCCCCATCACCCACTCAATGTATTTTACCAAGTGAATGCTAAAAAGAATATTTCTACAGAACTCTCCAGAAATGTAAAATCCCCATGTAACAACTGATATAAGTTTATAAAATAATAGTGTTCACAAAAATGATTTCAGGGGTGTTCTCTATAATGTTCCTCATAACCCGCATACTTGAGAACTGGACACTGTTAGAGTTAATGTTTATAGGATTTTTCTCCATTTATTTATTTATTTATTTATTCATTCATTCATTCATTTTACACATGCTTTCTCCATTAGTTAATTAATTTACTCATTTTACATGTGAATGTTTAAAATAAAAATAAAATCAATAAAATTAAAGAGAATAAAAACACCTTTAAGCATCCCAACATTTCTGCCTCTTTACTCATTTTATTTCTCAAATGAGGAAGCAGATAGAAGCAAGCCACAGCTTCCCCTGCCCCTTTGTATGCAGCAGATCTTTTCCAAGGCTGGTATCAGCCCTTGTTTGAGGTCAGAGCTGGCAGCGAAGCCAAGGCCCCCTGTCTCTGGGCCACTATTCATTCCCATCTGTTTAGGAAGCCCTTGAGAGTTCCCACAGCTCCCATAGTTCCGTTCTGCCTGTCACCTGTCATATGGACTCCCTGTCCACTGCTCTGTAAGCATGGTGTTGACTGTCCCCTTCCTCACTTGGCTCCGCCTCTGCATCCTCCGTGCTGTGTCTGCTCTGTGAACACTTGCTTGCAAAGGAACCATTGGACCTGAGTTTCTGACACACAGCATTTGCTCTCTCCGTTGTACCAATGGCCACCAGCAGAATAATCCCTAGGTCCCACTGTGATGGCATCATGAAAAAGTGAATCTATTTTAAACCCAGAACCTCTTTGTAAAACCAGGGAAGAAAACGTGCAGTTTGCACGCCAATGAAACTGGTTATAGTTCTAATCAAAAGATGAATGTCTACCCATATCAACATTGGAAGAATCTAGCACACTCAGTAACTAAAATGACACGTGCCTGGGTTAGCTGAGTAGAGTCCAAAGTCTAGTCCTGGACATGTCGTTCTGATTTTTACAGCCACTGTATATACACATGGGGCCACTGTCAGCTTCTCTGAGAGCATGACTCATAATTCTGCTCAGCCTCTTGCTCACTGTGGGACGACCCATACCCAGCTAAGCCAGCTTGAGTCACAGTGGCTCTGCTATAAACAGGGCTGACAAGAAAGCCGTGTGTACCTTTGCTGCTAGAGCTCCACAGGATCTCCAGAGTGCAGTGTTTAGGTGAGCGTACAGTGTGCATCTGGGAGACAGTGAGAGCTGTGGGTGTGGCATTGACTGAGAAAGGGGACTCCAGGGACAGCTCAGAGATCTACGTGATACCCATATTAGTCAAAGCAGCTGTATCTCAAGAGAAGCAGACAGGTGGCCAGTCCACTAGGGACCAAGGCAAAAGCCAGAAATATGTGTTCTGCTTAACAGGAAGGGATCAAAAAGCAGGAGGGAAGTCTTCAAGAGTGACAATGACAATGCAATGACTGGATAGAAAATACAGAGCTTGTCTCCTCCCTTTTACTAAATATTTAACACCAGAATGAACCTTGGCAATGTGGAGCCTGCCATACATACCTCCTTCCTCCTTCGCTGGGTGTGTAGGATACTCTGTAAGAGAGACCCCCTTCCAGCTCAGATGAGCATCCAATTCCACCTAAAGGCTCACTAAGACAAATGGGTGTCTTTGGCTGAAGAAGCTGAATGAAGGAGATGTACAGATAGGATAGAACAGAGCTTGGCATCCTGGTCTATGTGGGAAAGTCCATCAGGAATGCCACACATCCTCTGGGACAGAAACCGAGGGCCAGGAGCTTAGTTGTTGTATCAATGGCTGTTCGTAGCCCTAGGCTACATGTGTGTGGAAGAGCCTGAGAGCTGTTTTCCGTTCTGCTGCTGGGCTTCAGTTTTCTGTGTGTTGCCTGTTCCCCTACAGAGCTGAGGGACCTGTGTAGCCTGAAAAATCCAACAGCGACCATGGTGGTGTCTTTCTCTCCTTCCACACAAACTATAGACTCACAGTTCCGGGGATGGAGCATGACCCTTGGCATGACCTCTCGGGCCCTTCTCACTAGGCCAGGGTGTGACACTACTGCTGCTCTTCTGTCTCTTTGGTGACTCCCGGAAGCCTGGCTCCAAGGATTCCCTGTTTGGTGCCTGTTGTCTGTGGTTGTCCCTCTTGTTACTCACTCATGTCATTCTTGTGAGTAAGGAGCTAAGGGAGGGGCAACACCTTGGACTCTGCCACTTCCCACAGTTGGCAGTGAGATGGCGAAGCTACTCATTAATGTAGTCGTGATAGCCAGACATCCAAGTACTGAGAGAGTTGAGGCTCCTGAGCGATCGCACATTTCTTCAGCTGCATGCGGGGTCAGCGTCCACACACAGCTGATGACCTTGTCTGAGGGCATCTCTCCAAACAGAACCCCAAAGAGTTTCTGGAGTTCTGGTTGCCTGGTAGGAGAGGATGGGGTTGCTAAGAGACCAGGGAGACCCACTCCTCTCCCAGCTGAAACGTCAACCCTATTTTCTAGAGACTGGGCCAGTTGTTTATTTGGATTATAGAAGATGTGACATTAAACAATGGTGAATTGACTTCAAGTCCACACACAAGTCCGTGGGCTGGTTCCCATGTAGGAGAAAGAGGGTGCTGAGGAGTGCTGGCTGGTTGTGAAAAGCAACTCTGAGGGGTATAGCCTGCCCTTCTCAGTGCTCAGGCCTCTCAGAGGCTTCGGAAGGCTAGAGGGGACTGAGGTGGACCTCTGTAATTTACTGTGACATTCAGAGGCTGCCCCAAATGGGATGACCACAGAGGCTGGATATAGGACTGTGACTTAGAAACACCCCACAGTATACTCGCACACACTAGTTGTCATGTCCAAGAGGACACAGCTTCCAGCTCGACCTAACTTATGATTGCTGGGATAAAACCAAATTCTGACACTGGCAGCTTCTCCAGCCCACATCCTACCTCCCACTTTATTACGTGGCCACATTAAAAAAAAATCCAATGCCTTGTAAGCATTGGGTGATCAGGGGCACCCAGTCCTTTTGATATGGTGTAAACTATTGATTTCTCTGAAGTTATTATTATCCTACCTGTTACGTTCTTATTATCAGTGAGCATAATATCTCATTTATTTTACATTTTTCTGTTCATTCCTTTAATTTTCTTTTTATCCCCATGTGTCTTGCTAAGTATCCCAGGCTTGCCTGGAATCTCTGATCTTTCTGCCTCAGTTTCTCAAAGTCATGTACCAACACATCTGGTGAGCATAGTGTTTTATAGTCTTTCTTTTGCAAATGTGAATGAACCTTGTAACCTACCTCATAACAAAACAAAGCAATGGTTTTGTTTCTGTGTTTGCTGGCTTGAGGCAAGACCATATGTATTAATTACTTTTCTGTTGCTGAGATAAAATATTGTGATCAAGGCAACTTACAAAGAAAGAATCTATTTGGGCTCATGATTCCGGAAGGAGAGTCTACAATGTCAAGGAGGCGTGGTGGCAACTGCCAGGGCCACTCCAGGAGCAGGAAGCAGAGAGAGAAAACAGGAAATGAGATGAGATTATGAACTCTCAAAGCCCACCCCAGTGACATACTTCCTCTAGCAAGACTCCACCCCCTACAGAAAACGTAAATCCCCAAACAGTGCCACCACTGGAGACCAGGCATTCAAATACCTGAGCCTAGGGGGACATTTCTCATTCAAACCACGAGGGCCTCTTTATGAAGCTCCACTGGCCTAGAACTCCCAACATACCAGAGTGATGTCAAAGCTGTGGCAATCTTCTGATTCCTGATAGATGGGCTCACAGGCATGGGCCAGCACCCACCTCCATGTTCTCTTTATTACGTGGCCACATTAAAAAAAAAATCCAATACATAACTCAGGCCTTCAAAGAATATAAATGTTTTTAGACTCAGAGTTTAATTTTTTTTACATTTATAATCATATTTTTTAAAATATATTCCAAATTTTTCAAATGAACAAGACCGAGTTGTTTTAAATTTATTTGTTTTATATACATGTATTTATTTTGTATATTGTATAGTGAAGTATGATTGGCCTATGGGCATGCGCATGCCACAGTGCATGCCTGGAGGTCAGAGGACAACTTGTAGGAGTCAGCTCTTTCACTGTGTAGGTGATGGGGAATGACAGGGTCATCAGGCTTGGTGACAAGCACTTTTACCCACTAAGCCATTGCTTCCCAAACCCAAACTTCATAATAATTTAGTAGCAGGCCCGCAAGGCAGCTCAGTGGGTAAATGGGCTTGCCACCAAGTCTGATGACATGAGTTTAAACCCCAGGTCTCGCATGGAAGAAGGAGAGACTCCACTCTTGAAGCTTGTCGTCTGACCTCCATACACAAAGAGACACACAGACACACAAATCATCACATGTGCATGCACACTCACAAAGAAAATAGCATAGTAAACTTTTAATAATGTATTAAGTAAGAGTAATCTTGAATTAGTAGGTCTTCACGGGAGAGCATGATAGAGATCCATCCTTTCAGAACACAAGCACAATTTTGTCATTACCTGCTTGTCTTGTTTTTTACGGAGATAGAGATGGAACCCAGGGCCTGTCACACTCTAGGCACCTTAGTGTTCTACAGTGGAGGGATGACCTCCACCCCTAAGCAACTGTTTTAATTGGAGTAGTCAAGTAAGAGCTAATTAAATGTCTGTCTTGTCTGTCTGGTAATAAACACCACAAGGGTGAGCTCCCAGCGTGCTGCTGTCAACACTGTGGGGACCCAGCTCACATCTTTGAGTGTTGAAGGCCACTTATCTTTGAGCTTCATAAGATCCACCACTTGTCATAGAGCTACCATTTTAAGACTTCATCAACACATGAAAGGGGATCATTTTTCAGGTCTGTCAGTTTTCACTATGGCAGCCTACAGGGTAGTCCAGGCTGAAGGCTTCTCAATTAGATCTTTTAAAAAGGAAATGTCATGCTGGAAAACCATGTAGAATACATTTTGGTGCTTTTGCTATTTTTCTGACTTTCTATTTACTGGAAGAGACCATATTTTACCTCTAATCTGTTCATGCATGGCTTCCCAAGTCCCAACTTCTGCAAATGTCTAGCCCTTATTGAAGGAACTAAACCTGGAAACCACAACAGCCACCAAGGGACCAGAACATGGGATCGTCCCATCCCTTTTCCTTACAACAGCCACCAAGGGACCAGAACACGAGGTCTTCCCATCCTTTATCCTTCTGTATCTAACTTATGAGTGGAAAAATAAGTTCAGAGTGCTTCTCTACCTAAAAATCTTTATACTTATCATGGAGCAAAATGCCTGATCATTCCAGAGGACAAGGTCATAGGGGCTATAATCTGTTAATCTAGTCACAGGAAAGGCAAAACACCCCACAGACCTTTATTACTGCAGATAACAGGGTCAAATGAGAAGGGCCTGCAGGCCCTAGACTACCCTCTTTTGGAGTACTCTAGACCACAGCCTTTCCCAGTCATTTTCCTGATCTTAGGAGAAAGCTCTTTTCAGGAGGATGCCCATGGAGAAAGATACAAGCACCATCTATAGGCAGGACATGGTGTCATGGTTCCAGAAGCAATGGCACCTGACAGTTGCTCTGCCATGCAGTGTCCAGAGGAGCGAGAGCCAGTTTGGCAGAGACAGTGCAAATGGGCTATGAGACAGGACTCAGAATAAAATGCCATCCCTCGGAGCATACTCCACTGGCTTCCTCTGCTCCTGCTTCTGCCGGTATCGGGCCTTCTGATAGAAAATGATGATGACCACGGTGACAATATTGAGAAAGATGACAAGCAGGGTGAGCCAAAAGGAGTATCTGTAAGTGTGGGTCGTTGTCTTGTGACTGGTCTCTGGATAAAGCCTCTGGGACAGCTTTTCTGAGAGATGGTTGGACTCGGTGTTCCCCACGAACAGAACCATGGCCAGAAACACAAAGGACGCTGCAAAGAAGATTGGGCTTCGTAAGCGACACCCGAAGCAAAAGCATTATTTGTGTCCATGCATGTGTGCATGTGTGTGTGTGTGTGCATTTCTGAGGTATGTGCCTGATTGTGCACACATGTATGTGCACACATGTAGAGGCCAATAAACAACATTAGCTGTCTTCCTCTAGCGACTCACATCTTTTCGTTTTCTCTTTCTTTCTTCCTTTTTTTTTTCAGTAGGAGGGCAGAGTCTCCTACTGAAGCTGGAATTCCCTGTTTGAGTAGAAGGCCTCTGAGAGCCCCCGGTCTCCACCTCACTGCCCATCCAGGACATGGTTACAGATGTGTGCCCCATCCTTGCCTTTTTTCTTGGGTGCCTGGGATCTGAACTCTGGTCCTTATTTATCTGCAGCAATGACTTTACTCATAGAGCCATCTACCTATCATTGTGATTTATGTTTTAAAGTTATTTATTTATTATATGTATTATATGTTTTATTATATGTATATGAGCATGTTTCTGTATCAATGTATGCATCCATATGTGTAGGTACTTACCCACAGGGGCCAGAATAGGGCAGCAGATCCCTTGGAACAGGCATTACAGATGTTTGTGAACCACCCATGGGATGGGGGTGGAGTGGGGGATAAGAACTCAGGTCCTTATGATTAAGCAGCAGTCACTCTTAACTGCTGAGTCATCCCTCCAGCTGTGTTTTGTACCCCCATCCCCACCCCGATGCATTTTTAATATTACTTATTTTCTTTATGGAACACATAATCCAAAGGCATTTACTGAATAGCTACATGGGGTTCTATAGTGTTTCAGGATGAAGGAAAATGTAAAAATAAGATGTAAGATATAAACTAGATTCTAGGCCTGAAATACTAAATATTATTCTGAGCAGTATCTGACCTATAGGCTCAGGTCCTGTCAGAGCTTATCATTGGGCAACTGGTCTACCACACAGCCTTGTGCCCTAAGGTCACTTAAGTAGCAGGCGTGAATGAGTGGACAGGGCAGCGAGAGTGGGCATGGAGAATGTGTAAGGAAATGTGGATGGACAAATAAGGCTTAGATGAGTGCCAGCGTCACAGGTGGAAGGAGCCACCCCCACAAGAGCAAGCGAGGGCAGGGTCAGGCGCACTGCCAGCTGTGAGGGGTGAGTTATGCCAAGAGCAAGAGAAGCACAGGCTCTCAAGTGCTGGGCCTGGACTCGGGGAAGCTCTGGACAGCTACTGCGGGTGTCCGCTCTGCACCATGCAGCCAAGCGTGGCCTTGAACCAGGCAGTACCGCAAAGCAGATTTATAGTTGCTTAGGCGGGGTGAGAAGCAGGCTGTAACCAGGAATCATCGATCTCTCTCTGAGCTGGTGAAAATATTTCCAAAATGATGGTTAGTGATGTCTACAGTGTCTAAGAACATGTCAAAAGCCCAGTGAACCATGTGCTTTAAGTGAGTAATGTATGGGCAAGGTGATTCATATACCAGTAATGCTGGAAAAAAAAGAATTTTTTTCAGGGAACATGAGGGTGAGGATGGTTGCTCATGCCCAGGTGGGGTCTGATACATCAGGGGGATCCCCAAGATGAAGTCCTTCTGAGATCCTTAATATGCTGATGCATGTACAACGTGCACAGTTCAGTGAACTCTCAGGCATCAAACTGTGTCCTAACCCATTGACAAGGAAGTTCCCCCAAATGGTCCTCTGAGGGAAGCTAATTAGAGGTGGGGGTTACGTGAAGAGAATGTTTGAACAGCCCTTGATGACGCACCTCACCCACAAAATAATGGCTGTATTTCTTAATTATTTGCCTGAACCAAAGTCTCCTTCCTCTGATGTGCCCTCTCACACCTTCATTATCCCTCATTTTCCTCTTGTGAAGTTTCTTATAAAAGCTTAATTAATCACAAAGGGGTGGAACATACACAAGGTAGATGCCTTTATCCTAAAGTGGCTCAGCTTTGATTTGCACAGGCAAAGGCCGGCGCACAGACACCTTGCCCATCCGGCCGCTTTAAAGGCAGATGCCTGGAGCCATGGGCTTCACACTGCTTCTGGTTAACTGAATATCCATCCTTCCCTTCCCTTCCCTTCCCTTCCCTTCCCTCCCTCCCTCCCTCCCTCCCTCC
>NC_034590.1:104936891-104955674 GCF_900095145.1 Mus pahari
CTTCCTCACTCCCTCTCCCCTTCCTCCTTCCCTCCCTTCCTCCCTCAGTCCCCACCTCCCATCCTTCCTTCCTGTAGTACTGGAAATTAAGTATAGAACCTCAAAAACAGTAAGTAAATTGCTTACCCTCTTCATTTTTTTTTGTATTGAAATGGGGCTTGAAGCTCCCTCAGGCAATCTTGAACTTGGGGTACCTTCCTGTCTCAGCCTTCCAGTACTTGGAAGTAGAGGCCTGCATCTCTAGGCTTTCACAGTTTCTCCAGAGTGATAGATATAAAGAGGCTGGGGAAGGGAGACTGTTCTTAAAGGCTTGGGGACATGGGCTCCGGGCCTGCAGCCTTTCTCTGCTGGGCCATGGGACTCATTACTTCCTGTGTTCTCCAGCTGAGGAACAATATGTTAGAGGAGACAGTTTGTGTCCAAATCCAAATTCCCCTCTAGCTACCTTAAAATTCCCTGAGGCCAACTCCAGCCACGTTGGGCCAGCGTGTACTGAGATGTCCGGGTTACAAGCCTCAGGCAGTGTTATTGCTGTTTCTCCCCACCAGAAATGAGCCAGGTAATCTATTTCCTATTCTGCCCACAGGGCCAGCTCACAACCTGGTAGGCCAAGAGAGCCCAGTGCCTCAAGAGACTGTAGCATTCTCATCGGCCCCAGGGCCTTAAATCTGGCCTGGATTCAGCCCTCCCATCAGTGTGGCCCAAAGGCTAAGAAGCGACACTGTCAGTGTTGTACAGAGAGCTTTCTGAAGGATCAGCCTCTTGCAAACCAAGTTTTCACTAAACTCTATAACACTCCAGATAAGGGGAGAAAATGGAAGCTTTCTGGGGGCATATGAACACAGAATCCAGCTTACTGAGCATCAGGATAGGCTACTCCCAACTCTTGGGGTTGACTAAAGGCTTCCAGATTCAAGTCAGAATGTATGACTTCCCCTTACATAGCTATTGCAGGTGGTTTTCCTATCCACCCCAGAGCCTCTCCTCGGTGTTAGAATATACCCTTGAGGCAGAAGTTAAGTGTGGGGAATTTTCTCCACTCAACATAGCCCTTTGTGGCTAGACATAGGCAGGGCTGTGGGGAGACTGTCCAGATTCCTTTTCCTGTCCCTCCCAACCCCCAGCAGACGTAGACTTCTGACATCTGTATAGTCATCCTGTTTTCCTCTGCAGAGGAAGAGAGAGGGGACAAGCTGTAAGCCCCATGGGCTGTAAACAGGGCAGTACTGGCCCAGTCTGGTCTCCTGTCATCTCCCCTTCTATGAGAACCCACTCCTCCTTCCCTGTGTGCCTCTAAAGCTGAAGAACGGCTGCCCTTGGGCCCAGCTCCAGTATGGACAAGTCTCCTTAGCCAACTTAATGAGTCAATTTATCTGTCTTGGCTTCAGAGATTGACCAGGTCATGTCAGTGGGTGAGTCCATGAGAATCGGGCCCAGGACATTCTCCTGGTTCTTGGAAAGTGACAGGTCTTCCTCTAAAGCTGCTACTGCAGGAGTCAGGGTGTGTACAGACATCTGACCTTTAAGAGGAGTGAATCAACTGTGTAGCCACAGAACACACACTGGGGAATCACTGTATGCAGGGATGAAGGGAAGCAGACTTCCTACAACATGGTCTCCAAATTCAGCCATGCCTGAGGCTGCTGCTTCTGTTGGCTCTGAGTCCCGTGAGTGAAGCTAAGATCACTGTTTATCCTGGCAGTGAACAAGGTTCCGTGGCAGATGGAGGGCCCTTGACACTGGAGACCTATATCTGGATTTGTATCCAAGTCCCTTAATCTCGAAGTGTCAGTCCCACTGGACAAGTGTAAAGGATGAAGTACATGGACAAAACCCACGGAGAATCTTTTGCCTAAGTCATCCACTCCCCATCTGAACACCCCCATCCCCCCACCCTCACAAAAATAACAAAACCACCTAGCAACCACACAGCACTCTAGCTCACAAGAAGAGTGTTGGCCCCAGATGGCATCTTTTCCTGGCTCTGTGGCTCGGCCACCCAGGTACCCTGGAGTCCATGTTACTTCTCATGAAGGCAAGAGGCAAGTGTATGTGCATGTGTGTTCATGAGCATACATCAATGTGTGTGTGTGTGTACACCTATGCGTGTATGTGTACATGTGCATGCATATGTATGCGGATGCATGTGTGTGCACATGAATGAGTCTTCTCAGGAAACTCACCGCTGAGTCCATTCCAGGTGTAGACGCCCATAGGTCCCAGGAACGTCTGGTAAGGGTTGCTGATGCTGTTGTAGAAGGTGAACACTGAGCTCAGCACGGAAGCCGCCAGACTCAGGATCAGGAGGAGGATGGCCACCAGGTGCAGAGACTTCTGGGAAGAATTGTTCAATGTCCCTAAAACTAAAGCAACATTTGGTGAGTGCACAGTGCAGAATACAAATACAGCCGAGCTAGAGTAGACATGGTGTCAGAGAAGGAAGCAGTAAGCCATTCTTCCTGAAAGTGCCAAGACTACACAGGCTCAGAGGACAGCTCGGTCAGTGATGTGTTTGATGTGGAAGCCCTGGGTCTGTGTTCAAGCCCCAGAACCCACCTGAAAAAGGCAGGAGGTGTGGGTGGTGTGGCGAATACTTGCAATCTCGGTGTTGGGGAGACGACAGAGACAGGTAGGTCCTGGGGTTCACTGAACAGTCAGTCTAGTAGAATTGGTAAGTTCCAAGTTCAATCAGAAACCCTGTCTCAACAACCAAGATGGGCATCACCTGAAAAATGACATCTGAAATTGGCACACATATACGAATGTGTGTGCAACTGCATATACACATTGCCTGCTGTCTTAGTCAGGGTTTCTATTCCTGCACAAACCTCATGACCAAGAAGCAAGTTGGGGAGGAAAGGGTTTATTCAGCTTACGCTTCCATACTGCTGTTGATCACCAAAGGAAGTCAGGACTGGAGCTCAAGCAGGTCAGAAAGCAGGAGCTGATGCAGAAGCCATGGAGGGATGTTTCTTACTGACTTGCTTCCCCTGGCTTGCTCAGCCTGCTCTCTTATAGATCCCAAGACTCCCAGCCCAGAGATGGCACCACCCACAAGGGGCCCTCCTCCCCCCCTTGATCGCTAATTGAGAAAATGCCTTACAGCTGGATCTTGTGGAGGCATTTCCCCCACTGAAGCTCCTTTCTCTGTGATAACTCCAGCCTGTGTCAAGTTGACACAAAACTAGCCAGTACACCTGCATATGCACATAAAGGAACATACACAAACATGTAATAATGAGACAGTTCCTCATGGCAAACCAGTCCTTGACTCTGTAGCCACATTACTGAAGGTGGATGTTTCCCTTAGTTTTCAAGTCCTGAATACCTGCAACTCCCTCACCAGTGATCTTTGCCCTCAAAGCCTTGCTGGTAGGATAATGGTAATTCCATCACCATAGCTTCCCTTTGGGTCTGAGAATTATTGCTTCTGGCAGAAACCCTTAGGGTGGGTCTCTGTACAAACCCCCATGTAGTGGGGATCCCATAAACCCTATGGATTAGAAGAATTTGGTGAGCCAGGATGAGCTGACAGAGAAAGAAAAGCAGGAGAATAAGGACTAGTGGAAGTGACCACAAAAGTGCTAGCCCATAGCAGAAGGCAGAGATAGAAAAATGTTTCTTGATAGGGCAAATCGGGGTACCTTCCTGGGATCCAAACTCTACCTCCCCGGGCTCCAACACTGGTGGCAGCTGGGAACACAACCCTCTGGCTAGCCCTCATTCTTCATTCCAAGCTGAAAGCACTTTACAACATAGCATTTGTATATCTTAAATGCAAAGAAGCCCCAGAGTGGATCTGCACTTGCGGAAGACACAATGGAGGTGCTCTGTGCACTGAGCCATCAGATCCTCGGAGCCCTAGCAGCCATTCTCCAGTGCACCTAGTTCCTCCACCTCCTACTCTTCTCACAAAAGCCCAGACATGACAGGAATGCTCTTCCTAAGTACAATGAGGTTTTCCAATGATTGTGAGTGTGTGTGTGTGTGTGTGTGTGTGTGTGTGTGTGTGCGTGTGTGTGTTTAGAGATGGTCTGTGAAGTCCCCTGGAAAAGACAATCCGGGAAATAGATTGTGGTACTGACTATAACAGCTTTAGCAAAAATCACTGGACGCTGCAAGCCCTAACAGTCAGAGGGGTGAGTAAGAACTAGCCAACCGCTTTCTTCCTCTACCTGTTTTTATGTGGCAACATTCACAGCCTTAGCTCAGCTCAGCTTTAAAGAGTAGGAGCTAGCCCGGGAGACCTGGATTCTTAATTTCCAGGGATGTGTGTGCCGGGAGCTCCCTGGGACAGTAGAAACAGACAACACATCTGCTGAACCATATCCTACCATGTGCCACCAGCACCCTCTCTTTGCAAGGCATCCCTCTCCTTCCCTTCTTCATGCATGGAGCCCTGCTCTGAGGGCCCGGGACTTCACCCTCGCTCTGATGTTCACTGTAAAACTGCACACCGAGCACCCGTCTCTTCTTTATGACCATTCAAGGAAAACAAGAGATGCTGTGTGACTGAGAGGCTTGTATGAGGAACGGGGCTGGGGTGCTGGAGAGATGGTTCAGCAGTTAAGAGCACTGGTTGCTCTTGCAGAGAACATGGGTTTGATTTCTACTCTCAACCATCTGTATCTCCAGTTCCAGAGGAGTCAACACCTTTTTCTGGCTTCCATGGGCACGTGGTACACATACATACTTGCAGGCAAAACATAAAATGAAATAAATACATTTTTAAAAGGCATTATCTTCACTGAGGTGAAGGTCCCTGCCTATGAACTATGATTCTGAGTGGTCTTACACAGGACCCTAGGGTCTCACATCTACCTTATATAAGAATATGTATGTACTCAGTCCAGTTTAGGTGAAAACATCTGTGTGGTTTTTTTTTTTAAACAAAATAATGTTTTTAATCTTAAAATGTCTCCAGCAATCATATCATTAATAAAATAATTTTTATAAATATCAGAAGATGAATCTAGTGGTACCATTAAAAGACAGGCTCAGGCTCGGGGCCAGCAATGTGGCACATTGGGTAAAGCTGTTGGGTGCCAAGGGCATTAGGTGAAGTTGAATCCCTAGGACCTGAATGTGTAAAGAAAAGAACTGAATCCCATGAGTTTTTCCTCTGACCTCTGTGTATGTGCATGTACCCATACATACACATACAATGTAAATAAATAAAGATGTTTGTTTTTAAGCCAGGTTTTTCTTCACTGGGGAAGAGAAGGCAGAAAGACTGGAAGAGTCAGAGGTTGGAAGGTTTGGGGCTAAAGAATATGTGGTGGACAAGACATCTTGAGTTTTAAGTCCTCATATTTATTTTTCTAAATCTGCAATATCTTCCTACTAAACAAAGTAGGCATGAAAGGGGCATAACAAAAATATTGGGTGGTGGAAGAAGTCCCCACGGAGAGGAGAGTAGTGTGGGGCTGAACCCGGAGTAGGTGCCTCCTGCAAGGGAGAGGCCTGAGGGCAGCAGCAACCCAGGACATGGGCTCAAAGGGTGAAGGACTATGCAGGAAAAGAGGGCAGGAGTCAGGAGCGTAACTGTGGCGTGTGATAAACATAGACATGCATCCATTGTGAACCCCAGGAGAAGAGAAACAAGCTCAGCAGCAAGTGGACCATGACCTGCCACCCTGAGTGTAGAACATTTCATTCCTCAGATGCACAGGGCAAAGCACAGCTTCCATAGGCAACGCCTCCTTGTTGCTATGGTGACTGAATTCTTCAGTGCCGTCTGTCAGTGACCCCTTGGTGGATTGAGCCAAGCCTACATCTTCTGCCCTGTACCCCAAGAGGCTCTCAAAGATCTGGGCTGGGGTTTCACTTGCCCCTGACTTAACCAACTGGAGTCTCTTGCCTGCTTCTCCATGCTCTGCGGCAATTATGTGTTTGGGAGGTTTTGCTTGTACTAACTCAGCATATGCTGATTTTGAAACTGGAGGGAGATGATGTCAGGAGAATAGGAAGAAGCAACAGAGCTAGGGAGACACACCCAGGCAGAGGTCCAGGCTGGTTCCTGTGGCTGAGTCAGCCATTCATCAAGGTGGACCCACTTCCTCTTCCCCAAGAACCAGGGCAGGAGGAAACATCTTTCGATCTCAAGGGAAATTGGTTGGGGACAAAAGAACTTTCTCTTTCTCCTTGGCAGAGTTCGGTAGTCAAGAAAATAATTTAAATATTTAAGTCAAAAATGAAACGAGTGTGAGGAATGCGCTCTGTGTCCCAAAGGCCTGGAATTCTCTGAGTTTCTCTCTGCCTTCCACACTGACTTACAGCTCTATGTGGATCTTTATTCCCAAGTGGAATATTCCATTAAAAAGTGACCATGACGGGCTCAGCGTATGAAGTGTGTGCCCTGAAGGCATAAGGGCCTGAGTTCAATCCCTCCAGAACCCATGTTTTAAGGAGAAGCCTTTAATCCCAAGGGGACAAGAGCACGCCTGGAGCTTGCTAGCCAGCCAGCCTGGCAGAATCAGTGAGCCCAGGTTCCATCAGTGAGCTTGCCTCAAAAGGCAAGGTGGAAGGGGCTGGAGAGACGGCTTGGCAGTTAAGCATGCTTTCTGTTGTAGAGGACTCCTCTTCAGTTTCTAGCACCTATGTGGAGGCTCCCATTTCAGGGGAGCCAATACCTTCTTTTGGCATCCTTGTGCTTCTACATTCACATTGTGCACATAAACTTGTACAAGCACACATACATACACATAAAATTGAAGGGGGGGAAAGATGAGACAAAATTGGAGAACATACAGTATTGACCTCTGACTCCCATGAATATGTGCACACCGTATGCACAAGCACTTGCTCATGCACGTGCAAACACACACACGTGACACTCACACAAAAAAGAAAAAGAAGATGACAAGTTCAGCTCTGCCTTGACTTTCAATAAGATTTAGCAGACATCATTTTCCAAAGAGAGTTAATTTTGGGGCTGCTGACTCATAGTTTCCTACATACTTGGGGGGTAATTCGTCTTAATTTTAACTGCTGCACTATAAAAAATTATTTCTGAATTCCCTGCCTCCTAGATATGACAGCTATGTCTTTTCAGCCCCTGCCTCAGAACTCAGACAATGATAGCTGAAGGTTTGATGAGAGTTAGCTGGAGTGCAGTAACAATAACCCTCACAGCATCTGACAGCTGCTCCCTCCCTATGACATTAGCAGATACGTGCTGTTCCCTTTCTTTCTTTCATGGGACAAGCTTTTGCATCAGGAGTCCCCTCACAATCAGAGCTAATTGCCCTGATTCTGGCTGTCCAAGAAAGAGGCACAGAGATGAGCAGCCAGCCAGCAGACACCTCAGCTGGGCATCCAGACACCCAGCTCCCCTTTGGGTAAGATTTAGCCACCCAGGTCCCGCCTTCCAACTGCCCTCCACCTCCAGGTCTTGTTTTCGGTAAGTCCATAGACATTGAGTGTGATGGTTACACAGAGAGTCGACCTATAGGATATAGAATCACCAGGGTAATAAACCTCTTTGCATAACTGTTAGGGAGTTTCTAGATTGGGTTGAGGTGGGAGGATCCACCTTAAATGTAGAGAGCATCTTCTCATGAGATGAGGTCCTGGACTGAATAAAAAGGAGAAAGCAAGCTGAGTGCCAGCATTCACCTCTGTCTGTCTGTGTCTGTCTGCCTGTCTTGCTGTCTTTCTGTGTCTCTGTCTCTGTCTCTGTCTCTTATGGACGCAATGTGACTAACAGGACAAACCCTTTCTTCCTTAAATTGCCTTTGACACAAGTAACTAAAGCTGGTTCTGTGGGTGGGAACAGACCCCACTCCCACCTCAGACAACTAGCCACCAGAGACCTGACCCAGTGCAAAGCTTCCATTAGTGGGTATCACAGTACTGACAGATCTTAGAGCATAGCCTGCCCCTCTCCCCTCCCCCACCGGAAGTCACAGCTAGCGCCTCAGCCTCTTGGACAGTTGCCAAGATTGTTTTGGGAGAAAAGTGGCTAAGCTCTCTGGTTCGGTTGTCTTCATTCCCACCAACTCCTCCTTCTAATGTGGTTACAACTCTGAGAAGGGAAAAGCATAAGTAGCCCTTCTCCAGGAAACATCCTGATGCATGAGAGGAAGTCGAAGCAGGGAGGGAGGAAGCCTTCACACATTCTCAAGACATCAACACCATTTGAGTTTTTTAGCTTGCCATTCTTTCCTGTGCCGTATTTAAGGCCTCAATTCCATTCTGTTTAACAATACAATTTTGAGGTCACAGAAAAGAAATAGAAAGCAGTGGAGTGGGGACTGAGAAGAAGCCAGCTCAGATGACAATCCATTCACAGACCACTGAGCCTGACACTTGCCCCCAGCCTGCCTTGGTTCATCTGTAATCTTCTGTCCTGAGCTGTCTCCAATAAATCAATTCCAAGCAGCCTGCCACCAAGGAGCTTGAGAGTAATGCCCAAAGCTTGTGTCAACCTAGGATCTGGCCAAGGGAAGGCTGCTGACCATCCACCCTGAGTCATAGTTACAATCGGTTTGTCCTAAAATCACTTAGTGTATTAATCACCTTCTTCATGGCTACAAAAGAGTGCTCAACAGCGGCGAGTTCACGGAAGAAGGTTGGCCAGTTTGCCTTCTTCGTGTTATGCAATCCAAGACCTCAGCCCAGATGTCACCACCAACAGTTAGGGTGAATCTTCCCACCGTTAACCCAGTGTAGCGATTCCCTCTCAGACGTGCCCGGAGGCTTTGTCTCCTGGGAGACTCTGGTTCCTATCAGGTTGATAATCAATGGTAACATCACACCTGATGTTATAGGTTGACTAAAATGTTCTCCATCAGGTCAAGTTTTCAAGGTTGAGTCTGCAGCCTGAGTCACTGTTTTAAGGAGGGCTGTAGAAATTTCTGGAGACACAGATTGGCTACTAGAAATAGATTCCTAGGGGCAGGTCTTGGAAGGTTATACCTGCCCTTGGTTCCAGCTTGTGCCCTCTGCTATCTGAACCACACGATGTGAGGAAGCTATCTTATGAAAGGCCTTCCTCACAATGATGGGCTGAAATCCCTCTGAAACCGGGAACTAAAAAGAAACCTTCCCTCCTTTAAAATTATTTCTGGCATTTTGTCCTAGCTACATGGAAAACAATGCATCTAGTAAGGGTTTTTGTTGTTGTTGTTGCTCTTTTTTGTTTTGTTTTGTTATGTTGTTTTTTTTTAAACAAGAGGAATAAAACATGAATCTGAAAATCTTTTCACTGATATGGAAGGTCAAGGGTACAGGTTCTTTGTACCATCCAAAGAGATTGCATTTCCAGGCCAGAGTCATTTCAATGAGAGTGTAGCTATTTGAAAATTCACATGTCTGCTAACCAAGGGACCAAGATCAAAGCGATCTGCTGCCATAGGAAAAGAAACTGCAATCATTGAAATGCCAAAATGATTCTCTAAAGATACTTGGTCGGGTATTGGTGTAGGCTGAGTACTACTGGAGATGACGTTCTGAGGGATGCCACATCTAAGTGACACATTGTCCCATTCCTGCCAGCCCGGGGAAATAGTACATGTCAATGCCCCTTAGGCCCTGAGAGCATTCTCAGAGTCAAGGGGATAACTTCATTCAGGATCCTGTTATAAAGCACCTAAGAGCCAAACTGAGAGCCTCCTCCTTCAGAGGAGGCTTCTCCCTAAGGCAGATATCTCAAGCTGAAATTATACAGCTGGCCCTTTAGAAGTAGTAAAGACCATCCATTCACTCCTGGCTAGAGCTAAACAGTCACTTATCTGGATAGTAGACAAACCAGGACCAATCTAGCCAACAGAGCTCATTGTCAGTCTGGTTCCACAACAGAAGGTTTCCTGACTGGGGCTGACTGGGCATCATCTCCATTCATTGACCTCTGGTTGGCTGGATAGGTTTGACCCTTTAAATCTGCCAAACAGATTTAAATTGTCTAGTCTGCTCTCTCACTGAAAACCCTGTCGTCTAATAGACACAAGATATCAGACCCCAGTGCAGGGTCTGATAATATGAATTACTGCCTGAAGATTTCAATGTGTGCTGGCCTTCGCTACAAAAATAACACACTTGACTTCTCAAGGGGAACCATCAGTTTCTAAGTGCTGAACAGGACAATGCATATTTAATTTTATACAGGTTTAATTTTACAGCTACCAATGATTGGCTAATGATGTTCTCAGCCACTCTGGCTTACTGGCAGGAGAGCATCATGTCTTCCTGTCAATCCTGGATTCTGTTGACATGCTAAGCAGCCGGAGATCCTTAGCATTGCCAACATGTTCTAGGGATGGCTTCTTGTCTGAGAGAAACATTTACTTGCTCAGTGCTTACCACAGTCACAGGTATGGAAAAATCCCCCAGTCTCTGAGTGGCCCTTACATGCCATCTAGCAGTTGTGTAACATCTTCCTCCGCCGGGTGGTTGTTCACCCTCTGCAGCAATGAGAGGTTGGACAGTGTGGTGGGGGTGGGTGGTTTACAGTGTGGCTTTCCAATAGCAAACGGTAAAAACAGAGAGTCAGGCACAGGCAGTGCGAGCACTCTCTGCCTGTCTCTATACTGACAGGAAGGGGCCTAACTGGTACTGATCCCAAGCTTTGCTTCCCAACTGTGGCTGTCCCTCCCCTCCAGACACCAGAATGGTCACTCCCAATCACGTAGGTGTTCCTTCCCTGTTCTTCTCTGCTCCACCTCAACTAGAGTCAGGGATTCCATTGAGGTCATCAATCTCTAGATGGAATCAACTGGTCCCAAGCCAACACTGTAGACTTCTGTCCCAAGCACTTAAATGTGCCAGAGGATTCACAAACAAGGGGACTATTTTTTTTTTATTTATTTTATTTTTTTGGTTTTGAAAATGCTATTACTGAGAGCTGAAGGGGACTTTGAAATCCGAGCTCCTGGTTGATGGAGACGAGGTCTCTTCACACTCCTGAAAGGCTGTGGCTAGCACCAGGGGAGGGGGGAGCAACTGAAACCTCAGGGAAGGTGTGCTTTTCCTATCACTCAAAGACACAGTGAGAACTCCCAGGTACATTGCCCTGGATTTATAGAAACCATTTTGTTAACAAAATCATAATTTTGCTAGAACTCTATCCTGGAGTATGGGCCCCAAACATTACACAGGCATCAGGTGCATAGTTAGAAATGTAAATGCCCAAACCCAGCTGTACAGACCCTGAACTGAGCAATGTGAAGTCCGCTTATATGCTATGTTCGAATAATTGTGGCAATTACTTTTCAAAAACCGTAATGCTAGGTCTTAAAATCCAAAACTCTGCTAGTTGCATCTATTTATCTTCGATAGTTTCTTTTGTATTTATTGAGAGCAAGACGTTATTACATCAGAAATGAATAACAAACAGGAAATCCTATAAGTAACAGGATTCATAGGAATTAAATACCATTTCCAACAATGAGATACTCTGAATACAAAAGTGTAAATGCAAGAAGCTGAGAAACTTACTGGATACTGATGTTTTCTCCTTTACATTTTCCCTATGTGATTACTTACAAACTTCTGGAAGGAGCTGGATGCCCCAAGTCAAAACCCATGGTCAATGTTCTTTAAAATGCTGCTTCTGCTGGCTCTTAAACACCATAAGGCTGCCATACACTTTAACTTAATTATTCATTTGTCAATAAACCAGATAGGTACAATTCAAGCCCAGCTGCCAATACAATGGTTTAGACTCCAAAGATAACAAGATCATTGGAGCCATGAGTCCGAAAACAAAATAAATACCTTCAAAATTATGAGTTAGTCCAATGATAGCCTCACTTGGGACTTTGAAGAGACTAGTTTTGAATGGCTGTTTGGCCCAAATGTAGAATGGTGTGTCTTACCCATGGGCTGCCATTCCCATTCTAACTGGGTGGTCATTTACCTTCAAAGTTTTTGTCCAGATCTTGAAGACCTTCATTCAAATCTTGAGTACTCATACCACGGAAAAGTCCATAGGTAATAACAATGGTACCGTTGGAGATAGCATCTGTGAAGAAAATCCTGCTGGTAATCCACACCTGTGTCCCAAGAATGGAGCAGATGACGACAACTGAGCCCAGGCTTGTGAGAAAGCCAGACAGGAACATCAAGGTTTTCTGTGTGGTTGGCATTTTCTCAGGAAGAAAGCTCCCCACGATACAACAACAGCGACCTTAGAATATTTGGGGGCCTTATCATTTGGGATCCAGTATTTAGAAAGGACGTCTAGCACTTGGTTGTAAATGTAAAACCTGCGTCTTCCTGGGAAGTTTTATGCTACTGAACATTGAACTGTGAACAAGGCCATAAAGACGTGCAGAAGCTGAACTTTGGTCTTGCAGAAACGGTTGTTATGGCTGCAGCCAACCAGCATGAAGAAGGGCTAGGCGGCCCTTTTAGGGCTTCCTCAATCACATGACTAATTTATAACCTTTATCATGCCGTGGAAGACAAGTTAATCCACAGTGTCAGGACATAACTTGAATTTTCAAATCATGAGAATAGAGACTCAGACCCCAAAGGGATAGCATAGGGATCCCCAAAGCAGACCTCAAGGCTTTGTCATGGTCCTGTGAAGTGGGAAGAGAAAGGCTCACCCTTCCTTCTGGGTTCTACCTCCTCATTCTCAGATCAAATTCTCTCTTCCAAATGCCATTCTATTTGAATCTGATTTAAATGATAATCTTTATCAGTCTTTAGTACCCTGCTAAAAGTGACTCTAAACATTCCTGCTTAGATCTCTGTCTTAGTTCCTTTTCTATTGCTATGAAAAGTCACTATGACCGAGGCAACTTACAAAACAAAGCATTTAACTGGAAGCTTGTTTTGGTTTCAGTTTCAGAGGCTTAGTTATGGCAGGACATGGCATGTCCCGGGACATGGCATTGGAGGAATAGCTAAGAGCTTATATCCTGACCTGCAGGCAGGAGGCAAAGAGAAAACTCAGGGCTGGGCCCAGCATGGGTTTTTGAAACCTCAAAGTCCACCCTCCCCATGTGACATACCTCCTCCCACAAGACCTCACTTCTTAATGCTTCCTAAACAATCCATCAACTGCGAACCAAACATTTAAATATGTGAGTCTGTGGAAGGCCATCCTCATTCTAACCACCATAATCTCTAACTCCTTAAAGCCCAGCAGTTAGCAGTCTTGGTGGTGATTTCCAGTCCTTGGTGGTACTTTCCCACTCATTTCTATTATAGACAGGGTCACAAACTATTCTTTCATTTCTCTTTTTATTGTGTTCTTTGATTTCAGAACAGTATTGAACACATACATCAGAACCCTGTCCTTTTCTTAGATAACCTACTTACCTGTGTGATGAGGGCTCTCCTCTTGTAAATGTAGAAAAGGGACTGAAGACACAGAAATCACTAGACACAGCCAATTCACTTCTGGGGGAAATAGACACATATAGATAATTGTAGAATAATTAGATAGATGTTGAAAGGCAAGGTAGGCATCAAGCTGAAGTCAGGACAGGGGGAACACCACACTTCTGTCACCACATAGATAGATAGATAGATAGATAGATAGATAGATAGATAGATAGATAGATAGATAGATAGATAGAGCAAATAAATCAACTCACCACATTAGGCTCTCTCTGTCTCTCTGTCTCTTTATCTGTCTCTTTGTATTTGTATCTCTCTCTCTATCTCTGTCTCTCTGTCTCTCTTTCCTCCCTCCCCCCCTCCCCTCTTCCCCTGGGGGAACTTCTTAAGCTTCTGCTAAAGGGAAGTAGAAGCAGAAGGACTTATGTATCTGGCTGAAAAAACTCAAACAAGGTTTGTGGCTTCTGCGCATTTGGAGCATATGGAACAGGATTCCAGTCACAGGCAAGCATGGCTCAAGAAGCAATTCCAAGCCCTCTTAAAACTTCAGCCTAGCTGGGCATGGTGGTGCACGCCTTTAATCCCAGCACTCGGGAGGCAGAGGCATGCGGATTTCTGAGTTCGAGGCCAGCATGGTCTACGAAGTGAGCTCCAGGATAGCCAGGGCTATACAGAGAAACCCTGTCTCAAAAAACCAACCAACCAAACAAGCAAAACCACCTCAGCCTAAGGCTTTGCTGCACACTGCTAGGGCAAGACTCTCTCAGGCCAGCTGTGGAACATCCAGTGAGGGCTGTGATCATCAAGACTCCAGAGGTTGGATTGTGCTGAACCTCTTCAAAGGTCCAATCAACCAGGGTATAAAACTCTTGCGGGATACCTCAGCCATTCAGGTCAAGAAGCAGAATGATCATGCCTTAAGCCTGAGCTGGCTTTTTCCTGGGGGAAGGCTTCTACAGACACGTCCTAACAAGGCTAAAACCCATCTAAAACACTCAAAGATATTGCCTTCAGTCAACAGCAAGAAATCACAAGCGTTACAGTAAAATGAAAATAAGGCAGGAAAGGAACAGGGAACCCTTAGCCCCACCCCCATCAACAGAAGCACACTCAAAGGTAATATAGGTGTTTAAAGAAGGATACAAGAATTACCAATGCTATTATAAAAAAGAATGCTCAAGAATTTAAGAGTAAAGATGATATAGTGCACAAACAAAGGTGTCAGTCAGGTTTAGTTATCAACTTGACATACCTGGGAAGAGGGAATCTCAATTCAGGAATTGTCTCCATTGGATTGACCAGTGGGCATGTCTGTGAGGCATTTCCTTAATGGGAGAACCCGGCCCACTAGGGGCGGTGCTATCCCCAGCAGACAAGCAGGCCTGTGCTGTATAAGAAAGGTAGCTGAGGCAGCCAGAGAAACAATCCAGAGAGCAGAGGGCCTCCATGGTTTCTCCCTTCGGTCCTGTCTTGAGTTTCTGCTTTACTCCCCACAATGATGAACTAAACCTCCCCACACCCCACATCCAATCTCAATGCTTATCACAGCAAAAGAAATACTAATCGAACAGTAGGAAACCTCTGAAGAACAATAAAAATTATTTTTTTAAAATAACCAAATGAAAAAACTATGATCTAAAAATAAAATAGCTGAAACAGAAAGCTCACTGAATGGATTTAACAGAATCCGAAGCGCCATAGGGGAAAGAGAGCGGTGGTCACTCATCACAATAAAAACCATCCAAACTCATTGGCTTAGTGGCCCAGTCAACAGCTAGGAGGAAGCAGGTCCGTATCACTAGAGTTTGGAAAGTGGGTGGCAGGGGAAACATTTTTGAAGATTAACATTATTTATTTTTATTTTATGTATTTGAGTGTTTTGCCTGTGTGTCCATTTGTGTATCGTCAGGATGCTTGGTCTCTTTGAAGGCCGGAAGAGGGAGCCAGATTCCTTGGAAATAGAGTTCTATACAATAGTGAGCTGCCATATGGATGCTGAGAACGGAACACAGGTCCTTTGCAAGAGCAGAAGGTGCTCTAAACTGCTGAGCAATTTTTTCCAGCCCAACACTGATTTAAAGGAAAAAAGATTATTTTACTTTAGACCAATAAGGCTTAGAAAGGCACAGTGAAACATTTTAAATCACATTTCTTTTTGTTTCATGATACAAATGATAAACTATTTTTATACAGTAAATAAGTATCAACAGTCAACAGACATCCAAAACCAGCCACCAACCTTGGGACTGAGAAACAGATGGGCGGCTTCCTTTAGGATGTTCATCAGAAAGGCTATGGTGGCACCTGTGGGGCACACATGCCAGTGGCCAGTGGCTTCGTAGCTCGTGTAGCCGGTAACAGGGACATGAGCTGGATGAGCTTTGGGAGGAGGGGGCCCAGTGGCTACTGGGGTGGGGACTCAGTCAGAGGCTTCTTGCTTTCTGCAGCAGAATCACTGGCCTTTAAATCACATTGAAAACCCGTTATAAAGAAAAAAATTAGAAAATAAAACTAGAGGGAAAATCTATGTTACCTAACCATCGCCAGGCAATAAAGGGCGAATCTCAAAATGATTTTGCTGTGTGCAAGAAACTAGAAATAACTTAGTGTGTAGAAGAGCCATCTGCCTATATATAACGTACTCTAATCATAGTCCTATAAAGAGCAAGAGCAGTTGACACTATCTGTGGCAACAGACATCAGAATAATGGCTGTCCTTTTTGAATGTGGCATTTTCTGAAAAGGGAAGGGGGTTTATGGGATCAAAATGTCAGTGTGTGTGTGTGTGTGTGTGTGTGTGTGTGTGTGTGTACAGGTGTATATGTGTGTCTTTGTGTGCAGATGAGTATGTGTGTGCAGGTATGTATGTGTGTGCAGGCTTGTTATGTGGGAGGGTTTTTTCCTTAGGAACCATCAAACTTGTTTTATTGAGACAATGTCTCTCATTAGTACCAGAATATCACTGATTATCACTAGACTAGCAAGCCAATAAAGCCCAGGGATGCATTTGTTTCCACCTGTCAGTAATGGGATTATAAGCTAGCACACTACCTCTGGCTTTTTACCTGGGTGGTGAGTCAACTCAGGTCCTCATACTTGTGGGGACAGGCACTCTACCAGCTGAGCGATTTCCCCTTACCTAAAATGTCAGTATCTTGTTAAGGGCATGCCTAACACTAACGAACATGTCTCTATTCACTGCACAGTGTAAGCATATAGTTCATCAGTAAAAAGAAACTCAAAAATTAACATATTGTGAGGACCCAGACTAGGATCAACTTTCTGTTTATTTGGAGTTCTTTTCTGGCCAAGTAGAGAAATAAGAACTGTTAGTATTAGGGCCTAACATGGGAAAAGAGGGGTAGAGGGAATAATATTGAGATACTAGAAATGAAACTTCTGGTATCTTCTAGAGGTCATAAGAGCCATCTTTCTTTGTGTGGACAGGTTTTGAATGTCACTGCAAAGCAGTGAACGCTCTCTTCTTTTTCTCTTGCTCCCCACACGCTATGGTGAATCACTAAAGCCCACTATCTCTCCTAAAGTCAGATAGTTTTATGTTAATCTTTCTGCATATTGTTTAGAAGCAAATTCTATTTTCTTTTTATTAACACCAATTTTTTCCCCCTTTCCTGCTTACTCTCCAAGAGAATATCTCTGGACTCAACATGTAAATTCTGCTGGAAACTTTTAAACTGAATAAGCCTTAGCAAGATACTGTGGAGAGAAAGTGAGGATGTGATCTATCGGTAGAATGCTTGTGCAGCATGCACAAAGTCAAGTTCCGGATTTTATCCCCAGTGTGGACACTGTATAAAGGCAGGCATGGTGGCCTAGGACACATAGACCTAGGTGGTACTCTAGGACAATCAGGAGTTCAAGACCATCCTTGGTTACATATTGAGTTTAAAGTCATCCTGGGATACAGGAGACCATGTGTCCAAAAAGAAAAAAAAAAAAGTTACTGCAGAACTGGAGAAAGGGTTCAGTGGTAAAGAATGCTTGTTATTTGTGCAGAAGTCCTAAGTTCAGGTCCCAGAACCCACATGGAGTGGTTCACAAGCACCTCTAACTATAGCCCCAGGTGATCTAGCACCCTCTTCTGGAATCCATAGACACCTACGATCAAGTGAATATAATTTACACATAGACACACATACACACATAATTTCTTTAAATCATAAAAATAAGTTTTTAAGTTACTGAAGAAATTTCCAGTGGTCAAGTTCTTGGGGACAATGGGAGACAGAACACATGGTCTGGTGATGGTATAATTCTGGGTCTCCTGCCTGGATGGGACCGTATTCCAAAGGAGAAATTACACAGCCAGATATGGAGGAGAACTCAGGAGGCAGAGGGTGCATGGAAAGTGTTAGAGATGCTCAGTCAGGCAGAGTAGATTATGGGGAGAGAGAGACACTAAAAGGCAGGAGCAATGGGGCAGGGAGGTCTTTGCCGTCTAGGATGAGGGAAAGAGAATTAACTGATGCTAATGGGAATCATGAGCCCAAATGAGGAGCAAAAATAATGAAGGATAACCCATGTCTGGATGACAGGATGTCTGTAGACTTCAGTAGATGTTAAGGAATACCACTTAATTCCTAGAATAACATTTGGGGTCCAACAGGGCAGATATTACTGGGAGAGAAGAGCCATCTGCCTCGTCATCATGTTCCCAAGGCTGTCACTTTCCAAGAACAGATGCCTGACTAAGGCGACACATTTCCCTCTTGGTGGATAACAGCCTCTGTCTCCCCACCCCTGCAGTGCTAACAAGCTTATCGGGGCTTTGAAACTGTCACTGTCTTTATCATTAGCTTGGATCTGCAGTTGCAGCAGCAATAAAGTCCAGAGCTGGGTGATGGTCATTGAGCCACTTGGCCACACCCAGCCTGGGCTGTTCCCTGAGGGCACACACACTCGGAGGAAGCTTTCTGCCTGCCCCACTGGGCTCTGGACAGGTATCAGGGCTGCCTGCTGCTGCCTGCTGGGGACTGCCCTGCTTTGCTCTGCCAGCCTACATGTTCACTGTGGGTTCTGACTGTTGGGTGTGTCTCCTGTTGCAGGAATAGAAGGTGGGAAGAGTACAGCCTGGGCTGATAGCATTTCTAACCCGAGGGCAAATGAAGAGAGAGGTACCAAAAGAGTAAACAATGCCTGTACTTGGGATGCAGAGGCAGGAGGCTCTCTGTGGATTCAAAACTGACCTGGTATACATAGTGAGTTCCTGGACAGCCAAAGCCACATAGTGAGACCCTATAGCTTTGGATAGGTTTGATTCCTATAGACTCATGTGTTCGAATGCTTGGCACACAGGGAGTGATACTATTAGGAAGTGTGTCCTTGCTGAAATAGGAGCGGCCTTGTTGGAGGAAGTTTGTCACTGTAGGCATGGACTTTAAGACCCTCGTCCTAGCTGCCAGAAAGCCAGACTTCTAGCCGCCTTCAGAACAAGAGGTGGAACTCTCAGCTCCTCCAGCCCCATGTCTACCT
>NC_034590.1:104955774-104979147 GCF_900095145.1 Mus pahari
AAGGCAAGGCCTGGGCCAAGTAGTGGGAGTGGGTGGGTAGGGGAACAGAGGTGGGGGGAGGGGTATGGGAATCTTTCGGGATAGCATTTGAAATGGTAAATAAAGAAAATAATAAAAAAAAAAAAAAAAAAAAAGAATTGCCTTGGTCATAATGTCTGTTCATAGCAGCAAAACTCTAAGACAGTGGGCTTTGCCAGTCTTCTCCCGTCTGCCTTCAGAACAAGATGTAGAAGTCTCAGCTCCTTCTCCCCAAGCCATGCCTGCCTGGACACTGCCATGCTTCCTGCTTTGATGATAATGGATTGAAACTCTGAACCTGTAATTAAATTACAGGTTCCAATTAAACACTGCTCCTTATAAGAGTTGCCTTGGTCATGGTGTCTGTTCACAGCAATGGAAACCCTAGCTAAGACACCCTGTCTTAAAATAACCACCGCATCAAAACAACCCGACTCAGTCAGAAATTTCAGTGATGAGGGCTACAAAAGAGAAGATGGGTTTGAAGGCATTGGGTAGACAATTGATAGGAAGGTAGCAAAGGGGGAGGGACCTAAGCAGGAAGTAGCTTTTCTCAAGCACTGAGAAAGAGGAACCAGGGCTGCATTAGATAAGCAAGGGCTCAGGAGTCACTGGGGAAGTTGGGCGCAGCATCACTGCAGTCAGATTTACTCGGGGATGGGGTGAGGTGGGGTGGGGATGGGGGGGAGTCTGACATCAGAGGACAGTGCTGTCATAGAAGAGGCAAGCACAGCGAGAAGGAATCTCACTCAAGATGCACAGCGGCAGAGTCAGGGCCCAGAAAGCAAGAGCAAGAGCTGGGGCGGAACTGGCAGAAGGTGCCTGAAGAACTGAGCTTGCTGGTGTCTGGAAGGTCGCATGCTTCTGAATGATGTGCACGTGAAGGTGTTACAGCTTTGGAGAAGCCCCCAGGAGCAGGGGCGAGTGAGGCAGGAAAGGAAGAAGACCCAATTTCCCAATTAAAATCTTCAGAGACAGAGGTGGAAGACAGGGGCAGAGAAGGAAGACCTGAGCTTGGGTCCTGGAACCGTGGACAAGGAAGAGCATTCTTAGCACTCTGGAGGGTTCCACGGCTCTTCGGGCTTCCAGTCTACAGCTCTGTCCAGGACAGGCTCCAGCCGACTTAGAAGTTGACTGATGGCTTTTTGAAACCATCACCTTGTTAAGTCAGCTCGGCTCGGCAGCTCTAACAGCAGTAAACTGAAGGGTGAGGTAACACCCCACATATGCTTCTTTCTTGCCATTCGTTTACTTTTTCCCTCCTTCATTTATAAGCTCTGAAAGCAAGGTCCCCAACACAGAAACAGTATCCCCATGAGGCTATGCCCTGGCCCAACCAAACAGGTTCAGAACCAAGATAGACACCATGGCTTTGTTGTGCTTTCTGCCTTCCAGTCAGGATGTTTTATTTCTGTTGCTGAGAAAAAAATATCGGGGGTGGGGGATGGAAGTAAATTCTGGAAGAAAGGATTTCTTTGATTTACAACTTCAAGCTACAGCTTACTATTTCAGGAAAGTCCAGGAGGAAACTTCAGACAACACCTACAAAATCAAGAGCAAATAGATTAAACACACCCTTGCTTGCCCAATGTCATCTAGCCTTCTCGCTTATACTGTTCAGGACCCCTGTCTTAGGGAATGGTGCTGCCCACAATGGAATGAGATTCCCTTTATCAATTAACAATCCAAACAACCCCCAATGGGCATGTCTGACCACCGACAAATCTAAATTATTTCTCCATGAGTCTCAGTTCTAGGTTGTGTCAAGCTAGACTTCATTTACAGTCTAAACTAAACCACTACGAAATAAGTCCCCAGAGCAGCAGATCTGATCCCTGTACTGTGCTCTGCTCCATGTGTGTTTAATTTTGCCAGACATTTTTTACTAATTGTATACCCCCCAGCACCCACCATGGGGCGCCCGCACACTCTTTTCTGGGAGGGAGTGTTCTAACATGTCTCAGCTCTGCCAGCTTCTGTTACCACGGGTCCCAGCCCTGCTTTACCAGTTGTGAAACCTAAAGTGCCACACTACTTCGTGGTATCCAGAGCTAAAGCTGAATAAGAAGGACGTTGAGTTTTCTTTATGGCTTGTTTGAGTGCCGTCACCTTTTAGGACCCTCCCTGATAGTGTCCAGTCAGAGTGCTAGGAGAGAGGCTCCCCAGAGAGGGCATGTGCCTGCATCCTCCCAGTGTAAAGTCCAAAGCTCCAGGAGGGTGAGCGACCGCGGTGCGCTCCCAGAGTCAGGCACCAGGCGTCGCCGTCGCCCCTCGCAGCTCCACGGCCCCGCCCCCGCCGCGGAGCCGGAGCCGGAGCCGGAGCCCAAGCCCAGTGCTGGAGGCGGCCGGACCGGGCCAGACAGATTTCCTGCTCTCCTGTAATACTGAGGGCTGCGGGCTACAGGCTACGGGCTACGGGCTACGGACTGCGGGCTGCGGGCTTCGGGAGAAGTCACCGGCGGCGCAGGTACCTCACTGCCTACGCGCGTCCCCACGACCCTCCCTCGCGCCGGCGGGGACAGCGGACGCCCCGGAGCAGAGCGCGGCGGGCGGGCGCCCGGGAGATGCGGAGTCGCCGCGGCGGAGCGATCGGCGCGACAGCACCGGTCCCTGGGAGGTGAGTGGCGCGGTGAGGGCGGGAGGCAGTACGTCCGGAGGTGGCCGTGCTCCCCGTGCACATTGAGCAGACCGGGATATCCTGGGCCACTGCCAGGGAGGGACGGGTCGTTGTACCGGAGCTGCGTCCGAGCCAGGTCCTTGCCATCCTCCTAGTGTACAGGGTGCTAGCGACTGAAGACCCTATGACCCCGGCTACCTGCCCGAGACGCGGTCCGAACTTGGCTACCATCTCTGCAGCTCTCTCGGTGAACAGCTACACAGAGGGCGTGTGCCTGTGGGTGGTGACCGTGGGAAGAGGACAACAACCTGGGGACGTGTGTGAACGCAGTAGAAACGGGAGGGGGTTCCAACCGGTGTGTTGGGGGCTGCGCACGCAGGGCTTGAGACTGGAGCTTTTCCAGAAAGTGACTCGAGTTGCGCCAACTCCCGGTGCAGAGGGGGCGCTGCGGGGATGCTGGCGCCCGGTCTAGGGCCGGGTGCCTTCCTAGGCAGGCATCAGTTGAGGATTCAGGGTCAAGGTGGAACCTGGCAGGTAGCTCAGGTCTGACGCCAGAAATTGCAGTCCATAGGGGGACCTGAGGAGGTCCTGGAGCCAAAGGCCAGCGGTACCCATCTTGGTGTTTCCTGGGACCATCTGGGGAAGGCTTGGAGACCCACAGGGTGATGAGGTAGAGCCAAGCCTGAGGACTAAGGACTGGACCTGACCTAAATTCCTTCCAGTCATCAAGTATTGTTCTAGAGAGGTTAGCGTGTGATGCCTGCAGGTTTATATTGAGTTATAACGACTTCGTGAGTGCTGGAACCTCAGAAACTACAGGAAGAAAATGGAGCCTTAACTGTGTCGGAGAATTTGAAGGAAGACCAGGAAAGGGTGCTCATGTGTTCTAGAAATAATTGTGTCTCTTGCCCAATCAGTAATGTCCTTGCACCTAAGTGCCTCGTGACCCAAGGTGCCTGGACACCTTTGCAACAATGTTTATGCATTTATTTTCCTACAATGTAAAAACCTATGCTTAGTTAAAGTGGAGCTGGGGGGTGGGGGTGGGGGAATGTTTTTCCAAAACTGAGGGACTAAGCCAAAGGGGACATGAAACAGTAGGTTGCTGGTGGCTGCCAAGGTCCCTCAGCTTTCAGGACATGGACAATAGGCTGGGTCTCTCAGTGCAAGTTCAAGGCCCTGGGGAAACAAAAGGCCAAGTGTTGGTTAGCCTAAAAGGTGGGGTCCACATTGTCAGGGAGAGGATTTCTGTCTCCTGAATGCCAGGTTTGGGCCCAGGTCCTAGTTTCTTGGGATCAATGCTGTCTGTGGATCATCATCAACCCCTCAACACAACCCAACAGTTTTCTGGTTCAGAAGTTGGTAACATTGTTTGTCTTACTGAAAGGCCAGGTCATTGGACAAACTGGATCTGATAATCCCGAACCTCTCAGGCAAATCAGCCCTGAAGTTTCAGTAAGGGAGCTGTTGTCCTTGGATGCTTCCTGGAGCCCCTGTCTGGTCACAAGGTTAGAACAGAGCTGGCTGTTGGTTCCCAGCATGGAAACGCATTTGTCTCTGCTGTGGAGGCAAAGTTGGCCCAGCAGAGCTCCTGGACCAGCAGTCCTACCACTTCAGAGATGGCCTGGAGGAAGACTTGAAACTCTGCCCTTGAAACTCTGTCCTGGGAGTGATCTCAGCCCTAGGCATTCCTGCGTGCAAATCCTTTCACCCCGAGGAAGTGCAGGGAGGTGTGGGAAAGGCCATTACAGTAGGTCAAGTTGTGCTTCTGTGCCTGATTGTCCCTCATTGGTCCTCATGGCTCCATCTCTGAGGACTTTTATTGAAACCACACCTCTGCTGGTCAGAGACAAATTGGGAGGCTAAGGCATGTTCTGCAGTGCACCTGGTATTTTCTTCCAGGGCAACAACCTTACTGCTAAGATTTCCCAAATCAAAGGTGTGCCTTCATTGCCCCACCCCCACCCCCGCTCCACACACTCTCCTAACTTCTCTCAATGCTTTCTTCACCCTTCTGAATGCACTAGCCTCCTCTTTCTGCTTCTGAAAGGGATGCTGAACAGGGGCTCAGTGCTTGGAAGCAGTCTCTAGCTGGCTACTGTTGGGTGGAGAAGCTGGTGATGAAGTAGGGCTCTCTGGAACATGTATGCTTATGTGTAAGGCTCTCTGGAACATGTGTGCTTATGTGTAGGGCTCTCTGGAGCATGCATGTTTGTGTGAAGGAGCTTCTGTTGCAATGTATACGGATGTGTACTGGATCATGGAAACAGGAGACAAACCATAAAGGAGATACAGGGCCAGTTCTTAAGGGGACACTAGATCAAAGAGACCCTACAGGATTCCCCAAGAAGGCAGGTTTGGGGCAGTAGGGGAACAGGAACTACAGGGGTTCTCTTCCCTCACTGTTACATTTTCTTATTTATGGGGTTTGGGTCTCACCTGGGGAGGCTCTGCTCCAAAACAGAAAGGAATATGGCTGTTAGAGGAGAGTCGGACCTCTTAGCCCCCGAGAGTCACTTGAGAAGGCCATGTGCAATGTAGGTCATGGTTGGCTTGCTGTTTCCTAGCAAACAGTGCTGTGGCCTGGTCTCCCAGCAGGCCCCCAATTCTCTAAGACAGGGAGCCTGTTATCAAGTGACTTAGCCATCCTTAAACCTCTGTGGACCCTCTGCCAGAGCTTCCTCTTGGTTCTATGGAAGGACATTTGGCCCTATTCTAAAGTACTTCTTCAAGTCTATTTTAGAGTAATAGTTGATTTGTTTTAACAGTTCAGCTCATCCGCCAGAAAAGGAATGTCTCTGAGACCTTGGACTTTGTTGGGCTTAGACTTGGATTCGAATCCTGCCTCAGGTGTGGTCTTGTATAAATGACTTAAGTTCCGACAATGATGCTCACGCCTCGGGAATGGAATGCCCATCACTACTTTGTTGGTTACTGAGATGAGATCAGGGGGTGCATGCATGTACACTAGAAAGCATGGGATCAACACCCAGGAAAGCAGGTATGTTTCCTAAAATACCATTCATCATACATGGTAAAAAAACAACATGGGACCAGGGAGATGGCTCAGTGAGAAAAGTGTTCGCCTAATAAGCAAGAGGAACCAAGTTCAAGAGCAACAACGTACATAAAACATGCCAGGTGTGGTGCTGGACACTTGTAATCCCAGCTCTGCGGAGGCAGAAACAGGAGTATCTCTGCGACTTGCTGGGTTTGATAGCCTAGCCTATTTGGTGAGTTATGTCAACAAGAGACACAGTTTCTAAAAAGGTAGATGGTATCTGAGAAATGGCTCTTCAGGTTGTCCAGCAAGTGAACAAAATCAGGTTAGTGGATAGTCTCTCTTTGTGTGCAACCTGAAAGGATAGTTGGGATCAATATGACGTGGCATATTAGGCAACTTTAATTTTTTCACAATGAGCTGAACTATTATGTAAATTTTGCATAACTTAGCTATTTAATCTCATAATGCTTTCACTTATGGTGCACCAGGAGTGAATTCATTCCTCGTCATGTACCACCGACTCTGGTGTTAGTGATCTGTGAGGCAAAACTACAACTTGCTGTGGACGTTAACCTGGGCTTGTGGCCTGAATTAAACTAGGCTGGGTGTGTAGCACCAAGAGGCAGTGTAGCCCAGAAGAGAACATGCAGAATCGGGGCATAAGGTCAGCTTTGCAACCATTAACATAGAACAATGATGGCCCCCAAACGCTCTGGGCTTAACAACTCTCCTCCAGAGAATAGGGCAGCTCTGGAACAGCTCTGAGCCTCTCCAGGTGCTAGGCCGGTGGTTCTCAGCCTGTGGGTCGTGGCCCCTTTGGAGTCGCACATCAGATATCCTTCATATCAGATACTCACATTACAATTCATAACAGTAGCAGCGCTATAGTGATGAAGTAGCAACGGAATGATTTTATGGTAGGCAGTCATCACAATATGAGGAACTATAGAAGAAGGTGACAGTATTAGGAAGGTTGAGAGCCACTGCTCTGCGGGCTCTCTGATTAGATTCCACCTGCCCTCCAGATGGCTGGGATGTATAAAACAGGACTAAGGTGACAGGAACATACACTGTTTCTGATTCTCCAGGAGAGGCAGATGGTGGGGGCTGATGGTGGATGCAGGCTGGGAAGGACCTCCTTTGGGAATTACCTGCCTAGCCCCCTTTTTCTTTTCTCAGGTCCTGTTGCTGTTCCACAAATCTCACCGGTTGGGGTCCGCCCCATCCAGGTGTGCCACACAGGAACTTTTGATGTGGTTCACAGCCTCTGTACTCACTGTGTCTGGCTCTCTGCCCAAAATATGGGTTTCTTTCTTTCAGCTACATAAATGAATACTTCAAAGGGTTTGGTGAAGCTTATGAAATAAAAAAAAAAAACACTCTTAGTCACGTAATTCAGAAAAACAAATTAACATATCCTTTTATATTGATTCCCAATGAAGGAGAGGCCAGGTAAAGTAGTTTTAAAGAATGGTCACCTATTTCAAAATCATTTTTAAATACAACCAAGAGTGCATTTAATCTAGCTTGTCACAGAATTGGTATCAAGTATTGATAACAATAGTGAGTCTTTTTTCTCTCTCTCTCTCTCCTTGAACAGAAACTCCATCAAGAGGAAGGAAACTCAATTAAAAATTGGTCCTTAGCTGTGCTGGGCTGTAGTCAGATGTTTGGGGTCAGTAGACTGGGGTGAAGAGTGGCGTATTGATTGAGGAGTTTGTTTGGGCATCTGGTCTGAGTGTGGGCAGCACAAACTCTGATCCCTTAGATGGTCCAGTGTAATAGTTTGGCCACAAGCTCCTGCAGCAGATGTGTGATTCTGCATCTGCTCAGGGATGGCCAGACTATTAACAGGGTACTTGGGACTCAGGATGTTTGGGGTGTGAAGAGAAAGAAGCACGGGCAAAGGGAGCCGAGGGAGTGGTGTGGGGGACTCTGTGCGAGAACAGTATAGGAGGCCACCAAGCACAGAGGGCTCTTCAGCCATGTCACCCTGCCTGGAACAGAGCCACCAACAGAACAGGCAGCTCTTTGTTTCCTGAAGGAGATGGCACAAACTGGGGCTCTGGGCAAGCACTTTGAGGTGGATGATGATGTGGGAAGGATGTGATCCTCTGGCATGAGCCTGAGCAGGTGTGATTCTTCTACCCTGTCTCTTTCTCTCCCACCCCTCCCATGTGTGTGTGTGTGTGTGTGTGTGTGTGTGTGTGTGTGTGTGTGCTCACATGTGCAAACTCACAGGAATACTTACCCACATATACCCTTGTCACAGGTTCGAAGGTGTCTGCGGTAGTTCCTCCATCTTTTTTAAAAGATGTTTATTTTATATAATGTGTGTATTTTGCCTACATATTTGTTGTATGCACACTACATACTTGCCTCATGCCCACTAGAGTCAGATCCTCTGGAACTGGAGTTAAAGGTGGTTGTAAGCTGCTAAATGAGTGCTGGGGATGGAACCCAGATTTCTACAAGAGCAGCGAGTGCTCTAAGACACTGAGCCTTCTCTCCAGCCCTCTCCATCTTGTTTATTGAGCCAGGGCCTCTCACTGGCCTGGAGCTCACTGTTTTGTCTGGATTGATGGGCTAGGGAGACCCAAGGATCCCCTTGTCTCTATCTATCCCAGTGTTTGGGTTGCAGGGACATGGAGCCACACTTGGCTTTGTACATGGATGCTGGGGATCTGAATCCAGGTAGTTGTACTCATACGGCAAGCATCTACGGAGCCATCTCCACAGCCCAGTGATTCCAGGCTTTACAACAGGAAGGAGATGGACCTAGATACAAAGGTTCTGGTGCAGTGGAGGCGATAAAGAGCGAAGACTTGTCTTAAACTTGCAGTTCATTCAGGGGTCTCCTTACTTGAACTAAGAGCTTGAGAGTGTCCAAGTCTCTGTCACGATGTCCTTGGGGCAGGTGCTGGGTTTCTAGTCAAGAAACAGATATCATTTTTGTTAGGATTTGGATCTATTTGGATACTTCCAGCTGGACATTAGTCACCATTTGTACTGAGAAGAAAATTAGTTCCATTTTTTTTTTTCCTCTACTAGCTTTCTGGATTCTTGTTTGGATAGACGCTTGATTGCAGTATATTATGACAAGTGGCCTTTAGAATGTGTCATTTTATTTTGTCTCCCACTCCAAGGACCTGGAGTTTTCAGGCTGTGACTCCCCAGCCAGCCTCTAAGCGGTTTCCTCTGAGGGCTGTGTGCTCTCTGTATACAAGGCCCTGACCTTGACTCCAGGCCAACAAGCCCAAGTGCTGTCCCAAGAGCAAGCTGCCCCGTCTGCGGGGCCTGGGAGTGGGAAGCTCTAGCTGCCACCGGTATCTTGTGAAACTCTGCCAGCTTTGACCTTCCTTTCTTCTCCAGCTCAAAGAGGCCACCATCAAAGCCGGACACCCACCTGCAGGATTTGATGCCTGACCTGGAGGCCTCCCTCTTTACCTCCACCCGTCTGTCTGAAATTCCCATCATGGGAGCCAGCTTGTATTTAGTTCTTTTGTTAGGATTCCCCACACAGGTGGATTTCCACCCAGAGGGAGAGTCTCCTGCGGAGATGCTGATCTTCGAGTCTTGGAGGCAGCCCACTTTCCTGTGGGTAGGCAAGGCCACACGCAGGCAGACATGGCCAGGGGCTCTGGTCAGGCTTTGAGGATACCAGCAGACCATTTTCTCATGGTATAATTCCCCACAGCTGGCTTTGCCCCAGCCCAGTGCTTCCTAACCTCCCAATGCTGTGACCCTTTAATATAGTTCCTCATGTTGTGGTGACCTCCAACCCTAAAATTATTTTCATTGGTACTTCACAACTTGGGAATCTTAATGCAAATATCTGTGTTTTTCAATTGAATTAGGTAATATCTCTTCTAAAGGGTCATTTGACACCCCCCCCCCAAAAGGGTCAAACACACATGCTGAGGACAATTGTAAAAGTTCCATATCGGTCATGTGTTCTAGAACATACTGAGGAACATACTGTGGCTAGTTGTTTTGAGGGGAGAAGGGATGGGTCATTAAAAGTGGAAAAGCCTCTAGCTTCCTCCATGGATAATGTGCTTCCTTCTACAGAATGCACTAGACTGCTTTCCAGGTCCCTTAGAGACCCAAGGTATCCCTCTGGGGGAACATGTCCAGCTGAGAGCACTTCTTGTCTAAGTTCCTCTCCAGTCTTTCTCCCTTTGCCCCAGTGTCCCTTCATCCTGATCTTCTACAAACAGGGAGGAGAGAGAAGGGGCTGAAGGAGGAGAGAGGAAAAGAGGGAAGCAGTTGCTGTGGGCAATGAAGGGGTGAGCTACACTCACAGAGACCAAGCTGCTGTTTCTCATTCCGGCATATGCTCTTTCAGAGGGTGTGCGGAGTCTTATGTCTTGGGCACATCTAAGCAGAAGATAGGAATGAGGGACTTGCCTGAGTCAGTTCTAGAAAGCTTGGTGGCACATGGTTGCATCAGATATAGAATTCAGACCCAAACACCTTAGAGACTAGAAGCTCTCTCCCAGTTACCGAGGAGGCAGTCAGTGTGATTTAATAAGCAGCCAGAAGGTATACGTCCTTTCTGTTGCTTTCAAGGGTGCGCAGAGGCTCAGTCTGGTCCAGCAAATCGTTGCTGTAGGGTACTTCCTTTAATGAACACAAAGCTTGCAAATGTTTTCTCAAAGAGCATAAAATACTTAGCTGTGTAGATAGAACTCCTCCATAGTCCTGGTTGTACTGTGTCATTCACCTATAAAACAGAACCCCCCAAAAAAACTCTCCCGGTCTCCAGCCACATTATCCTGCATTGTTACAAATGGAAGGAATCCTTGTTCCTGACTGCTTCCACCTTGAGTGTTTTCACTGGACCTAAAAGCAACCTACACAAACAGAAGACAAGTGTGAGATGGGGGGGGGGGGTGTGTGGGGGGGGGGTGCTCTGACACAGCCAGTCACTCTGTCCTTATCTTCCAGCCTCTGTTGACTTAGTGTTCTTCTCCTGAGCTCCGAGTGGCTCTTGATCAAGCGCATCAGTAATTCAATACATTTCTTTTTGCCCACATAGCAGGCTTCAACATAGCAGTCCTCTGTGGGTGATGTCACCAGCTACTCATTTAAACATTTTTTAAAGCAAAGTTCCAACTTGGGCTCAAATATAATATAAAAGTGCAAGAATCAGAAATTTAATAATTTTGTACTGTGCTGAGGGGAGTTAGGACTATTCTTAGCAATCTAGAAATATTTCAAAGGCTCTTTCTGAGTTTTGCCCAAAATGCTAGCAGTATTTGATGGTCTGCAAGAAGAGGCAAATAGAATGCTTAAATCTTTATTGAATTCTTAGACTATACACACACATGTATAGCACTGCATTTATGCCTGTGACTGTCCTAGGGATGTCCCAGGTCCTCAGGGATAAGGAAACTACCACCCCAAGGGAGGCATAGGGGTGATCCATTGCAGAGGTGGGGCAGAACAGGCAGAATGGGCTTGTGGAGAACTGGAAGGGCTTCACTGAGGAGGGGCAGGCTTGGGTGTGAATGTTTTCTTGGCAGCCAACAGGACTGAAGTATTTCAGACAGAGAGGCTTCTGTAAGTTTGCCTCACAGCGGGGGAAGTGGGCTCTCCTGCCTGGGAACAGCAGGTGTCTAGATGCAGCTAGCTGGAGCAGGGTCAGAGAGGACTAGGAAAAGGCAGTGTTGTGGGGCTCAGCAATCACAGGGACACCAGCCAAGAGTCTGGACCTGCCTGAGGGACCAATGCCTCCCTTGGAGATTCTGAGGCACGCTGCTGGCAACTCCTTTTGTAGAAACACGTTTTTTAGGAACTGCTTTTCATAGGTTTGAGAGTCTTGAGTGACCCCTTCCCTATCATGAAACCTGGGAATTTGGGGCGAGGAGGATAACTCAGCAAGTGAAGCACTTGCCGTGCATGGTTTTTTTGTTTGTTTGTTTGTTTTGTTTTTTGTTTTTTAAGATTTATTTATTTATTATATGTAAGTACACTGTCGCTGACTTCAGACACTCCAGAAGAGGGCATCAGATCTCGTTACGGATGGTTGTGAGCCACCATGTGGTTGCTGGGATTTGAACTCCGGACCTTCGGAAGAGCAGTCGGGTGCTCTTACCCACTGAGCCATCTCACCAGCCCCGTGCGTGGTTTTAAAAGGTTCACTGTGTTGGCTTATGTTTGCAGTGTGGCTGGAGACTAAGGATAGAGCTGACAGCTATAGGTGTGACCCTGAGCAGAGGTTAGTTTAGGGAGACTGAGCCTGCAGGCTACATTATGACACCAGTAGGAGGTACCCTAAGAACCAAGTCCTAGAGGTTCTGGTTAGGGCAACCAGGTTTCCTGGAGCAGATACTGGCTCTAAAGTCAAGAATGAGGCCAGGCTGTGGGACATGGGGTGTGCAGTACAAGCACTTGACTCTCCTACCTGGGGGTTGGGCCTGTTCAACAGAAGCAAAGAGCTCTTAATTCAGAACTGCCTCTCTGGGCTAGCCTGTTCATCCTATTAAGATTCAGCAAAACTTGTTGTAAGCAGAGACATAGGCTCCTCAGAGTCACGATGTCTGCCTGCTTCTACAGGCAAAGCTGCTATGACTAGGCCCATAAAGTTTCTAGTGGTGAACTTTGACCTCACTGGGGGACAAACTTGAAATTTTCATTTGCCCTAGCATCCATGACTTTCATCCAAGGACCTCAGCCTATCCAGGAGCCCACATTTTAAGTTTCCTTTAAAACTGGAGGAAATCTGTGTAGTAGGAATGAGACCTCCCGGAAAGGCATGAAGGAGGGTGTCACGGCATTCACAACACCCTGGCTGGTCTCACCTTGCAGGACATGGAGAAGAGACACAATCATAGCAGGAGAAGGAGGAAGCCCACAAAAAGAGGTTTTGGCCTGTGGAATGAGCATGAGTGTACATTGCCCAAGAACTGACCAGATAAAGAAATGCAGGCCCATGAGACAGGAAGCTCTCAAAGGCCCCTTTGTCCAAAGTCATGATGGTCAGCACTGATGCCTGTAGGTTTTTCTTCAGTCCTTGCTCTCCCAGCCCACCCTGACCCAAGTGCCTGCCCATCCACACAGGGCAGTCTCTAGGTCTGAAACACAGACATAGCCTGGCATCTGTGCCTATGAGTTAATGAAGCACTCCCCCAAAAGGCGTCATTACCAAATGCAAGGAGAAAAAAAGAGACACTACTCTCTAGTTATTTTCTCAGTGGCTTTCCTCATGTATTTTAACGTCACCAGAAATAGATCTTTCTATATGAGTCTTTCTGTTTGCCAACAGCTGAAGTCACCTCCTGCCTTCCTCCGTCTAGGCTGCCGTGTGTTTCATCTCCCTACTTAGAGGTGGGGCGTGACACCAGAGGCAGTTAAGAAGAATAAGTCTTACCTGGGACCCCATGGTACACGTCAGGAATCAGGAATTCAATGTTTGCCTCCCATTCTGAGCTAGGTAGACTGATCCCTCATCCCCTGCTTCCTGAACCTGAAGCTGCTGGACCTAAGAAAATGAGGCCCAACCTGTGTCCAGCTGAGGCAAGCTGAGGTCCATCCTTGATCAGGGCCTGAAGGTGAGATCCTGGGGCTTTGAGCTCTGTATCCCCCATCTATCTGCTCTGTTCCGCCTAAGTGATGCTCAGCCTATTCCCGGGGGATATTTTCGAGGCAGCATATTGCCTCCAGGAGGAGTCTCAACAGCAGCCTGGATGCGAGTCTCAAGCTCAGTGCGCATTGTTTGGCAAATGATTTATTGTTTGTTTTATTCAAATGCACATCCTGAATGGAGAGGGTTGCGCTGGGCAGGGATCGATGAGATGGATCCCAGCTACTTTGCTCAGCCTCAGCTTCTTTTCCATTTGCAGGGTAACAGGGATTGATAGCTGCTGAAACAGTGACGTCCTCTCCTTGTGGCTTGGGGTCGTGGAAGCTGGAGCGGGCAGGCTCAATTTACCGATTGGCTTTTTAACCTGGAAGGTAGAGAGAGTGGCCATGCCAGGGCGACTGCTCTGAGCTCATCGCTAGAATGCTTGCCTGTTCAACTGTAATGGGATTAGAGGCCATACTGGCAATGGAGTGGCTAGTTTCTAGTAACTAGGTTAGGATGCAATGGTTAGAGCTAGAAACTCCCTGCAGGAGACCAGGACCCCCTGGAAAGAGAGATCCTGGGTTTGAGTGCACTGCCTCTGTGTGGAATCTCTGCTGGGGTCTCACTTAAGGTGCAATCTGTTGGTTCTGTTCCTCATCCTCAAAACCAGGTTCCCAGACCTGGTAGAGGTGTGACTGTCCAAGTACCTCCCTCTGCTCTACCCAGACAAGAATTTGGGGAGCAAGAAGCAAACCCCAAGTCAGGCTAAGTGAGGACCAGCACAAAGTGCCAGACGGGGAGGTCTATCCCTGAGAATAGCAGGCAGCGCAGCTGCCTTCTCTCCTGGGCCTCAGCCTCAGCAGGCAGGTGTGTGATGTCACCTCAGCTGCTGGGAGAGTGCTGGCTCCTTTGTACTCCTGTGTCAGAACTCACATCACACGCAGAAGAACCAGCCCAGAAAGGTGTTGCCTTCAAATAGAAAAGGAAAGACAGTTGCCCTTCTGTTCCCCACTCTCCTTCCACAGATGTCCTAACATAATGAGAAGCGTGCTTTCTGCGCAAGCCTTTTCGGGCAACCGACAAATGAAGTCACCTCCTACCTTTATGAGAGGCTTGCCCCACCGTCTCATCTGGCTATTTAGAACCAGAGTCTGTCACCAGCTTTATGTCAGAGTGCCAAGGCAGGTGAGAGGTGAAATCTGGCCAAGTTCCTCGCAGGTCATGATCAGGCTCACTCACTGGCTGAGGGAGCTGAGAGCTCAGGAACAGCAGGGCCTAAGACCACAGAGGGCCCTGTGGCCTCTCACCTCAGTCCCTGGTGTCACAGTGATCTCCAGCAGCCTCCCACCCAGACCTCCCTGTAGAAGGAGACAGCATATCCCAATAGACAGTCAACCTACAATTGAATTCAGACTAACCTGATGAGAGACTTCTTGCTCTGAAAGACCAGGCTGGGGGGGACCGTGAACCCTCTCCAAAGTTTCCTCTATGTGCAGGGATAACTGATATTTTTCTTGAGTGAGCTCACATGTCCTCCTTGCGGTCAGGATTGGAATCAGCCCCACCCAAACCATGTGCTTCACTCACTGCCAGGTGAACCTTCAGGGGCTACACTCAAACCCACAGCAGTGGGGTGAGAGCAGATGATAGACGGCTCCCACAGGACATCCCATAGTCTGCATTCTCCTCAGGTGGTGTGGTTCACTGATACAGTGGGGGGAGCACAGGGAACACCCCTCAGACCCGGGGAGCTAAACTCAGAGTGAGGCCTCTGGAGATGACAGTGTGGCCAGAGGACTGTACCGGTCCTCCATCTGTACACTGCCAAAGGAGCCCCCGTGTAGTGAGTTTTGGTTATTTTTCCTGTGGTTTCATATCATTTTAAAAATCCAGACTGAAAAAGACTGTTGGGTTGTTCATTCGAATCTCCAGGGTGTTTCCCTGTTCCCCCGGCCTGCGCTGTGGATTTTCACAGGAAGGATGGGAAGTTGCAGGCTTCACAAAGCTCCCATGGGAATCTCAACACGTGGCCAGGGCTGGACCTCTGTGGGCTTTTGCAGGGTCGAAAGAATGAGGTCAGGCTCTTTTGCTATAGAGGAGGACAGGAGGGTGGCCAGGAGGATAGGGCACAGCTAACGAGCCCGGAGAGATGTTCATTACGGGCAGTCCCAAAGTGCTATCTGTCTGTGGTCTTTTCCCTAGTCCAGAGAGCACTGGAGGGAAGCAGCTGGATAGAACCAGCCAAGACACACTGTCTGTGGTGTGGCAGGGTCCAATTTCAAGGGTACTCTTTGAAGAAAAAAAAAAAGAAAACAACTGAGGTTTTGCAGGACTGAGCTCGCTGATAGTGGTGTGCCGGGCAGCTGAGTGATGGAGCAGTCTCATAAACCTTTGCCATGTTCCCCTTCAGTCTTGTTCACCTAAGAAGCAGGAGGGGCTTCTGCGCTGCACTCTCAGCTGGACAAACACCCCGCTCCTGCTGTCTTCATCTGATGTGGAGTCTAGCTGTCACATCTGTCTGCCCTCTGGGATGCCATGAAGGTCTGTCCCCTAAGTGGCTAGCCCTGGGGAGCTCAGCCCTGCTTTGCAACCTCATGTAGGAAGGAGCTAGCTATGTTGAGGCCCTTGGCCATCCGCATGGACCTGAGGCCTCTCTTTCCAGGTACCCTGATTTCTTTTTCTCTGTGTGTTGTAGGAGCTGCACTGTTCATTAGGGTCCATCTTTTGCATTTTGACTGGGTAGTTGTCCCAACTCTGCCCCTAGACTACCTGTGCCACCCATGGTGAGGCTGCCCTGGGTTTGCTTTTAAAGGGCTCCACTTTGCCATCAGAGATCTGTGTTCCTGATCACTGTCTCTCCCTGTCACCTGTAGAGGAGACAAAAGCAGGTGGCAAGGTGGGTGGTTTCCCCCATAGCCACTTGCCCTGGTTCCCCTCCCCACCTTCTCCCCCCCCCCCACCTCCCAACTATTCCATCTCTGTTTTCCCACTCAGAACTTCACAGCTAGGGCTTCTTAGGCTCTGTCTGAGGACACTGGAGTTGGCCAAGTGAATGTGCTGACCCAGAGCCAGCAGCTCTACGGGCAGCTGCGGTTGCCTGGAACCTCTGGGAGTTTTCCCTTCCAGCACCCCTGCCCTGGGGCAGAGGCCTGGAGAGTGGGTCCTTGAGCAGGCTGGAATGGCATGCCATTCCTTTGGCATGAGTAATGGTAAAGCCCCCAAATCCCTAGTGTTTTCTCCCTGTTGTTGTCTAGTGCCAGGGATGGCCTTACCCTATGTGGAGGGCACAGCAGGTGGCCTTCCTGGAACTGGGCACCACCTAGGGGCACAGTGCAGGGGGGGGGCATGGTGGAAACACCCTGACTTAGACCTCAGGAAGCACAGCTATCTTTAGCTCCCTGCTAGGAGTTGGGGAGAATCCCAATTATGACAGGTTTTGCCAATCAGCTTCTGATTTGAAAATCACTTTAAATTCATTTTTGGGATCCATAGAGAGTTTTGCTTTAAGAAGAATCTTAACAAAGTAACCTCATGTTGGAGTGTGTGTGTGTGTGTGTGTGTGTGTGTGTGTGTGTGTGTGTGTGTGTGTGTGAAGGACAAAGTCAAGTATTATTCCTCAAATGTTTTTGAGACAGGGTGTGTCAGTTGACCCAGAATTCCCTGCTTTGGTCAGACTGGCTGGCTAAAGGAGTTCCAGAATCCTCCTGTCTCCTCCTCAGCACTGGCTTTACAATCACCCCCTGATTTTTACAAACGTTCTGTGGCTCAGGCTCACGTCTCCATGCTCGTGTGGCCAATACTTTAACCTAGGCCCTTTTCCCAGCCTTTCCATTCTCCTTTCACAGAGGGTCCATACCATACACAACTTGTGCTTCTGCTTCTCTGCAGAATCTCAGACGAATCTGGAATCTGAGGTTCACATTCAGAAGGGGCCCCAATTGCTTGCCTTTGTTTCCCTTTGCCTGATTTCTGATGAATCCCCCACAGGATCAAAATGTATCCAGCAGGCAGGTTAGTGTTGGTACAGTGTGGGATCTGGCTCCAGGAGGGGACATCCTTGTAGAAAGCTTACACTGGAAAACACCCATAACGAGTACAAGGCACATTTGGGTGGAGTTTAAACACTGTGTCAAGATGCGTGAAAATAGATTTAGTCACGGTGTCAGGCAAAAGATGTCTTTGGAAAGTGAGTGTCTGTACAAATTAAAAGAGCATGTGAGGACAGACTTTCAACTTTGCTTATGCAGTCTGTGGAGACAGTTATAGGATTATGGGCATGGCTGCTTTCAGGAAGGATAGAGAAGAAGGGTAAGACATGAGATAAGGAGGACTGGGAGAGGCTCAGTGGCTAAAGTGCTTTCTCTGCAAACATGAGGGCCTGAGTCCAAATCTCCATCATCTATGTAAGAAGCCAAACATGGTGGCATGTGTCTGTAACCCCAGTGCAGGGGGATGGAGACGGGATGGTCACTGGGTCTTGCTATCCTGGTCTCTCTGGGCTAATTTGAGAGCTCCTGGTTTAATGAGAGAACCTGTCTCCAAAACATAAAGGGGAAGCCCAGCAGGACAGATCGTTGGGTAACGGTATTTCCTACATTCAGTTGCTGTGAAGTGACACCATGACCAAGGCAACTTACAAAAGAAAGCACTTAATTGGGAAGGTTAGTCCATGGTCGTCATGGTGGGGAGCATGGTAGCAGGCATGCATGCAGGCAGACAGGCAGGCAGGCAGGCAGAGTGCTGGAGCAGTAGCTGAGAGCTTGCATCTTATCCACAAGCATGAGGTAGAAAGAGATCGGCTTTTGAGACCCTAGCCCACCCCCAGTGACACACTTTCCTCAACAGGGCCACACCTCCTAATCTTTCCATAAAAGCCCAGAAACTAGGGACCAAGCATTCAAACATATGGGCCTATGAGGGATATTCTCACTCAAACCACGAGGTGCTTGATGCCAAAGCTGCTGATCTTAGTGTAATCCTTGGCGCCACAAGGTGGAGGATGAGAATTTGACTCTCTTAAATTGTCCTCTGTCCTTGAACCCTCACACACGTACACAGGTATGCAAAAGTAGATAATGCAATTTATTACATACATAATGCATAAATAAATGCGAGCTAAAAATAAGTGGAAAGTGCTAGAGGGAAGATTCCTGACATTGACCTCTGGGATCCACATGTGCACAAATAGGTAGGTGCACACACCTATCCACACATGTGGACACACATGCACACAATACACAAATACAACATGAGATCAAGCAAACATGAGATTAGCAGACATTTTTTTTTACCATGAAGTACAGTTTGTTTCTTTCTGCTCACTTTTCTTAGCACTGTTTATGTAGTATTTGATATTGTACTGGGGTGTCCAGCCTTTGCACATTGCAGTGCAATGTTGTCATCTACGAATGTGTTGTGCTTCATTCTTGCGTGTCTTAAGATGCATGTGTTCCTCAGGCAGCAATGTGAATATGTCTACAAGCCACACAAACACCTACAGGACTATCCAGGCAAATTTTCGATACCGTCCCCTGAATCGTAGAACATAAAAAAGTGTGCATGGGTCCATGGAGCTCCGCATTTCCATCCTTGTGCTTCCTAATGTACAATTTTAAAATCCAGAAAGTATGAGCACTGAATCTTGGTAGCTAAGCTGGGTAAACAGTGGTCATTGTTGCAAATGGCAAAGCAAGAGAGCCTGTGACAACCATACCTTTTCTGCCTTAAGCAGAGGCATTGAAATAGTAGATAGTGCTTAGGAGAGAAACATGGAAGCACACATGCCCGGGTACTGTGTGACTGTGTGATCCTCAGCACTTCTCCCCTTTTCTGTATTCTAGAATGTGACTGGCATATTTATCCCAATTTAGCTCAAGGCTTGGGCGGGGCTCTAAGGTCTCCTTCCAGAGCTGGCAAGCTGATGTGGGGTATGCACAGTGGCTTTGCTTACTTACCTCCTGTATGCAGACACCATCCTAAGGTCTTGATGGCTGTCCTGGTTAGATCTTATCAGCTTGACACAAACCAAGAGTCATATGGAAGAGGAAACTCAATTGAGAAAATGCCTCTATCAGAGTGCCTGTGGCAAGTATGCTGGGCATTTTCTTGATTAATGATCGATGTGGAAGGGCCCAGCTCACTGGGTGAGGTACTAGCCCTGTGAAGGTGGTCCTGGGTAGTATAAAAAAGCAGGCTGAGCAAGCCTTGGTGAGCAAGCCAGTACGTAGCATCCTTCCACAGCCTTTGCTTCAGTTCCTGCCTCCAGGGTTCTGTGTTGAGTCCTGCCTTGACTTCCTTTCAGTAGACTTTGAAATGTAAGGTTAAAATAAACCCTTCCCTTCCCTTCCCAGGTTATCTTTGGTTATCATGTTTTGTTGCAGCAAAGGAAATCTAACCAAGACAATGACCAACAGCTGCCTTCCTCCCAGAGAGCAGGATCCATGAGAAAGCAAGGAACCACCATGTCTTGAGGGTCTGGCCTCTGAAGTCACATCCTGTCATTTCTGTGATCTACACGTAGTGACTTGAGTTAGACATACTCAGGCATGGAAGAGCAGCCAGCCCATTCCAAAGTGTAGGTATTGACAAAGACTTATTAGGTTAAATTCTGAATGCTTGAATCCTGGATCTTGGTAACACACAACCCAGTGTGATTCTGGTTAGCACACTGAGAAAAGAAACTTCAAAGAAAGTTTCCGGACAGCTCTCAGAACCAACACTGATGCTGGCAAACAAGGCAAAGAGAATGAACAGGGGTCCAAGAAGCCACAGCTTGAGCTTCGGTCAAGATCAGGCCACAGGAAGCTTCTAGTAAGGATGTGGCCAGAAGTCCTCAGCCTCTAAGGCCAGCAGACACTTACCGTGTTAAAATAGCTTAGAACATCCCAGAACCCACATGTCATACTGCAGACTTCAATGCTAGGGTAGAACATATTGGAGTCTTGTGTCACCTGCTCTGATGTCAAGCTCTGGAGGACCCAAGAAGACAGGGAGACCTCCCCTCCCCCCACACACATACACGCTCTGGGAAGAAAGCATTTTTGATCACCCATTGTACAGATGTTCTCTTCCTGAAACTGGAAGATTCAGGCTGCTGAAAACCTCCCCCTGTCTGTTCTGTACCGAGCTTAAGTGTTCTTTCAGCTGTACTGTAGCCTGTGCTATGATATTAATACATTTCATGATTCCTTATATGCATTGGCGTGGCATACCCTTTAGACATGGTAGATAACCCTGTTGAAAAGGAGCTAATCCTTTTAGAGAACAAATATACTTCAACTTTTCTTGAAGATTAGAACTCCCTGAAGCAGGTTTTCTCAAGGCAGAGTAAAGAATCTTCTGTTGCTTTCACCCTCAGTAAGGGCGTAGCTTGCCGTATTCCATGCCGAGAGAGGGGGACAATGCTTTTGCCAGTGCATCAGTGCCTTCGGGAAGAATGAAGAATGTAGAGGTTGTTAGCAAAATATTTGAAAGGGTTTGGGTTTACTTTAATCAGTTACCTACAAGGCTGTTTAAATATGAGTCTCATTAAGAGCTAAGCACAGGTGCCCATGAGTGAGGAAGAGGCAGGTGTCTTTCTTATATCTGGCAAGACATACATGAAGTTCTTCTTCTGTTCAGGGCTTCTGTTCAGAGCTCTTCAATCATCTGTGGCAGAGATGGAAATTTCTTCCTGTCTGTCCTGAAGTTGCTTTCAACCTTTCCCAGGAGATGTGCAGGCTGAGAGTTTGAGATGCTGGGCTCTCCCGTGGGGTTAGCCACAGGCTCTGCAGGTCTAGAGTAGTCCTGGGGTTACCATAAATGGAGGACTCACAGGTGAGGAGCTAGACAGGGACATGAGCTGGGAGGCTGCTATCCAAGGAGGCAAGAAGGAGGGGGGGAGGGGAGGGGAAATAGATGGAGAAAGAAAGCAGAAGGAGGGGGAGAGGGGAGCACTCTGAAGCCACAAGTAACCATGTTCAAAAATAGTGTAGAGCAAGCCCCAGAGTCTCAGACCTCTTTAAGGAAGTGGCCGCTTGAGTTCCTTAGCATATTTCTTGATGAGGATGGGGGCTCATTTGGTGTTTTGTTCTCTGGCACCTGAACGCACAATTGTCGCATGATGGTGTTAGATGAAATACTGGCTTGTATTTTCTGGAGAGGGGCTCTTCAAAAACACTAGAACCTACTCATTGCAGCAAGGTGCCCCCTACCCACTGGGCGTCCAGTGGATTCCCAGGACCGTAGTTGCAATTTCTGACATTTAATTAAATGTGTGTGAGCTACCAGCCCATTTGATGCATAGCAGAACTGACTGTTAGACATACAGTAAGTTGCAACCTGAGAGTGGTACTCCTGGGAATCAATGTCAAATTCAGCAGCTCCCAAACCAGGGCATCTTGAGAGACCTGAAGTCGCTACTGAGGTGTCAAGGCATCCCAGGGGAAGCCTGGAGTCCCTCACAGCTTTTGTCCCATTTTTCTGTTATCATGATTATGTTTCAGGGACATTTACATCTTGCAATTAAACACATGCTTGAGGAAAATACAGAGCACCACATTTAGGGATGGGTTGCCTCAGTCATTCGGATCAGAATGAGATGACTGACTGCAGGGAGAGCGTAGAGTGAGTCACTTCCTGAATCGACTGAACTTTTAGAAGAAAAACAATCTCTCTTTCCCCGGTGCATGGCGGAGGACTCTTTATTATTGGTTACAGTTGCCTGTGGTGATCTAAAACCTTCGCCTTCATCCATGGCTTTCTCTATGGTTCATATTTTGTTTAGATATAAAGTACAGAGAGCACCACCATTGTTTGGCTAAGATAATGGATGCTCCTTTCAAATCTGCTATAGAATATTGACTTGGAGTGGCTTCCATCTTGATTGGCATTCTCGATCAACTTTGTATCCCCGCATCTGTGGTGGCCTTCAGATGTCCGGTTCAGGCACACTTCAGAGATGATTAATGCTAGTACTTCACAACTCTTCAAACCTCTCCAGCCTATCTCACGTGCTTCTGAGCATTCTTTTAACTGATAAACCGTACCCTTCCTTTGACCAACGAGTCTGTGATTTGTTTATGTAGCTGTCTTCCAGACCCTGGTTCCAGGCTTACAACCTCTTTCAGGAAACCTTGGCTACTGACAAGCCCACGTCTGTTTCCTCAGTGCTTAAAATTTCTGAGTGGGAAAGAGAAGAAGGAAATTTGATGTGTATTCAGCAGTTCTTGAACTGTTTTAAAATGCATACGTGGGCACCAGTTGTATCGATCTGACCCTCCTCCTGTGGGGAAAGTTTTCAATGCCAAAGCCCATTTCCTCTTTTTCACATCCTCAATGGTTTTTCTCTGTCCACTGGCAATGTGACAGATTTACTGTTCTGCACTGGATTAAGCAGGATACCTGTCTGTCACCCTGAGCCCAGCTGCTGTGCAGACTGATCAAAGAGCAAGTGTCTTCTTGTGGGCAGGAACTTGGAGGCCTTCACTTTGAATGCACACTTCCCTTCAAAGGAGTATTTTAGAAACCACAGTGTTTGATAGACTGGGGCTGTATTGATAATGTCACATCAAAGCTTAGTATTCTCTTTTATATAGTTCTGGTGGTGGTGATGGTGGTGGTGGTGGTGGTGGTGGTGGTGGTGGTGGTGGTGGTGGTGAGTATGTTTACTTACATGTGTGTACACTTATGGAAGTCAGAGGACAACTTAACAAGAGCTGGTTTCTTCTTTCCATGTAAACTCCAAGAATCAAACTCTGGTCATCATCAGTCCTGGTGGCAAATGCCCTTACCTATTAAGCTGTCTCTCTGGTCCTTCTCAGCCTAACTCTCTCCTAACCCCCAACCCCTTTTTAGCCAATAATTAAAATTTTTGAAAAAAAATATTGATTTTTTTTTATGTGTATGATCGTCTTGTCTTCATGTTTCTATGTATACCACAGGTGCCTGGTACCCAAGGAAACTGGAGGAGGGCATCATTTTCCTGGAACTGGGCTTACAGATGGTTGTGAGCCACCATGTGGGTCTTAGGAACTGAACCTGATTCTTTTGCAAGAGTACTCTTAACTGCTAAGACATCTCTGTAGTCCCAAGGTATAAGCTAGGCTGTCTAGTTCGTGATCTCCCTGCCTCTGCCTCTGCCTCTGCCTCTGCCTCTGCCTCTGCCTCTGCCTCTGCCTCTGCCTC
>NC_034590.1:104979216-105031560 GCF_900095145.1 Mus pahari
CTCTGCCTCTCTGCCTCTGCCTCTGCCTCTGCCTCTGCCTCTGCCTCTGCCTCTGCCTCTGCCTCTGCCTCTGCCTCTGCCTTTTTGGCATAGCTTAATGGTAATGAGCCTCCACAACCAGTAGTCAGCCAAACAACACTGAACAAATATGTCAGAGGTTAAAACATTGGTAAATCAGCTTTTGTACAAAAATTAGCTGTGTGGCTGTGCCAAGGGACATGCCTGTTACATACAGAAGTGGTTGTGAGGAGACTTATATGCTGTTTGTTCACACCTGTTAGTTCCTCAGCAAATGTGAGCCCAGCTACATTACTCTCTGTTCATGCTTTCAAATTACACATGTGCTACTCGATGTTAAAAGGGAAATGAAGCCTGGCATTAGCGCAGCCCACCCCATTAAAGCATTGTATTTGGGGAAAGGGAGCTTAATGTTCGTTGTAAAATGAAATTAGAAGGTGATTTGCATTCATGGCTACATATGCAATTTGCTTCTGTCAACTGCAATTCTTTCAGATTAATTTCTTCCATGATGTGTGCTGTGCAAATAATAAACTTATAAGTCTTCCTTATACATCTAGATTATTACCCAAATCTTTAATATTAATGCAGTGCAGTGTTACTTGGAAATATAAATTCAATGAAAAGTAGGTAAAAGAATATGTAGAGTTGTGTAGCCTCTACTGATTCTTGACGTATTTTATCACCTCAAACTTCTCTCTTGTTTAACCAGACCCTCCAACCCCATTCCTACCCTGGCAGCCACTGGGGGAATCTCCCACCCTGTCGCCCTGCCTTTCTTGTAACAGCAGGAAAAGGGACTTACTTTGTATGCAGGCTTGTGTCTGGCTTTCCTCACTTAGTACAAGGGTTTCTGACTCAATCTGTGTGTACCAGTAGCTCTTTCCACTTCATTGCTGAGTGACATTCCACAGTGTAGTTGTACCCGCTTTGTGCATTTCCCAATTGGAGAGAACTGGATTGTTTCCAATTGCAAGCATGTAGTGAGTAGGGTGGCTCTAATGTGCATCTATAGATTTGTGTAGTCATGGGTTTTCATTTCTGATGGATGAATAAGGATGAGCTTTCAGGATCCCACATTTAAATAAGGTAGTGGTATGTGCCTTTAATCCCAGCCCTCAAAAGGCAGAGACAGACACAGCTCTGAGTTCAAGGTCAGCTTGGTCTACAGAGTGAGTTCCAGGACAGCTAGGGCTACATGAAGAAATCCTGTCTTGGAGGGTGGGGGTGGGGAGAGGAGACCTCTGAACTAGTATCCCTAGAGGACATACCACTTACCTTCCCACCAGAAGTGCATGAGGTTTCTATGGCTCTGATCTGTCTTAGTTTGCCTTAACTGTCTTAGTTTGACACAGCCTAGAGTCATCTGAAGGAGATGGTACAATTGTGGGATTATGTAGGCCATCTTGGCCTGTGGGCATGTCTATGGTGGGGTTGTGTTTATCAGCAATTAGGAGAGCCCAGCCCACTGTGAGCAGCGCCATTCCCTTTGCAGGTGGTCCTGGGAAGTATGCAAGAGTTAGCAAAGCATGAGATCTTGAATGAGCAAGCAAGCAAGCAGTGTCCCCCCCATCGGTTCTAGCTTCAAGTTCCTGCTTGAGTTCTGGCCTTGACATCCCCAATGATGGACTGTGACCTGGAAGTGTAAGGCAAATCACACCCTTTCCTCTCTTAAGTTGCTTTCAGTCCTGAGTGTTTTATTACAGCAACAGAAAGGAAGTTAGAACAGCATGTGTGCCAACAACTAAAGCTCACTTTTCCTTCATCGACTCCTGCCCCTCCTCTTCGGGTGGGTGGAAGGGTTTCAGGGTAGTTTGCATTTGTGTTTTCCCTAGTAGTTTCCCTAGCAATACTTGTTCCAATCTTTTGCCTGTTTTTTATAATGGGCTTTCTGACCCTATAGATTGAATTTTTTATTATTCAAAGCACTGTTCTGATGATGAGCTTTACAGAATGGCAAAAGGAATGCCTGCCACCCAGAAGATGAAGCCATGCATGGGGCTGAGCAAATGGCTCAGAGGCTAACAGCATTGGCTTCTCTTTCAGAGGATCCCTGTTTTGGTCTCAGAACCCACAAGCTGGCTTATAACCATCTGTAACTCCAGTTCCAGGGGTTCTGACACCTTCTTCTGACCTCTTCCTGGCACCAGACATGTACATGGTGCATATAGATACATGGGGAAGCTCACACATACACATAAAATAAACCTTAAAAAAAAGACTAAGAACCCTTGAAAGACACGAGGCTTAAAAATCCCTTTGTTTCTGTTTTTCCTTTTTGCTGGTACCCTGCTGATGTTACCTCATATGCTCTTGCAGCAGTGGCTTGACAGTGATGGAGTATGCCCAGTTCATTGTTCGATCTGTTCTGTGAATGTAAATGGTGACTTTAAGCCTTTGCCCTCCAAGCTGGAGCCTCCCCTTGGTTCTGTCTTACCCAGTGAATGGGAAGGCGTGAGTACTTGGACTTAGGATAATCTATAGCCATGTTTGTCCGTTTGAACTGAAATAGTGAAATCCTTCTGTTTTGTTTTGTTTTGTTTTCTTTCCTGACTGGTAAAAGCAGTGAACTAATACTGTCTAGGAAACTAACACTGATACCTTGAATTGGGGGCTGTTTTTAATGCAGTAATGAGCATGCAAGCTTGTGATTTACCATTATGATCAAAACCTCTACAGCACCGTGGGCCTGGTGTATTTTTCTGCCTTATTCTGCTTTCTCAGCACGGCTTTCTTGTGAGAATTCATCTCCTAGCAAAGTGATTTTTAGCCCCCTGAGATGGTTCTTTTAAAAACTTGTCATGGACTCTTAAGTGAGCAGATAACGTCTTGACTTAGTCACAACTGAACCAGTGAGTTGGATTGTAACACCATTTTCAATGGCTAAGTTTCTAGGAATCATAAAGCGTGAACTATATTAAGTATCATCGTGTTGCTTTGTGGTTCTTCTATTATGGAATGGAAGACATAGATGACTGTGGCATAATATTTTAATTTCAGCTCAACGAAGACATGTACTTACCATTCTCTTCCTTTCTGTTAAAAAGAAAGGCATTGGGCCAGGTGTGGTGGCGCACGCCTTTAATCCCAGCACTCGGGAGGCAGAGGCAGGCGGATTTCTGAGTTCGAGGCCAGCCTGGTCTACAAAGTGAGTTCTAGGANAGGCCAGCCTGGTCTACAAAGTGAGTTCTAGGACAGTCAGGGCTATACAGAGAAACCCTGTCTCAAAAAAAAAAAAAAAAAAAAAAAAAAAGAAAAGCATTGAGGGACTGGAAGAATGACTCGGCAGTAAAGAACCCTGGCTGCTCTTGAAGAGGACCCGGCTTCAGTCTCCAGCACCTACGAAGCCATACAACTGTCCATAGCCACAGTTCCAGGGCATCCAATACCCTCTTCTTACCCCCATGTGCATTGTATGTACATAGTGCATATCTCTACATGCAGGTAAATGCTCATATACATAAAATAAAAATCAGCAAATCTTTTTTTTTTTCCTAGAAAATTGAGAAAGAAGCAAATGCAATGTATATATTGAGCATTAACATGCTGCGATTTCACTGGTGCTTCCCAGTGAGATTTCCTGACCAATAGACATCTCTCATTTCATATTTAGCATATTGTGGCCAAACATAGACATGTCAGGAACTCGTGGTTTGCAGTGCAAGAATATGAGATGTACTCCTCTCCAGCAGGTGTACATAGCAGAGCTGGCTGTGTTTGTACGGACGCATGATGAGCCTCATAAAGAAGTACCAGGTCAAATCTGAACCCTTGTGGGTGGATGGAGCAAGTTCACACTTGGGTCTAACTCACCTTCCTGTCCTACCCTCACCAGATTTTTATGGTAGGCTGTGACAAATGAGCACACTCAGGAAGTTCAGATGCACAGACGAGACCAGTTTCTTCGTCCCTTAGGCTCTGTGGGTCAGAACCCAGAGCATGGCTTCTGGGCCTGGCTGCTTGTCTACTTCCAGTCTTGAAGGATGAAGTTGCTGTGTTCCTGGGCTGTGTTCCTTTCTGGGAGGACTCTCCTTAGACTCAGCTGGCAGGATTCAGCTCCTTTTGGTCGAAAGATGGAGGCTCTCACTTCCCAGCCTGCTATCATCGGGGCCTCTCCTCAGGTTCCTGCTCCTTGGCATTTCAAATCTGACCATGGACTGGGGGGATTTCTCTCCTGGTCCTCTGGCTCTCTGATCCCCTTCTGCCGCCTGTCTCTGGCTCATTTTTTCCTCCTCTGCTTTTTTTAAAAAAATAGTTTATCACATGTACTTGTTTGCTTGTGGCTACGGGGAGAGAGAGAAACACGGGGTGCATGTGTGGATGCTGTGGTTGATTCTCTCCTTCCCACTACGAGGTCCTGGGGATAGAAGTCAGGGCATGAGTCTTGACCATGTGTGCCGTCATCTGCTGACTGACCTCACCAGCCCCTTCGTCTGCTTTCAAGGACTTGTCTCATGGCAGCCGATCCGCTCAGGTAACAGAGAACAACCCCCCCTGTTTTCTAGCCATCTTATTAGCAAAGACCATTTCATCTGCAGGGTTCCTTCGCAGCAATCCCTAAATCAGTACTTGATGAAGAAAAAATAAACGGAAGGGTGGACATCTGGGGAATGTTTTTAGAATTCTGCCTACCACTCCCCCCATCCTCTTCCCCCCACCCCACCCCCGCATCTTACCCACATAAACAGCAAAAAATGACAAAATCCAAGGCTCTCCTGCCTGCCTGTCCGCCGCAGAGGGATTTGTTTCCTCTCCCAGTCAATATGTGCTGTGATCGTTCTGTGGTGTTTACACACTGGGTGTCTGAACCTCGTGGAATGCATTATGCATATCTTCAGGAATACTCTTTACATAAATTAGGATGGTTTTATCTTTCCTGAAAACATTGCAGCACACTATGAATTCTGTGTAGAAGTTGGGAACTGCTCACACCACGAGCCCCGATCAACTCTGGGAGAAGTCTGATGTACTGAGGGGCTGGGGGGCGAGATATAACCCACTGTGTGTTTGAAGTTTCCTAAGGGTTTTCTTGTAAACACGATCACAATGTAATATTAAGCAGCTATTTAGTTCTGCCATCAAAAACACTTCTGAGGTGCCTTGGCTGTCAGAGGAGAATAATAACCCCAAGTATTCATTATTCTCTGCGTGCTATACTGGAGGTGATAGCCCTCACCTGGGATAGGCCAATGTCCCCTCATGTACAGAAGAGGACTTGAGGTTGGGGATAGCCCCGTGACTCTCCAGGCTGGGCCACTGGGATTTCTTAAAGTATTCCCATCATGAATAATAGAGAAAAGGAATTAAATTTTCTGATACAGGATCTTATGTTGCCCAGGATTGCTTCAGACTTGATCTGCTGAGGATAACCTTGAACCCCCGATCCTCCTGCCTTAGTCTCCGGAGTACTGGGATTACAGGCATGCACCACTGTGCCTGGTTTACAAGATACTGACGATTAAGTTTACGGATTTTATGCATGCTACGGAAGGAAGCATTCTACCAGACAAGCTACATCCTCTGCCCACCGACAATCATCTGGACTTTAATAGTTAATGAATGATGTCTAAGAACATGCTGTGTAGCTTACATAGCCCTAGACACTTGCCAGTTGTACACATACACACACACCTCATTCCTCAGCCCTCACCCCTCTAGCAGTTAACTCAGTTTTGTTTGAGAAACACGCAGAAGTTGCCAAATAGAGGGGACCTCTGAGATAAAGGCTGTGTGCTAAGGCCATCTTGGAAATAAAAGCAGAGGGGGACAGAGTGTCTCAGCTTGGGAACAACACCACGGTTGTACTAACCTTGCTGGAAGATCATCCCCCACATCTCAAACATGCATTTTATGCTTCACAGCCAGGATTCTGAATGTGAGGGTTATCATGTGAAGGGAACACTCTTGTCCTTTAAGATTGGCTTTGGTTTTGGTTTGCTTTCCTTTTGAAAAGGTTTTACAGAGCCCAGGCCCATCCCCAGCTCACTGTGTACCCGATGGTAGCCTTGAACTCTTGATCTTCTTGCCTTCATACCCAAAGTGCTGAGATTACAGCTGTGAGCCAGCACAGTTGGCTCTTCTCTCATCCTGAAAGTGTCAGGACATTTATTTACCTTATTGAGAGAGCCACACATCTGGCTTTTGGGAGATGCCCTTGGATAATTAAAAGGCTGTCTTCTCCATGGATCTGTTCATCTTCTCTATAGACCTGTCCATCTTTAAAATTATGGGTCTACATGCTGAACCTTAGACGGTCAGCCTGGTTCAAATCTAGCTCAGGAAACTTGGAGCCTGACAGTAGACACGAAGTCGGAATCGCTGGCCCTGTGTCGCCAAAATGGCCTCCTTCTGTCTGTCACAAGCTCCCCTACGTGGGAAGGAAGAAACTCAAGTCTGACACTTTGAGCCAGTGCTCTTCTGAGTATTTCGACATGAGAGCAAGGTTATGCTTTCCTTCCTCTGCTTAAGTGGGGTCAGCCACATGACTGGAGAGACTTCTGAAAGAGCATAGTCATCTCTCTAGCCTTGAACTGTTGGCCCCAGGAGTTGGAGTCCTCTAGCTCTGTGGTGTCTGAGGCAGTGCCTGTCAGAGTCTTCCTAGTTTAGCCCTGTGGGGAGGTGGGCCACTGGTGTCTGGAGCTCCCAGGAAACATCCCATTCTCAAAGAGAATTTTTCACACATCTCTGCCTCTCTCCACCACTGTCCCTGTCTCCCTCCCAACCATGTACCTCTGTGGCATTTGCATACTATGTAGTCAGTCAGTAGTCCCATCTGTCTGCCTCTCTCTCGTTCAGTTTCCATGGAGAGGCTGGCACTGGGACACATGACTGATGGTATGCTTGCCCCTGCAGTCCCCTCTGAGTGCCTGGGCCCTGGGATGTTACTGCCATCAGTCTATACATAGTGCCTGGGCTGCCTTGCTTCTCCCTAATCCTGTGAAGCAAAAGTGACCCTGGCTCCCAGGAAGAAAGCAGCTGGGCCTTGAGGGAAGCAGGACTTTAGGGCCCCGAAGACAGCTCAGTACTGACCTTGTATGAGATCTCTGCAGGCAGGTACACTGCCCAAGCTTGAATCTGCTTCCTAATGCAAGGGACTTCCTGGTCTTCTTGTCCTTTTCTCTTAATTATGTCCACTGTGTCCCCAGCCACACTGTCCTTCCAGCCTGTGGTGGCATCTGGTGTCTACAGTCCTGCTCTTTGCTTTCAGTGCCACACCAGGAGACATTTATTTCCCTGGCAGGACCCTGTCTCCATGAGGATAGCTTCTCTGCTCTGTTCTGCCTTGAGCCCCCTGCAGGTCCTGCTGACCCTCTCCCTGGTGGTGTAGATCTCCTCTAGGCTCTGCCTAGGGTCAACAGTGAAGTTAGACATTCTGAGAGTCTCTCCAGAACCATTGCTAAGGCGGAAGCTTCAGGAAGGGCTAATACTTGGAGGAGAGTGAGTACAGATTCCAAGCCTGCCCAGGCATCCCTCTCTTGATGGGCTGGTAGTGGTGGTCTGAAAGACCAAGGTTTGCAGTTTCTGAGGGACTGGCACACTCACCTTTAAGACCTATCGTTTGGCATCAAGGAGGCAATTCCCAAAACTATAGCCTAGCCAGTCACTTTCCATTGAACCTAAGCACATACATGCATGAGCTCGAGCATGTGTGTGTGTGTGTGTGTGTGTGTGTGTGTGTGTGTGTGTGTGTGTGTTGCTGAGGGTGGAACCCACCCAAGGACTTGCATATACTGGGCAAGCACGCTTCCAGTGAACTACATTCTTAGTCTTCATTTTACTTTTAATTTTGAGAAAAGGTCACCCTGAGTTACTCAGGTTGTCCTTGAACTCATGTTGTGGCCCAGGCTAACCTGGAACTTTCAGTCCATCTGCCTCAGCCTTCTTAGTGCTGAGATGGAAGACTTGCACCACCAGCCTCGGCCTCACATCTTCTACTTGCAAACTATCCCGGGGGTTAATGCCATCATGTGAGTGGTGAAGGTACTGTTTGTTTCCTTATATTTTAAACAGCCACAAGCAAATAACCACAGCCTCCATCACCACAGGTGACAGGAGCCCATGCTATACTGTGCCTAGACTATCTCTTAAATGAGCATGGGTTTGGACATTGCATTTAAAACAAAAGCATCCCTGGGCTTGCTTGACACAGTTTGTGCTTTTATGAAATGCTAATGGTATTGAATTAACTGTGGGAGGTTTACATATTGGGCTGGCTTTGATCAGGACTCCCCACTTTCCATTTTAGCACCGAGTCCCCGGGGCCTAAGAACCATCCACCTGTACTGAGCCTACATGCTGCTCAGAGGTCTTGGTTGGGCTTGGAGGCAGCATCCTAGGTGTTCTCTGCTGAGAATTACTCTTGCATCTGTGCATCTGATCATACTCCTCTGATTTCACTTTTGGAGTAATCCTAGAGGAGCATGGGGCTGTGTGATGTCCAGGATATCCTAACTGTAGCAATCTGGGTGATGGAAGAGTCAAAACCTGGGCCCCATGAACATCGTGACACCTCCTGCACCTCCAATCATCCTGACTCATGACTGTGAACCACCACACCGTGCAGACACTCAATGGAATCCTACTTTCTATATAGCATAGATATGACCCAGTGCCTGTTGATGTCTTTCTTTAAATGATATCATTAAGGATTCTTGGCACAGTAATGTAGCTTAACAATCACTGTGGGTATTGAGGTCTCACATTCAAGACCGGCATCTCTCCACACTCTGTGAGTGGTCCCAACCTTTTGCAGGTCTAACTGATATTTTAAACTCTAAGACACTTGGCTGGTGAGCAAAACAGAGGGGAAGGCAGAGCTGGACTCCCCACTGTACCTTGTACTAATGGACTTCTGGTCTTAAGCATGGAAGTTAGTGTGACTCTATCCACATGATTGGGGCCTTTTAAAAGTCTGCACCACCAGAAAAGGAGAGCTGGCTGCCTTCTTTGAATCACTGGATCCCTGCTCCTGTCCATCACTCTGAACATCTGGCTTCTCTCAGAAAGATGGGGGAATCAAGTGATTCACATCATTCTCCCAAATTAAGCCATGAGTGGAATGTATAAGAATCCTGTCCTTTTTTTCATGCAGAGAAGAAGTACGAGCAATTAGCCACACTGGCAGGGGGCACTTTGTAGAAGAGGGAACAGAAGCCCCCAGGTGTTGTTTGTGATCCAGGTGGAATAAATATCTCTAGAGGAGAAAGAAAAGGGGACATGTCCTAGCTTGTGCTTTTAAAGTGAGCTGTTTGCAGTGTGTTTGTGCACGTGTGTGCCCTTTCGAACATGCACATGTATGTGCTGTAACTTCTGACTTACATGTATTAGTAAAGACATTAAAAAGATGAAGTGGGTAGTTCCTTCTCTCATATCCTTGGAGAGAGAGAGAGACGCTTTTAGTCTGTGTTTTACCCCACGACAGTGACAGACTGCCCAGATATGATGCTTTTTAAAGGTCAGGACAGCTGGAGGTTTGAGCTCTGCCACAACTGGCTTTGGGGAGAGCTGCCTGTTTAGGGCCCATATGGGGACTGGATGGTGAAAGGAGCTGATGAACTGAGAAGATGCCTGGATGAGACGGTTGAGAAGGACTGGGCAAGCAGCCTTTAAGTGGGGAAATGTGCTGTGCAGCCCAGACGATTTCTCAGACCTGGAGCTCTGCTTAGTGGTGACTCTACTTGTTAATTAAGTAGACACTAAAAAGTGAGCGCATATATTAATATAATAATTATAATATATGTATTATTACAATTGATACTGCGTTTTTGTAGCTTGAAGGTACGGCATGTTGGTTTACCTGTCTGTGTGCCTTGGTGCCTATGTGTATGCATGTGTGTGCCTCTATGTGTGTACGTGTGTGTGTGTGTGTGTGTGTGTGTGTGTGTGTGTGTGTGTGTGTAGAAGCTGGAGTTCAACATCTGGTGTCTTCCTCAGTCACCTCCCACATTATCTTTTGAGTTGGGGTCTCTCACTTAACCTGAAACTCACTGATTTGCCTCTGCTGGCTGACCAAGGGGTCCTCCTGGCTCCTTCACCTTCCTTGCCTCTAACTAGTGCTCCAGTTATAGGTGCACAGTACTATGTCCTGCTTTAACTCAGGTCTCCATGTTAACAGGACAGGCACTTAACTGAACCATTTTCCCAGGTCTTAATGTTCCTTTTTAATATTCTGTTTTTGCAACATATGCAGAGCGCACATTGCTTAGGTAGCATTCATGCCACTGTAACTGCTTGGGGCAGTCACCTAATATTACAGCAGATCTCATCAGGAGTCTCCAAGTCTGTCATCTCCAACCCTGGCTGGACCCTGAAAAATGTCAGGGTGCTCCATGTTGGAATCAATTACTATTTTTTTTTATCAGATCTTCCCTGGAGAATGTCAAGAACTCAGCATGCAAAGACTGGCTGCCATGAGAAGGTTTTCCCTCCCTTTGAGCAAAGTTTCACAAATGTCTTTCTGAACAATGGCTGTAGGCCAGTCCACACCGGCCGCTCATCATATTTAAATAGCACAAAGTACCACCAAAATCCTTTTATAGCTATATCCTTCTAGATGTGTCATAGAAGAGCAATTTGTTTATTGCTTTCACAATAGCTTTTTTTCTGTAAGATATGTCTTCAGAACTTTTCCCTCTCAGTCATAAAAAGGGAATGTATCTATCCACAGTTAAAGAATTTACCATCAGGACATTTAGTTTTGTTCATTATTCTTTATCTTAAAGAATTCCCAGCTTTCTGAAGGTTAACATCTGTTAACCATCTATTTTGGAAGATGTGAATCTAACCTGTTGTTCTCTAGGACTCCCACATTTGAGGTCTTGTTATTGCAGGAAAGAAAACCATGCTGAGATGTAAACATGGGATTCTCCTCATTGTTGGGAGAAATTACAGCATACTGCTCAACCAAGTACAGTTTACCAGGGTTCTTAGGCAGATGGCCAACACATCTGGGATCTGTGATTGGGATGGACTCTGAATCACCTTAGGGAGTCTGCACCAACACAACCCCACCTACCTTTCTTTGCACCCTCCATCTCTGCCCACCTGGATCCCTGTAGACCCTCATTGACCTTGAAATCCTTCCCCACAGTCTTAAACTGGTCTAAGAACCTGGTCTGACCTTGGCATTGATGAGATGGTCTGGAAGCTCTTGGCCAGCCCTACTCATGGATTCAGTCTACATAGCCAGTTTGTGGCATGCCACGCCTTGTCTTAGCTATAGTTCTATTGCTGTGAGCAGACACCGTGACCAAAGCAACTCTTTAAAAGGAAAATATTTAATTGGGGGCTTGTTTATAACGTTTCAGAGTGTTAGTCTATTATCATCATGGTGGGGAACAGGCAGGCATGGCACTGGAGCAGGGACTGATACACAAGCAGCAGGCAGAGATACAGAGAGAGAGACACAGAGAGAGACAGAGAGAGGCAGAGAGACAGACAGACAGAGACAGAGACAGAGAGAGAGAGAGAGAGAGAGAGAGAGAGAGAGAGAGAGAGAGAGACAGAGACAGAGACAGAGACAGAGACCGCAAAGCTCATTCCCAGCAGCACACCTCCTCTAACAAGGTCTCATCTATTCCAAGGAGTCCACACCTCCTAATCCTTCCAAACTAGGAAATCTAAGGATGCAAATCTATGAATCTATGGGAGGTATTCTCATTCACACATGATATGCTCTTAAGGAACCATAAGATTTAAGCCCTCTTGGTGGACCTTATTTATACACTGTGCTTTTGTGGAAGCCTAGGATGCCCATACCTTGCCTGTATTCACATTTAAGCCTTGATTGTGAGATAATTCTTCCCTATTTCCCTGAGTGAAGTTCCACCAGCTTCCCCAGCAAGGAGCACCTTCCCTCCCTGTGCTAGAGGCATGGGAGACACAGATGAGCCCTAGGTGATTATCTTTCTGTTCAGAGATAGAATACACTCCTGCATAGCTAACTGCCCTGGTATTGCGGCCCACAGTTGACTTGTCTGTATCCCATGTATACCTGTGCTATCTCTCCTGTGCCCCTGACATCTAGCAGCCTTCCCCCAGGCATTCAGGAGCACAGCAAGTGCTTAGGTGCCAGACAAAGGAATGGGGAATGCTCAGAACAGACTGAGGAGGGAGGCCAGAGGCATATGCCTGACCTAAGTGGGGTTTTGTCCCAGCGGCTCTCCTTGAACTGCAGTATAAAGTGCCGCCTGTGTATAGGCAGGGCAGGATGGGAAGGGGAAAGTGGGTTGGTGGGTTAGTCTGTCCACTTGTAGAAAGGAGAAGGTTCTGGGAGGTCTGAGGTCAAGGACGGTCAGCATCACAGAAAGCCAGTCCCCCAAGCAATAAACATGCCAGCATCTAATGAAGATTTCCTACCAACTTACCCTGCCTGTTCCTCCCTCCCGCTGGGGGCTTGGACAGTTGACAGTTGGCATTCATAGGGACAGCATGTGTTTAAGGAATGTCCACCCTGTACTGGGCCATGACACTGGAGCTTCAGGAGAGGTCACAGAAATAATTGCCAAGGTGGGACCGTTAACAGACAACAGAGCCATGTGGGTCTTAAGGAAGGATGGTGCTTGCCTAACCACCGTGTGCCCAGCTTGCACCTCAAAATGATACCACCCCTTTGTTTTCTCAGAAAAGCCAGGAATCTAAAATTTTTATGTGAGATTTCTACCAGGTAAACTAACAACACAGATTTCCTGGCAGACAGGTAGGCCTCCACCCCCCAGCTATGTGTTCGTGCATTCTTGGGTTTGTTTGCTTTTTTGTTCTTTTGACTCCAGATCTTCATCCCTGCCCCTTCAGTAAACAGCTTCCCCCTCTTCTGTCTCGCTTAAACCATAATAAGTCAAGTCCCCATCTGGAAGGCTCTGTTGTCATCCTAGCAAGTGAACACAGGCCCCAGACCTTTGCCCAGGGCCTAGTGCCAGGTGATTGACAGACTAGAGGACAGGTAAGGACTGGTCCTTCTAGCCCCTCCCCCATCCCACCCCACCCTCGTAGGCCAAGTTCTGAGGCACGATCCAGAATGTGGGCACACGTTGATCTCATTAGCACAGACTGTAGCCCGTGGGGAATAACTGAAGAAAACAGGCAAAACGCAGACGTGTCTCTGAAAAGCTGAGTGGCTTTTTATATCATCTCACCCGGAGAAAGTAGGTCAGCATCACAGGAGATGCAGGCCAAGTCTCCGGCAGACCTATCAGGAGCACTTAGAGTACCCTCATGCCTGGAAGCTAGGGATCATGTGTCAGAGTCATGCAAGTGAGGAGGGATGGAGAGAGCTGGGAGGGCCAGGAAGGGATTTTAAGCAAGGAAGACCAAGGGATGCTGCCCCATCTGCCATCGATCAGAGCTAGTTAAAAATCATCAAGCTGCAAGAATGCAGGAGAAACCAGGAGGCTGTGCGTCCTGGGCCCCAGGCAGCCTAATGTGGATTTGTTTAAAAAGGAAAAATAAAAAGTTCTCTTACATTACCTGACATTCTTCATGTACAAAACAAAACCAAAACATAATGAAACATAAACTAAATCTATGCCTTTGGGGGCACACGGCTTGATCCTTTGTCTTTAGAATTAAAAACAAACATGGTGTGTCATAATCATGGAATGGAATATTATCCAGTCATAAAAAGGAAGTCCTACAGGACGAGCCTTGAAGACATTATTATCCTAAGGTTGTTAAGGCAAGTTACTGAAACTTTTCAGCTTATGTCACCTTGCACCTTGGGAATTGTTATTCACCCTGGGTGTATGGGTATCTTAGTTTCTTTTTCTGTCACTGTGATAAAATACCTTGACAAAAACTGAGTTAGAGAGAAAGGGTTTATTTTGGCTCTTAGTTCCACGGTAGGATCCATCCTGGCTGGGGAGGGCAGGACAGCAGGAGCTTGAGCCAGCTGTTCACATGGTTCCCTTGGTTAGGAAACAGCCATGGTCTCACGGTGCTGCTCAACTGCATTCTCCACCGGGATAGTTTCAATCCCATCCTAGGGATGTCTTCTCACCTCCACAAACATGACCAGCCCTCAAGGGGCTGGAAAGATGGCTCGGCGGTAAGAACACTCGCTGCTCTTTTAGAAGATAAGAATTTGATTTACAGGACCTACATGGGGCAGCTTACAACTACCTGTAATTCTAGCTCCCAGGGATCTGATAACCTATTCTGACCTCCAAGGACCTACACATGGTATACATACATATACTCAGGCACATATAACATAAAACTAAATTAATTTTTTAAAAAATCCAGTAATCCCTTACGAACAGGCCCAGAGAGACATCTACCTGATATTCCTAGATTCTGTCAAGTTGACAATGTCAAATATCACTATATTATACATTTTGGTGGTGTGAATGACAAATATCCCCTACAGTCTCTGGCATTTGAATGCGTGGTCCCCAGGTGGTGCTGTTTGGGGAGGCTTAGGAGGTATGGGCCTGGGTGGAGGAAGTATGTCACTGCTGACAGGCTTTGAGAGTTTATACACTCACACCATGTCAAGTCCACTCTCTCAGCTTCCTGCTTGCAGATGATCTGAGCCTTCAGCTTCCGGATTCCAGCTTCCGGCTCTAACCACTACGTCTGTCTCCCACTATCCTCACCATTATGATCCCAGCCCCCTGGGACCATAAGCTCCAAATCAACTTTCCGTAAGTTGGATTGGTCATGGTGTTTTATCACAGCAATAGAAACCCTAACTAAGCCCCACATCAAACATTTACTGGTAATAAGTCATAATGAATTTCATTCTGAAATAATGCTTTGGCATACATCACTTTTACTGTTTTTTAGAGATGAAAGCGGATTTGCATGCTAACGAGGCTGTGTGCTTATTTGTTTTCACACGGGGAAGTCAGTCCCCACTGAATATTCGGTTCAGGAGCGGAGCTTCTACAGTGCTCCATAGAGCTGATTGACGTTTTCATTTCATAATTGCTAATGCTGAGAATGTCAGTGTTTTAGTCAGTGTTGGTATTACTAGGATGAAACACAGTGACAAAGAGCAACTTCAGGTGGTGGGGAAAAGGGTTAATTTCTTTCACAGTTCCCTATCACAGTTCATCATCAAAGCTCTGGAAGCAGGATCTCAAGCAGGACAGGAACCTGGAGGCAGGAGCTGATGCAGAGGCCATGGAGGGATGCGGGGCTTAGTCACTTGCTCCCTGTGGCTTGCTCAGCCTGTTTTCCTCTTCTTTCTTTCTTTCTTTCTTTCTTTCTTTCTTTCTTTCTTTCTTTCTTTCTTTCTTTCTGTCTTCCTTTCTTCCTTCCTTCCTTCCTTCCTTCCTTCCTTCCTTCCTTTCTTTCTTTCTTTGGATATTTTCTTTATTTATACTTTATTTATTAAAATATTAAATAAATATTTTATTTATTTAACATTATACAAATGTTAATCCCTTTACCAGTCTCCCCCCCATCCCCTCCCCCCTCCCCTCCCCCTGCTTCTATGAAGGTGTTCCCCCACCCACCTACACACTCCCACCTCACCCACCCTTGAATTCCCCTACACTGGGGCATTGAGCCTTCACAGGACCAAGGGCCTCTCCTCCCTTTGATGCCTGACAAGGCCATCCTCTGCTACATATGCAGCTGGAGCCAAGGATTCCTCTGTGTGTACTCCTTGGTTGGTGGTTTAGTCTCTAGGGAGTCAGTTTTCTTATAGAAACTAGGACCGCCAGCCCAGGGGCGGCCCCACCCACAATGGGCTGGACCCTCCTTCATCAATCACTAATTGAGAAAACAGTCAGAGGCTTGCCTGCAGTCTGATCTTATGAAGGCATTTTCTTAATTGAGATTTCCTCCTCTCAAAGTCTTTAAGTTGTATAGAGTTGACATAAAAGTAGCCACTACAGCCACTTTGCATAAGTGTAGAAATATGTTTAGAGTCATTTTGGAGGTATTCTCTTCTAATCAAAAGTTAAAAAAGATAATCATCGAGCAATTTTTTTCAAGTAAAACTTCTATCAGCAATCCCAAAAGCAATGTTTAAATTCAAGCATTCTAAGACAACATGATCCAAAGATAATATTTACATGTTGAGCAGTGACCATAAGAAAATAGTTAACATTTTTCTTTTTTGTCATTGGACCATTGTGTTTCACTAATGGCAGAAAATTTTGTGTGTCCAGTAAAAATACTGTAGGCTCTAACATATTCTAATCTCTAATCCGAGCCAGGATCTTTCAGGCAGCATTCAGCTCTGTGGTGTAATGGTGTGTTCAGGACAAAATGCACATGTGTTTTGGGTTCACAACCAAGGCTGTGGTGAAGCTGGGTACTAAGATAACTAAACAGGCCACAGACAGTGTGACATTACTTCTACGAAGTCCCTAATCAATTGTGAGGGTAGAAAGCAGAGTACGGAGGTGTCAGAAGATGGAAGGAGGAGAGGCAAGGTGGTGCTTAGCCCACATAGAGCTTCATCTAGGAAGATTAAAATCTACTGGAGAGGGACGACGGTGTTGATTGCAAACTATAGCAACTTCTAAGTGCCTCTCACCAATCTCAGTCAAAATGGGTTAAAATAGAAAGTTTTGTGTTGAGTGACTATCAGCACAGAATAGTTTACTGCCAGTTTTGATTGGGATTTCACTGAGCCAAAGATCTGACACTTTTACATTTCCTTATTCATGACATCTCTGTTTACTGAGTTCCCGACTTTCCAATAAAGTGTCCTAACTTTCATACTGATCTCATGCATACCTTCAAGCTTATTTGTGAATGTTTAAATTTGGGATGCTAATGTCAATAGTACTGTGTTTTTTTATTCTCAAACATCACTTGTTTACTTCTGATATAATTTTTTAAATAATGGAAATTTTATGTTTACCTCATGTGCTAAAAAATCTTGCAACAATCATGTAAATTTTAGAAGATTCATTGGTTAACTAATTGTTTCAATTTTCTACACTTTTGTATTTTTAGATTCTCTCTCTCCTTGCAGTAAGTAGCTAGAACTTTTTGGCATGATGTTGAAATGGAGTACTGAGACACAGGACATTCTTATCTTGTTCCTGTTTTCATAAGCAAACATCTGTTTTCTTATAGGCAGACATGTCTTTTGTCAGCATCAAGTGTAATGTCAGGCCTGGGTTCTTTGTGTGTGTGCCTTTTCTGTTCCTCTGTCCTCTGCTGGGGGGAGGGGGTTCCTCGTGGGTCAGTCGAGATTCTGTCAGATGTTCTTCGATGTCACTTGAAGGACCCTGTGGTTTCTCTTCTTTAGCCTGTCAGAATGGTGAGTTATATTCATTGGATTTAAAATGTGCAGCCAGACTTTTGGACCTGGACTGAGTCCTGCCCAGCTGTGCCAACTTCTTTCTCATTGTTGGGTTCAACTTGATAACATTTTGCGGAGAATTCCACATTTCTGATCTTGGGTGACGCTGGCTTATTGTTTCCTTGAAATGCATTGGTCTGTTGGTACGACACTGGCCTGGCGTATCATGAAATAGACCCTCTTCTCCCATTATTTTAGAGAGATTGTGGGGAATTTTAACTCTTCCACAAAGGTTTGCTAATCTGCGCATGCTGCTTTCCATCTCAAAAGATTGATTGTTACTTATTTTTTCTTTAATAAGTATATTTCTGTTCAAAGGGTCAAATTCTCTATTGTGAAGGTCAATATTCTAGGTTGGCTCTAGGTTAAGGCTTGGGGAGGGTTGGGGGACAATGAGTGTTTGCTTAAAGGTTGCCCTCCACACCTTAACTAGTCATCTGTTTGCTTACACACCCATTCTTCCTTCAGTAGCTACCTTCTCAAGCTATCTGCTATGAATAACCCCGGCCCCAAGAAGGTGGTGTGCCTCTGTCTCATGCCTTCCTGTGCATTTGGTCGAGCTGCTTGGCTTTTGTCTTTAATGTATAATTATAGTTCTTTGGTTTCATCCTTGCACTCCAGAGCTGAGGCAGGAAGCTTGTTGTGAGTTCCTAGCCAGCCTGAGCTACAGGGTGAGGCCCTATCTCAAACAACAATAAAACAAACAATACAAAAAAGCAAGAAACACATAAAGGATAATAATCACACATTCTGATTCATGTAGACTCTGCTAATTTTTATTTTATAGAAATCGTTGAAATGAGTGTGACAGAAGTTACCTCTCGGGATCTGAAATGATTGCCAAGCAGATTAAAAGTGCAAACCCGGTGTGAAAGGCGGTGGGGGAGGATGCCTTTAATTTCAGCACCTGAAAGGCAGAGGCAGGCAAAACTCTGAGTCTGAGGCCAGCCTAGTCTACAGAGCAAATTCCCGACTGGCTAGTACTATCCAGAGAAACCCTGTTGAGAATCACAAACCAAACCAAGATAAAACAAAGCAAAAAAGTGCCAATCCACCACTGTTTGGAAGGTGGTATTTAGAGTGACTCACTTTTAAGTATCAGAATGTGCTTTGGGGACATCAGGTACAGAGCACAGCTGTCAAGTCAGACCTGCCCCTGTGGTCCTGGCTTTGCCAACAGATCTTCCTCCTAATGTGAAGAATAACTCAACCCTTCCAGGCTGCTTGTGAGGTTTAGGGGTAGGCGGGTAATGCTACATAGTGTCTAGCGGCATGCTTGCCAGGCCATCGATGGTGTCGCTTATATTTATTCATTCATTCAAAGGTTGATATGTTGGGACTGTCTTCTGTGCTGTGGGGGACGAAAGGATATAGGAGTGGTGCCTGTCCTTGTAGAGAACGCAGTCTCTTGGGAGGCTCTGGCTGATGCAGACAAGACGGGATGCAATGAGAGGTAGGCAAGCTAGTGACTGACAGAAGCGGGTCAGAAAGGGGACCCACCCCTTGTACAAGCTTGTGGGAGCCTAGGGACTCGGGGTCTCATCACTGAAGAGTCAGGGTAGCAGCTGACATGCTGTATGTCGTAGGGCTAGACAGGCCCTCTTGACTGCTCTCTGCTCTGTACCCTGCACCCCTATACTGCAGATATCCATAGACAACTACAGAAAGGTGCATTAGCAGGAGGGCAGCATCTACTGGCTCCCTGGTGAGAGGGCTCACACCTACGATGCCTTTGCTGTCCCTTTTCAGCTGCTTGGTCAGCATCTCTGGCCATAATCCCTTTGGCAACATTTTTGCTTTGGACCCATGGATCTGACCTGGTCTTTGACTCTCAGCTTCTCAGACTCTGTGCTTCACCAGTTTCTGTCTGCCTCTGTACTCCATCTGGACCTTGGAAACCTGGAGCTCCTGGATACCCCACACCTCTCTTTCTGAAGCCCTTGCACCTGTGAGCTCAGTAATAAACTCGACACTGTGTATATTCTGTTTTTCTTCCTGGTTGCTTATCCCAGCTTGTCCAAACTGTGGGGCTTTTTCTTACCAGGAAACAAGCTGTCCCAAGCAGCTTCTCTTCGGATTGTCCGGGAACCCTCCAACTAGCCAGGGGCGGCCATCTCAGTGCAGAGCTATGGGTTTCCAAGAGCCTAGAGCATCTTTTCCCCACGTGTCCCACACGCATGTGGCCTTCTCTGGAGGCCCAGATGTGCTTACTTCGGCCCTCACAAATGAAAACCATTAGACATTCAGTGAAATGCCCCAGCTGCAATCTGACCCTTTAGCATCGTTACTGAGGACAGTGTCCTCTTTTTGGATGGGGGCTGGCAGAGGTAAGATGAGAACAGTGTTGGCTTGTTGGGGGCTGCTTGGAATGCTCCCAGCATGGAGAATTAAAAATGCATCTTTACAGGCTTCTCCAGGGGGGGTGTAGCTGGGTACGGCGGGGTGAGGGCTGGTAGGGACTGTCAGCTGGCAATCCCCTCTAGATGATGACTTCTCTTTTGACACTGTGCAACAAAATGGGGTGCCAAGGACTGAAGGTCTCCTGGGGGAGCTTCCAGGAGAGCCTTGAACTTGAAACTGACCCGTGTTGCTAAGCACAAGAGTGTTGTTGGTATACTCAACGAGGTCGATACTTGGTTGTTATTGAGTGGTCAAGCGGCTGGCCATTTGGGATGAGATGGACCATCCTGACTGTTCTGTATGGGGTCCAATCTGCAGGTGAACAGCCCATACCTAAACATTGTAGGCTTCAGGTGTCAGACATGGCTAGGACTAGAACGGCCGCTGATTGTCCTTTGCAGTGATGAGTGTAACTCTCTCCGTGCCTGTTGTCACCTGGGTCCCTTCCTGGCTACCACTGCACTTGGTAGTCATCTTTAAGTGCCACTGACCTGAAAACCCTAAATGCTCCCAAATTCCAAACATTCTGAATTCAGACAAGATGCTCTATGTGGAAAACCCACACTCGCATGATGTAGCATCGTGGCCAAGATGCAGGTGCGCTAAAGAAACAGATGAAAAGGTGCCTTCTGGGGCTGGATGGAAGCCCGGGAAAGCTCTTGCCATGTTATTGTGAGAACCTGAGTTCCTGGGACTCCAGACCCCCCATAAAAAGCTGTGTGTGATGGTTCATGCTTGTAATCACACAACAAGGTGTCAGAGCTAGGCAGATCCCTGGGGTTCACTATCCTAGTTGGCAAGCTCCAGATGAGTTAGAGACCCTATCTCAAACAAACAAACAAAACATCAAAAAAGGTTGAGTCTCCTGAGAACTTAACACCTGAGACTGACATCTGGCTCATGGGCACTTCATGTTGTGTGTGCACGTGCACGTGCACACACACACACACACACACACACACACACACTGTTGTACAAAAGCATCTAGATACCCGTGTATTTTGTATTTGTGAGACATGAATGAATGTCACACTTAGCTTTCGGTTCTATCCACAAGCTAACTCATTAGATATACTCAAATATTTCAGAAATCCTGGGGGAAGAACAAAAGCTGGAACATCTATGGCCCCAGGCATTTTGGACGAGAGATGCCGAAGTTGTTTTTATTTTACCTTAATGTATTTATTCTTGTCTCCTACAAGTCTATCAGCAGCATTAGGGAGAAGCTGAGCTGTCTCACTGATACTCTGGCAGGGCCAGGCATGTGGTGGGTGCTTGGCAGACATGGATGGATGAGTGGGTGAGTGTGTGTGAGAGCGGGGAGGGAACCTGCTGGATTCTTGGCATAAACAGCTTCTCAGAGATGATGATGGGGGAGACTCTGTGGTCCTGTGTGTATCACTGGGATGTTTTTAATACTGAATGATGAGAGATACAGGAAAGATTTGGTTCTTTCCTTCACTGGAGCCCAGGAGTCAAGGAGAAAGCTTCCTCTTAGAGTGGTGTAGTCGTTTGGTGGGGGGAAGAAGATGGACAGAAGTAGCTAAGCAGTCTATCCCTGTAGATAAACCGTGTAGATGGAGTGCTCCCAGGGTTTGGTAGACCAGGCCAGGGAGCTCTTTCTTAAAACTGTCATATCACTGTGTGAGATGAGAAAGGTTGCCCTACCCAGAGGGGCAAGTCACGTGTTCCTAGAGGTTCTGCTACCGGATGGTGACACTCAGTGGCATCCCCTAGCGAGGAAGAAGCCAACTCTCTTGTGGGTTGGGTTGGGTAGACTGGAGTGTGCCTTGCTGGGTAGGGACCTATAGGGCAGGGGTGGGGACAGGATGGGATCGATGATGTTGTCCTGATGCCCAGGGCTCTGAGGGGCAGGGGTGGGAACACAAAGGATTATCCTGTTGAAAGCATAGTAGCTAGCTCAAGAATCCCTGGAGTGTGTTAGAAACTTTAAATACAATGAATTGGGGCCCCAGGTTGCAAAACACCAATGGAGAGGAAATGTAGCTCTGAGCCCCAGTTGTGGAGGAAGCCACAGATGGCATCAGAGGCCAGAGATATGGGAACAAGCAGTTAATCTGTATATCCTGGGCCTTCTTCCTGTAGGGTGCATCACGGGCAGGTGAACTGCACCACCTAAGGCTGTGCTGAATGTGGTTCCTTCTCTATACCTGTCACACAACAGCAGAAATGTCTGGACGGACTCACTTCCTGCGGGAAACCTTCCCTGACTGCTGGCCAGGCCACAGGGCATCTTCCCTAAGACAGATGTCTAAGTAAATATCATTTCCTAGTGAAATAACGCGATCAACCAGCTTCAGGATCTGTCCATTCTGAATCAAACCTCCCACACAGAGTAGGTGCTCCGCAATGTTTTTTAAATGAGTGTACAATGCCTTTGTTAAATGAGTCGCCTGCAGTGAGAAAGGCACTTGCTGGACCAGCATTTGGATGGTGGCATTCATGTAACAGCCCACCTGTAATTCTAGCCCATGGATGATGGAGTCAGGATCCCTGGAGGAAGCTGCACAGTTAGATTAGCCCAATAAGTGGAGGGTAATTGAGGAAGACAGTCAACATTGACCTCTGGCCTCCATCTGCACATGTGCAGGTACGTTCGTGTGAGCATGCACACATACACAGGAGTAAAATATAGTTTAAAGATAGTAATAATAGTTGTCTGCGTCTGGCTTGGATGACAGAATGGAGCTGGCAGATTCACAGAGGCAGAAAAAGATGCCTTAGACCCTGGGGTGCTTAATCACAGGGGATGAGTCTGATCTCACCTGGGGTGGCATTTTGTGAAGGAGAGGTGTGTATGTGTGGGAGAGGAGATGAGACAGGGAGTGGAAATGTGTGAGAGTTTGAATGTGTGGGTAGATGGCAGTGTGAACGTGTAGGTGGGTGTGGGTATAGGTGTGACTGTGTAGGTATGAGCGTGAATGTATGAATGAGCATGAGTAACTGTGCAAGGGTATACAAATGTGGGAGGTGATGGTGAACATGTGTGAGTGTGTACATGTGTAGGAGTGTGTGTGTTTGCAAGTGTGGAAACAACAAGCTGGGGTGATCTGCTATGGACCTCAGAGTATCTTTACAGTCCTGGTACCAATACAGCTCATTTATGGCTCCTGGAAAAACCAAGGCCCTAGGCAGTTCTATCCAGAAAAAAAAAAAATGTCCTGGTCAGGGAAAGAGTGGGGTGGGGTGTGGTGTATATAAGTATCTGGAGCCGCCTGCATCTAAACCCTGGCTTTACCCTCCCTTGTGGAAGGAAATCCAAGTGCCATCTCTTGAAGGTCTCCTCCCTCGTATCTTTTGCAAAGCTCCTCAGTTACTCTGAAAGCAAATGCCAGGGTCATTTAAAGTCTTTCATAGTCTTCCTTCTGGAATCTTCCTACCTCCTTGCTGTGCAACCCGCTCTGAAAAGCTGATCTTGTTTGCAGTTGAACCCAGAGAATCACAGCCCACGACTCACCTCAGCCAGCAGGGAATTATTAGTTTCAAACTCCTAGGAAATGTATTTCCAGAGTCGACGTTTCTAGCTGTCTCTAAGAATGAATGAAAGTCTTCACTTCATTTGTTTTAATCCCTTGCTTACCCGTGGACAGACAGTTTGAAATTTTGGAGGAAGGATTTTCATCGTTATTAATAAATAGCGTTGCCTGGGCAATCCACTTCACAGCCAAAGGCTCTGTGTTAGACTGCAGTCGTGAGCTACTTTTGCATCCCTGTGAATGAAATACTTGAGAGAATAATTTCAGAAGAGGGGAGGTTTATTTTGCTCACAGTTTGGGAGGGTACAGTCTGTGGCTCCGTGGCTCCATGGCTCCATGGCTCTGTGAGTCTCCATCTGTGGCAGAGAGAATGCACCAGGGGATGACAGGAGGAACAGGTGGCAGGGCTGCATACCTTGTGCAGAGTATGATGTCCAGCTGGTAACTCAGAGGCACACCACTGGTGGCACACTTCCTCTAGCCAGACCTAATCTTCTATAGTTTCTACCAACTCCCAAGACAGTGCCAACCGCTGAAATCCATGGTATAGCATATATACCATGAGGGACAGTTTACATCCTACATAACAGATCCTTGTCACTGAGCTGAGGCTGATGGCAGTTGAAACTGTGACTTTGAGAACACAAAATCTAATTTCTTAACAATTTCTTTATTATATATGTGAGGGTTTTGTCTGCATGTATGTCTGTATACCACATGTGTGTCTGGTGCCCACAGAGACCAGAGGAGATTTTCAGGTACACTGAAACTGGAATGGCAGGCAGTCATGAGCTGCTGTGTGGGTGCTGGGAATTGAACCTAGGTGCTCTGGAAGAGCAGCAAGAACTATTGACCACTGAGCCATCTCTCTGGAGCCTGTAATGATTCTTTTAAAAGCTCTTTATACTAGCTAAGTACTTCATTCTTGGCAAGGGCTTGTGTTCACCTGGAACTTTGTAGAACACAGTGATCAGAGGCTCCAGGACATTGGCCTTCTGCTGGAAGGACACAGTGCTGCTGTCTCTATGAGTGAAAGGGACCAGCCAGCCAGCCAGCCATCCTCCATGGATGATGGATTTGGGCTGATGAGCCCCTTTCCCAGAGTTTCTCAGAACCCTTGGGAGAGTGTGCTTTGACCTCTGAAGGTCTGCCCAAGGTCAGGAACTTTACTGCTATGGTAAGTGGTGTCTGCCCCTTTAGACGCATCTTTAACTCAAAAGTTCCTTGATGATATTTTTGTGACTATCAAATGGCAGGAAATAGATGCTGCCTTCCTTAATTTTATCATTCCAAATGTCACGAGGATAGCAAAGATCTTTACAAGACAGAAGAAGAACCTCATTAGTAACTCCCATGGTAACCAACCCAGCTCCATCTCTTCCTTCCCTGTCTGTGGCTATTTTGAGTTCTTAAATTGATTGGCAACCCTGTGGAAATGGAGGGAGGGGGAGCACGGATCGTACACACCCACTTCTCCAAGGTCTGAAGAGCATTTTTGAATCTTGCTCCTTCAGTGCCATCCCTGGTGTTCGCAGAAGGTGACAGCCAGCTCATAATGGGAAGTGATTGTTTCTTTATATGAGAAAGAAATAATGGTTTCCCTTTATTGTCCTCGTGTAGCTTATGTTAAGACACAGCTCATAAGTGGTTCCATTTTTAATTCAGCTTACGGTTGATTTTTTTTTCAAAGACTTACTTAATTGTCTTTTGTGTGTGAGTGTTTGCCTGCCTGTGTGTCTGTTGCCGTGTTCATGCCTGGTGCTGGTAGGGGGGCAGAAGATGGTGCTGGATCCTCTGGAACTGGAGTTACACATTGCCATATGGGTGCTAGGAACTAGACCTGGGTCCTTTGTAAGAGCATCCAGTGCATTTAACAGCTAAGCTGTCTCTTCAGCCCCTTATGTTTCATTCTTGAGCATGCGTGTGCAACACACTTTAGTGGTTTGTCATTAGAAGATGACACTGGCTATATTTTCGCTAAGCATAGAGACGCTCGAGTGCAGTTAAGGTTTGAAGCTGTGTCTTCCAGTCCACCTAGCTCCTAGCGGACAGTGTCAGAGCTTTGCAGGATAAAGGTCCTGTCAGTGTCCCACCTTGTCCTAGCACAGGTTATTGGACATTGAGGGTACTGGTGCCTCAGCCAGCCCTGGACACCTGGGACCTGTGTCTCTTCACTATCCACACAAGCTCCTCCAGCTTCTTTACCCTGATTTAAAGTGCTTTGGGTCCCCCAGGACACCTTGGAAGCCTTAGCAATGTCACCAGTGCCCACACATGAGCAGATGGCTCCAGTGCACATGTTGACAGACCCACACTTGCTGTACAAGAGTAGATCTGCTGATGTTCAGTCAGCATCTCAGCCACCCTGAAGGAGGGCACCTTTGTTTGACTCCTGACGCTCCAGAAGCTCCAGGGTCTCAGACCACACACTTGGGTGAACAGTTTTCTGCCTGCAGGACCTACCACCTCCTAGGCTTCTTGTGCTGGTAGGAGGAGGAATGAAAGCCTGGTGGTTATGGCACACCCAGCTCCACCATGGATGCGAGAGGAGCTCTTCCTCCAACAGACATCACACCTCAAGTCTCCCATTTGAGATAAAAACTTGTGGTTCAGAGTTCCTCTTTTAAAAAATAAATATGATTTACATCAGAAACCTACCCCCAGGCACACAGTATGTGCCTCCAGCTAAAAGTCTTGGTCTATCAGAAATAAGGCTCTGAGGACAAATCAGCATACACTCTAGGGTGACATCTGGGGCCACACTGTTTGGTGACACCCATTAGCTCTCTTGATGCTGATGGTCATCTGCCACTAGGAAGGCTCACACACATGGATGATGACAGCGGTAACTCTCAGTTGCTCATATTTTGAAACTGAGTTTTAAGACAAACTAAACAAATTTGTTCATTTGTTTCCTGGTATGGGCAGAATTAAAAAGCAAATACTGGTTATAATACACCAAAATGTCAGCTCGAATTAAATTTTTGTAAGCTTCATTGAAATATAATATGCACATGAACCAACACACATACACATATACAAACACTCATCCACATAGATGCATACACACACACACACACACGCATACAACACACACACACACACACACACACACACACACATTCATCTTGTGTGACGAGCACCATAAGAGACACCATGCCCAGTGAAAGCAGGACCCCCAAAGCAGAGACACCTCCCAGCCCTGCCTCTCCACAGCTAAAGTGCTTTTCTCCACTCTTCCTGTGGGCCCCACCTCTGATGCCTGGAGCCAATAGGGAGGGCCAGGGAAGGAAACCCCACCCTGCCCTTCCCCACCCCCACTATGACCCCACCCCATGAGCCCAGCCTCCATCCTGCTGGCTGTTATTTAGGAGATTTGAGTTCTCCCCCACTGGGCACGTTCGAGAAAGAGAGCCCATTTGTACCATTCCTAGTCTAAATGGATTTGGATTTAGATGCTGCCACCCCAACTTGCTCCTGGCGTCATTCCACTGTGACATAACCCACGAGGTTATAATAAAAGTAACTGGGTAGCTGAGAGCATTAAATTGAAACACTTCTACGGAAGCACCAGGCAGGTTCAGACTCTCAGCGAGCGCTGGGTCCCTTCCCCTGGAGAGAGAAGACTGCAATTGTGCCAAAGTTGGGTCCTGAGCTTCCTGACTGAAGTGAAACAAAGGCTTGTATTGTTCTAGTCCCTGTGAAAGAACGTTCCTAGTCTTTCAGGAAATGCAAGCGTTTTTTCTGGTACTATGTACTATGTCCAAGACAACTTTTATTCTGAAAGCAGTTAGGATTTGCAATCATGATTCTTATCCTTCCATTCCCCCACTAAAAAGACCATATATCTCCTTTGCAACTGTATAGCAGGTTTGCATCAGCCCTTTGATGAAAGCTTCTAACCTGAGATTTGATACTGTGATACTCAAATTGGAAGGCTAACGGAGTCAAGACTGTGCTGGGCTAGTCCATTTTTTCACCTTTTATTGCCTTACAATAATAACATGCAGAGAGAGGGGGGATGGAAGGAGGAATGGAGGGAGGAAGAGGGAGAGGGGGAGGCGGAGGGAGGGAACAGGGGAGGGGGAGGAAGAGGAAGAGGAAGAGGAAGAGGGAGGAGAGAGAGATTCCAAGAGGGAGGGTACTGTCCACCCTGTTTGATGGCTCCATTTACTGTGGGGTTCAGTGAGTGCAGGGCTCATGGAAATGCTTTAGGGCGGTAGTTCTCAACCTTCCTAATGCTGTGTCCCTTTAATGCAGTTCTTCATGTTGCAGTAACCACCCAATCATAAAATTATTTTTGTTACTACTTCATAATTGTAAGTTTGCTACCTTTATGAATCATAATGTAAATATTTGATATGCAGGAAATCTGATATTCCAACCCTGAGAACTGAGCTTCTAGCACTTTGGAAGATCAGGGTAAGGCAGGAGGCCTGGGTGGTCTGCACTGTTTTCATGTGGGGTCTATGAAGGAGAAGGTCACTCTGGGGTCATTTGTGCTGGAAAGTCACAATGGCACTGAACTGGGACCTGAGGGAGCTGCTGTCACAGGCCTCAGCACTTTATGAAAGAGCTTGTGGGCTCCAGAGCATCATGGCTTTGTTCCCAGGGCTGTTGGCCAGGGGAGGCAGAGCCAGAGCCTTCCTTCCAGGGATGCTGGCATTGGGAGGTGAGGATGCCTCTTTCTCTCTCCTTGCCTAGAAATCCCCAAATTTGGCTTTATTTGCAACTTCAAACCAAATGTGCAGAAGGTTAACTGAAATCTTATGCCTTTTTTATAGAGGAATGTAAAACACAAATGGATGAATGCAAACACACAAACACATTCATGTAAGCACATGAACATGCATATCACCTGCACATATACATACCATATACTCACATATGCATATATGTATACAACATGCACACATACCACATACACATGTGCTATATGCATACAAAACATTCACACTTTCATACATGCAGGCACAATGAACATGCACATCACATGCACATGTAATATACACATATGCATACATATCACATATACACATACTATATACACATACAATAGTACATTCTTGCACATACAGGCACATACACATGCATATCACATGCACACATACACACATATGCATATATATATATATATATCCACATATATTATATCCACATACAATATGCATACTCTCATTCATACAAACACAATGTGCACACACACACACATACACACACAGATGCACACTAGTATAAGAAGAGCATGAATGTTTCTCTCTGACACATACAGGCCTCCACCAGGAGAAGCAAAGGTGAGGAACCACAGAGAGCAGAGAGACACCTCACCACATGGGGCTTTCTGGAACCGGGCTGCTGGGTGTCCCCAGGAGCACTCTGGGTACCAGAAGCTGGCCAGTGGTAGGCAGTTGCTTTGAGGATTCTTGTATCACCCACAACACCGCAGGGGTGGGTTGGTGTTTTCAGGATTAGTCAGAAGCACAGCTCCAAGCCAAGTGGTCCAGTCACACAGGCTAAGCCACCAGGACTGGGTGCCTGCCCTTTGAGGCCAGCCCATCTTTCCTCCCACATCACCTGTCCCAGGGGACCGAGTTCCCTATCACCACCACCAGCAGTGCACACCCTGCAGATTTTTGCTTAGCTGGGAGCAGCTCCTCAAATCCACCAGTGGAACAGATGGGTGATAGGAAGCTGCTGGTGCATCAGTGGCCACGCCTCAACTGGAAGGGTGGCTGAGCACTGCTAACAAAACCACACACCCCCAAATCTGAAGCTTCTGCTTTTGACTCTTCTTGTGTTCCCCTTACTTGGAGCTGAATTTGCTAGAAGTGTGCAGACCCTCGTTGTGACTACATTCACAAAAAACAACCTGGTATTGTCCCCTTGTTCTTAAGTGGGTAATAGTCCTTTTATGAGGAACATCTGTTGCAGAAGCTCTTTGTGTGTATGTGTGTTAGATGTGTGGTATATGCATCTGTGTATATGTTGGATTGTGGTATATGCATTTATGTGTATACATACATGTCTTGGGGGGATGTGTGGTATATGCATCTGTATGTGTATTGGATGTGTGATATATGCATTTGTGTGTGGGGGGGTGTATGGCATATGCATTTGTGTGTGTGTTGACTGTATGGTATAAGCATTTGTGTAGTGTATATATGTGTGTGTGTTGGATGTGTGGTGTATCATCTGTTCATGTGGATGTGTGTATACGTGTGTGTACAGGTATGCATATGGAGGCCAAAGGTGAAACTGCATGTCTCCCTCACTCCCTCTCTATCTTATATTTTGAGACAGGGTCTCTCATTGACCCTGGAGATCACTGATTCAGATAAACTGCTTGGCCAGTGAGCTCCAGGGACCCTTCTATGTCCTGCTCCTCAGTGCTGGAGTTACAAACACACACAACCATGCTTGGTTTTTACATGGATTCTGAGGGTGTGCACTCAGATCCTTGTGTACTTTACCCACTGGTCCATGACCCCACCCCCTGTACAATGTACCTAGAGCTGAGGTAGGATGAATTTCTGTGTAGTTGTAGTGACCTGAGGTTGCAGAATTTTTTGTGGTCATCACCCTGTCCTATATCTGTACCAGAACCTTGGAGGTGTCCCCATCTACACACAGCACATTAAGACTCTATCTATGTCCTGTGTCACCCACAAAGGTCCTGCTTATACTGAATTGAAGTGCTAAGCAGGATCTTGACATGAGTGTGGACTTCATTGGTCATGAGTATTTACCATACTAATGTGACACACACAGGCTGACAACATAAGTTCACCTCCAGTACTCACATCCAAATATGTGGGCACAGACCAGCGAAGGGATAGTTGGGACAGGGTTTGACATACCCGCCGGGGACACCATCCATACAACAGGAGTTTCCTTTCTAGGTTGGAGAAGGTCCTTCTCAGCTCTTCATTCCATAACAAGTAGCCAGTGAGATGGTGCCTGACTGGTGTTTGGCACGTGGTGCAGACTTGAGGAGCAGGAGCCTGGTGCGTGGTGTCCAGGCCACACAGCTGTCATGGTTTCAATGCCTGAGACGTCAATGCCTAGGTAGAATGGGTGCTTAGGTGAGGGTGGTCATGACAAATTCCCATCTAGTTCTGTGATGCATTTAGACACCATACCCCATTTCCCTTGGGGATGCATTGTAAGACTTCCCGGCAAATGCTTGAGAGCTAGGATAATCGCCACGACCCACAGGTACTATGGGTTTGTTCCTATGCATCCACATCTATGATGAAGCTCACTTTTTAATTGGGTATAATAAGAGATTTACAACCATGACTAATAATAAAATATAACAATTCCAACAACATACTGTGATTAAAAACGCCAGTTTCACTGTGGAATCTGATCATTAATATAAGGGTCAACCCACCAAGGGAAGTAGCTACTAAGTAGAATATGAGTGTCTATTGCACACAACAGAGATAGCCTGGGCAAAGATGTTGATTCAAGCCCCTGACAGCATAGCTTGAGATTTCCGAACTCTCAGAAGGGCAAGGCATTTAAAATGTATGGAGTCTTTTACTTCTGGAAATTTCTATGTGCTGTTAGTCAACCACAGTTGACTAACTGATACCTCAGACAGCAAAACTACTGATACAGAAACACTGTGTCCGTCAGGGGGGCTCATGGGGAGACTCTCAAGTACAAGAAATGTGTAGTAGAAAAAGGCGGGTTCTAACATAGCACGCCCAGCTTGTAGTGGCTCAAGATCCCAGCCAGGCAATGCTCATTCAAACCAGGTAAGTTTCTGTGGGTGGCCAGAGAAATGTGTCCATTAGTACTCTCTGACAACACTCAGCCTTCCTCAGGCGTAGCACTGGGCTTCATGCAGTTGCTCAAATTCAACTTTCAGAATTTCATCTTTTTTGGAGACCCAGCTCAGGCTCTAGGCCTCAACAGATCCTGCAGAGCAATTTCCTTGAATTTGGTCTTGAGTCTTTAATAAGTTGGAGTTGACTTGGGGATGGCACCTGTTTGTTTTCATGGGGTGGGGTGCCACTGGTAGATGGCTTCTTAAGGATGTGGTGGCATTTGACCACAGAGCATTATGGGGAGGGAAGTGACATGGCCAGAGCCCTTCCTCTGTCTGCTGGGTACTGACCACTTCCTCTGTCTCTGCCTGGAAAGGAGTCCTCCCTCCACAGTCTGTCTCTCAGGAAGTGGTTCCCCACCTGGCCCCACAGGTCTGGTAGGGTCTTTCTAAGGTTGGGGGCTTTTGCTGAGCATTAGTGTCACACCCCTTTAATCCCAGCACTTGGAGGCAGAGGCAGGCGGATTTCTGAGTTCGAGGCCAGCCTGGTCTACAAAATGAGTTCCAGGACAGCCAGGGCTATCCAGAGAAACCCTGTCTCGAAAAACCAAAAAAAAAATATATATATATATATACACAAACAAACAAACTAAGCTGGTGATCCCACACTGCGTGTATTCACAGTTCTCCACAGCAGCATGAAGCCCCCAGGCTATCAGGACACACCCGGTAGAATTCTAGATTGTTCTAGAAAATGTGCTTAGGTTTGGTATCTGGCCTTGTCCATGCCACCTGTGGGCATAAGCACTCTTTTTTTTTTTCCATCTCTGGGCCTCACCCCTCAGATCCTGAATTCACTCCCACAATCCTGTCTTGTTGGGTTGTCAGGGCAAAGCTACCTCAGTGACCTCAGGTACAGAGACCGTGGAGCAGTCAGGCCCTCTGCTCTGGGCCCCAGCCTTCCCTGTGTCTGTGGGCAAAATGGGTTCTTGATGCTCCATCCTAGCTCCCTCGGACTATGGACCAAAGAAGGACTCCCAGTCTCGTGGGAGGCAAACGCAAGCCAGGCACACAGCAGCCCAGCTCTGCCTGACCTCTGACATCTTTGTTTTCTGCCAAGACCCAGAACTACCAGCTGTGCAACCAGAAGCTCATGCACACGTGAGATGATTTTCTGGTCTAAAGGAGACAAGTTGCTTTGAAATTATAGCTGTACTGCCTGCCCAAGGAAGAGGGCAGCTGATCTTTCTAGGTGATGGAAGCAGAATTCAGTAAAAACTCGTTGCTTGCATTGCAGCGTATTGTTCCGGCATGGAGCAGGGCATACTTTTGTCATAATGCAGTTTTTGTTGTTGGATGAATATGGCAGTGTTCTTTTCTGTGGAGGAGGAGGAAGGATTCCTGCTGAGTTCACAGAACTTTCTCAGTAGGCTTTGGGGTGTAGGTGCATGTCCTTTGCAACACCCATCAAGGCTGGAGATGCATTTGCTCACAGTCCCGTGTTTTGTAAATCCTCTGGCAACGTATGTTTCATTAGGAACTGTTTAAGCGGAGAAGCACAGCTTTTCCTCCAAACGATGCAGCTGATGCTCATTGTGCCTTCCGCTCCTTCTCTCCCTCTCTTGCTGTGAGGCTCAGTTCTGTGGATTTTAGAACGGACTAGTTCCATGGCTTGAGTCAAACGGCTGTTGGAAGATCACTGCACCAAAATATTTGAGGATGCTCTTGCTAAATGACTACTTGATTAGCAGATCTTCCTCTTAAGTGGTTTCATCATTGTCAAAATCTTTCTCAGAAATGTCTTACAAACTCCTCTAGGTAAATTCAGGTTACCTTCCCTTTTTCTTATGACAGGAATGTCTTATCTCAGTCCCTGAGTAATATTCCTGTACATCTATAAAAATGCTGTGCAGCCCACACTAGTCAGGTCCCTTTGCCTCTGAGGCAGGAGCCTGCCAGGTGCAAGGGAACCTAGGTCCTGTGCGTCACTGTCATCTCCCACCCTGGGCCTGGCACTATCTAGTGTTCAATGCCACACAACAATGACATCTGTAAGCATCTCTTTTAGATTTAAGACCATGAGGGTCTGTGGGTGGTATTTGTTGTTGTTTTTGTCATTTTTAACTTCTCAATCCTTATCAGTTGGCCTGTCACTATCACACAGCAGGCATCCAGTATGTGTTAAACACTGGCCTAGGCATTTTATCCATTCAGTCTTCAGGGTGCTCCGAGCTACTAGTATGTACTCAGAAACACTTAGACACTGAAAGAGATTCTTACAGTTGCAGTTTCTTCTCCGAGATCCAAACCAACCGAAACTTCTGTGTCAGTGAATGACTGACTCTCATTCTTGTCAACTGTAAAGTGTGGATCACACCCACCCCATACAGGAGGACTGCTACGGTGACAAAGATGGCTTTCTCTTCATTCACTGTCTTACAGCGAGATGCAGCTAGGGAGGTACTGTAGGAAAAACAGAACCACACAGAGAGATAAAGAGTTAAAGAGATAAGAGTCCCTAGAGTGGGGGATCCAGGAAGTCTGGACACAGATGAGATCAAGAGAGGGAAAGCGAGGAATCTGACAGGTCCTGGTGATATCGCACAGCATGAGGAAATCCAGACATGGTAGTGTGTTCTGAGGGCAGGGTTATGTCTTCCCTGTGAGTGGAGGCCGATTGAGGTCCTCACTGTGACATCTTCCTTCCCTGGGAGGGTCTAGGTTCTGATAAGACCTACACATTATACTCTTCTTATCTGCCCCAATCCATCACTTAGGGAAGACATTCAGTTTAGTTTAGGGTGGCCACTGGGGCCTGGATGTACTCTACTGCCGATCCATTCTGCCCAGTCTGCAGCTTGGTTTTAGAGAAACGCCTGAACTTGAGACCAGTCTTTAAGGTTGTAAGAGAAGCAGAAGGCATGGACAGTTCTCCCAGGCCAAGTGCTATCTCACCAGTTTCACCAGGAGAAGTCTAGCTCCTTGAGTCCTTTACAGAGCACCTCTCCGTGTGCGTGTGTCCTAGGCAACAAGCTGAAGGGCTCACTTCAGTTGGCTGATTCCTTGTGTGTCTGTGAATGTCGAAGTGCCTTGGGGTCATTTTCATCCCACACAGTGGTATCGAGGTATCTGTACACAAGCCAAAAGTAGCTGATGATTACATTGTAGCTGATGTTTTTCTTGGGGTAAAGATGTTGGGGACTGTGGGGCAGAAAACCGGAGCCTGCAAGCTGCCAACGGAGAGATGAGTGTGGGAAGGGCCTAGGCTAGCACAACCATGGGAGATGGCTGAGCTCTGCTCTGTTTCTCACTCTTAAATGGCATCATAGGTAAGGGGAGGGATGGGAACTAACATCCAGGAAGCAAGAAGTCTATGGGCAGCTGTGGGGGATGGGACTTGGGGTATAGGGGACTGAGGCCCTCTTTAATGGAGTGTGGCCACTGAAGCAGGCTTGGTCAGAGTGTGACACTCATACCTGGAAGTAGGGGGAAGGGACAAATTGACAAATGACTCGGTTGTGGAAGGGAGTGGTGAATATCCATCTAGTGAAGCTGCGTGGGTCAGCCCAAGGACCCATGGGGGTTCTGTATGAGAAGTGTTCGCTTGTCTACTGCTGCAGAGAAAATGGGGCCATTGTTTGTAAAGTTGGTGTTATAGATTTTTTTTTTTAATTCTGAAACAGTCTTTAGTCTTTGGATGCTATCTAAGGGTGCAGGGACAGGTTTGTTTTCTCTGCCAATTAAAGAATTAAAAGGCAGGAAAGACGTGTTCCTGAGGATCTCGGGGACCCATCATATACTGCCTGGGAAATGAGGGTCCCTTCTTGGGGTTCTTAGTCTCATTAATAACAGAAGTTGAGAATCCTAGAAGCTAGAGGACAAAGAACAGATTCAAATGGAAGCTCAGGGACAATTTATTGTCCTTTAAAAGGAAAAGCCCAGGGCTAGCAAGCTGTAAATCTTGCAGCTGCTGGAAAAGAGGCGAACGGAAAAGGAGCAAAGACTTACAGCTTGGGATAAAGTGTCAGGTCAGCCACCTGGCGGCAAACAGATACTCTGCAAGGCAGAGAAGGAGCTTTCAAAAAGAATCAAGGAAATCCAAAGCCTTAGGGTGTTAGGAAGCATACTTGGGCTCTGGCCAGCATCCAAATGCAAACGAAACAGTTACACCTTTCAGAGTTAGACCTCAGCAAGACCAACAGACCTAGCCACTCATAGAGACTGCCTTAGAGAGTAGGAATTATGGGAAGGAAAAGTGCATTGTCTAAGGTAGGTGAAGCCACCTTTTCTGGCCTGCTCCACTGCATTAACCCTTAAGAGAGGAGACAGGGGCATGTCTCCACCTAGAGGAAGCTTCCATTCTTTACACTTTGGGTCCTTTCGCAGTGGGCTGGCAGTTAGGGGTGCACCTTCTGAGAAAAGACATGTAAGCTTCACTGGTCCTGTCTTCCGAAGTCACACTCAAGTCATGATGCTTGGAATCTCTCTGCAGGACCCAGAGCTCAGCTCTGCACTATCAGGAGTAAAAATTGTGGATTTGAGAGGTGATGGGGTTGGTCCGTGAAGCTGTGCCTTAGCTGTGTGTGCTGTGGTCAGAAGGCAACTCCCTAGGTGAGCAACCTCAGTCTAGGTGAGCTTGGGGCATGTGCAAGCACTGACAGACCAGGAAGAGGGTCCTTCTGTTTCTAATGACCTCATGCAGCCAGTTCTGTCCAGGACAAGCCCAAGGCTGCAGCAAAGTCTATAAACCAGCACTGGAGCCACTGCCCTGCTCAGCGGTGGGACTCTTTGTAGCAAGTGACTCCATGTTCGGACCTCAGTTTCTCTGTCTACAGAACAGCTCTTGTAATGGATTCCTCCTGAGAGTCCTGAAAGGCTGAAGTAGCCCTTGTTGGGATGCCTCTCCAAGAAGCTTCACAAAACGGTTCAAGGACAGGAGCCCACAAAGAAGCAGCTCCTGGGGGAAAAGATATAAAAATGGGGAAAAACAACAACCAACATCCACACAGGTCCAAGTCGTGACTGTGACTGTCGCTATATCACTACCGGGAAAGTCTGTGTGCCCTGCACCAAGAGATGAGCAAATCATTAGCATTCGCCTGAAGCTGAGAGCATCCATGCCTCTGAAGAGAATAGATCTGAACTGCGGAGTTCCTGAATTCCAGAGCAATCACAGCACTGTAGACAGATGTAGCAGTGTGGAAAACACCGGGCCTGTGCTTACAAACAAGGGTTCCCCTAGCTTACTAATATGCAAAGGGGGCACCCCACAGTGAGCAGTTAGAGAAGTGCCACACACACTTGGGTGGAGAGCAAGCAGGTGTCTTCCCTGGGAATAATTGCTAGAAATTTTCCAGCATTTACAAAGTGTGCTAGTCTGTTTGGGTTGACAAATGGATAGTGAGATGGCGTTACCTTGGTGACACCATTGCAAAGGTTCACCTCCTTGTCTGGGCAGCTTGAACCTGTGAGGTAGTCAGAGGAGCATCTTACCACACTCCTTTGTGTGGGGAGACTTCCCTCCTCTACATTCAGCCACTCTTCCCTGTTCTTCCGTGCGTCGGAAGATGGAGAAGTAGCGGCTCTGCTGGTATCTACAAGGTAAACAAGAAAACTGTGAGACTTGGCAGTGTGAGATCTGTGCAATCTGCAGCCTCGATGATTAGGAAACATGACACGCTCTCGGCACTCCACAGCCCCTGCCAGCAAAGTGTGGCTGTCTGATGGAATGCAGGCAAGCCCGAGGCATGGCTGGGGCACAGCCATCCCCCTATTGCCTGCCTGCAGTTCTCTTGATAGGGCCTTGGTTACTATTCTATTTCTAGCAGTGCCCTGCTGTTTAGCCAGTCTGTACATTCATGGGTATAGTGACTGGGCTTGAGGGTTACTATGGCTGACAGTGGATAGAAATTCTTGCTCCCCAGGTAGTCTTGAATCATTGACCAGTGCCTTCTGGGAAAACCGGAATCTCAAGAGAAGGCAGCCAGAATGGAGGAACGTGGCCAGGTCTGATTATTCACAGAAAGATTTGTTCAAGGCCAAGGTCCCTGGTATTTCCCCCACATAGAGTTTTCTGTGCCTTTTGCTTTATGGAATCTCCAACTGTCATAAAAATGTTCACATTTCCGATATGAAAAAATGTGCACAAGAGTTTTAAAATAAAATGCAAGCGCTTCCGCAATTTTAAAAATCTTATCACCCGTTCAAAAGAAGTCTGTAGCTAGATAATCTGCAGGCAGCCAAACGCTGCCCACAGGATTGCCCAAGAGGCACGTGGGCCACTGGTGTACGGAAAGACATTTTGCCTTTGTCTGAGTTCAGAATGACTGGCTAGCTCTGGCCACCTCAACGGCAACTGTAACTTTATCCTCAGCTAGAGCAGTTCCGTGGACTTCTAACACTACACTCGGTTGTCTTTTCTATGAAGCTTGGCTGCACAGTATCTCCACTGCTGGGCCCTTCTATCTTGGGAACCATCAGAGCTAAGCCTAGCTGCTGGTCACTTCCTTTGGGAGCGCTTTTCCTGGGCCTGACCTTGCCTGACCTCAGGTTTTCCTCAGGGTGGATTTCCCCTTTTCTGATGCTGTCACCAGCCTCTTTCCCAGGGTAAGCCGGGCTTCCTCCCTCCCTGTTCTGAATGGATGTGACTCTGTACTCAGGCACCAGCAACCCCAGCTCTTCCTCTGGAGCAGGTCAGATCATACCACTCTCAAAGACTTAGCCCTCCCCAGAGGAGGGATATGGCCCTGTCTGGCTCTTTCCAGGGATTTCTAGACTGAAGAAGACAATGGAACTGGGAGGAATTTGAAGGAATAAATCTGCCTGCAGCAGAATGTCATTCCGGACTGTGGCAAGCAGCACCCTGGACACTAGGAACTCAGAGAGGGAAGACAGTGGCTGCCCTAAAGGAATTACAGCTTTGCTAGGGGGCAGAGCTCCCACCCCAGACTATGAGCAAGCAAGGCCAGGGGAGACAGCTAAGAGTAGTAGGCTAGAGGAGCCTCCTACTCCCCCATATCCTCACACCACAGGCTGCAGGGTCCCCATCTTTAGGGAACACCCCCTCGCCTCATAGGCTAGCTATGAGGTGTCCCCCCAGCTCCCTCCTCCCTGCTCCGTCCTCCCTCCTCCTTCCCTCCCTCCTCCCTCCTTCCCCTTTTTAGAGGATGCTGGCTTTCAAGATAAGAGCAGGAAGCTTCTAGTTTGTGGAAGGATGTTGAACAAATTGCCCACATCAACTGCCACCTCAGCCCTCAGGTTTTAAATGTTTCATGTGCCGTTTGAGAGGTTTTGCTCAGCAAAGTGAGGATTGTCCACAAGGTTTATTTTAGAGCCTGTGTTTTGGGGGAGGGGGGCATGGTTTTGTTGTAGTCCTGCTTTAGAGGAATAGATGGTTATTCAATCATGCATGAAGCACAGACTGAGACTGCTCGGTCCACTGAACAATCTGAAGTTCTGGGGAGTCAAACTCTGTTTTTAAAAAAAAAACAACGCATTACTTCAAAGTTCACTTTTGAGTTATCATTTATGTTTGGTTGTCTAACTATTGACCAAACAGCCTGTGCTTCCACACCGAACTAGTCTTTTCCTTTGCGGTTTTAGTCTGGTTTGACCCAGCCTGTGCCTCCAGCTGTAGCCCTGTCCCAGAAGCTTCTCAATATCACGGGACTTCACTTCATATTGGAACAAGTCAGCATAGCATTGGAAGGTAGTTTTGAGCTTTCTTGTCAGTTATTGTGGAGGCAATATCCACCTTGGCTTTGCCCATTGCCTGATTCCACACAAGCACCCCTGCAAGCATCGTCTCTGGGTATTATAGGGTGAGTGAAAGGGGTGAAGTTTTGTAGTAAACGGTTCTAAAAAAGATAGTTTACCTATCCACATTAACCATTTTCTGCCCAGCATTCCGCCTCTGCCTTGCGCTTGGGCGTTATGTTATGTGGGGGCCTTGTAGCATGCTGGGAACCCTTTGCAACTCTCTGTGACTCAACATGCTGCCTCTTCATTATTTTTGATTCCTTCCCTAGGGAGTGACACAGTGTCAGATGTTACAAATAGATCATGAATGCTGTTGGTTTGTTGTTAATAAACGAATGTGTGATGCTAGGACTGTTGGTTTCCTTAAGTATAGAATTACTATTGTTCCCTCAACAGCTTTTTGTTAGCCTGTGTAACACTGTTGATATTCTTGAGCTCTTTGTCTGTGAGCTAAGTGCATGTCTTAGCAATAGGGGCTTTTTATTCCATAGGATTCTTTACATAGACCATTATACCACCTCAGAAGTATGCTTCATACATCTCTTTTTTAGTTCATATGTCTTGTATTTTTTTTCTCGCTTTATTCCATCGACTAAGATTCCCAGAGCAATGTTACATATTAATGACCAAAGCAGATATCCTTTGTGCCATTAGAAGTTTGAGTATAAAATTTCCCAAGCAGATTTAACAGTTCTTACTTACCTGAATTAGTTTTCTGCTTCTGTGACTTTAAGACGATCTCATGAGTTCACTTCTAAATTTGTAACCATATAATAATTTATAATAACTTGTTATAATTTGTACTGCAGAGACATTGTTAAATTTGTTTTAAAGTAACTAGCCTTGCCAGGACTATCATCCCAAGCAATCTGGTAGAAGGCAGCGTGGAGTGAGCCAGCTATTTTAAAATAGAGACAACTGAAAACTGATCCTACCCTTTAGCTGTGTAAGTGAGTAATCCCAACCCAGCCAGATCTCCATCCGCAGGCAGATGAAAGCCTGATAAGCCTCATGTGAGGTTGCCTGCGTCACCAACAGGAACACAGAGCTGTATCCACCAGCTGATGGATGGATAAACAGACTGGGGTGGGGGGATTTGAAATATTTGTTAGTAAAAGCAAGTGAAGTACTAGAGCATTCTAAGGGATGGATAGGACTTGGGAACATTATTCTCAATGAAAGAATCTCATTGCAAAATGCCATATATGCTTTAAGTCTATTTCTATAAAATGCCAGGATAGGGAAATCTACAGAAAGTAGCTGAGTGGTTGTCACAGGCCAGAGAGAGGCCAGAGTGGTGGACAGTAAACTCATGAGTGTATATTTTCTTTTTGGATGATGAAAATGATCTTATATTAGATTTGTGTCTTTTTTATTAATTTTATTTCAATGTGTATAGAGTGCTTTGACTGTATGGTATGTATGCCTGTGTACCACATACGTGCAGAACCTGAGGAAAACAGAAGATGATATATTCCTTGGAACTAGAGTTACAGAGGGTTATGAATCATGTCGGTGCTGGGAATCAAACCCTAGCACTCTGCAAGAGCAGCAAGCTGTTAACTGAGCCATCTCTCTGCCTCTAACATTAGATTTTAATGAGGTTACTAAATTCTGGAATATACTAAAAACCAATAAATTCTGAGTGGACAAATCTTACATATATATAAATTATATCTTAATAATCCTTTTTAATGGGAAGAACACACGGCTTAAGCTAGGTGATGATCAGAGATGACCTCACGGGTGTAGAGTGAAAAGGTGCCCCTACCTTGAAAGACCATCTCCTGGGAAGGTGTGGGAACTGCTTCAGGTGGGACCTTTACACCCCTCACTAGGGACAGCAACCGATTGAAGTCAGGTCCTTGAGGGCTGGGTGTCAAACACTTCAGACCCTGGGGAGCCACATTTCACCCTCAATTGGCTGCCAGGGAGCACAAGAAAGTTTGGTGCAGGTCATAGGTGTTGAAAGCCAATGCGTGTAGCAAAAAGAAATTACCATCAAGACCAAGCAAGCTCCCGAAGACCCTGAGATGAGTGTTAGCGACTAGTACTGTTGGGAATAGGAGACCCAAGTGAGAGACCAATAGTGTCACCAGAAAACTAATGTTCTTTTTTCTTTCTTTCTTTCTTTCTCTTTCAGACTATAGCCCTCATTTTCCCTTGGTGAGTACACATAATTTTCTAAAAATTGTTTCGAATGTCTGATTGGTTAGCTTCCAATGCCTGGGATTTGGTTGTTAAGGTTTATCTTGCTGAGAAACAGGCCATATGGTCAGAGGGTGACATGCAAATTTAGTGCCTTAACTTACTCATTGGCTCACATCACACTTCTCGTTATTATTATTTTTCCTCCTGGCGTTTGAAATGTAGCTCAGCCACTCAATGTCCTGAGGTGCGCCGTTGTGGGCAGTTGTGGGCAGTTCCCACAGCTTTCCTTTCTCTGCCCTGTTTCTTTTACAACCTTATCTCAGTGGCACGCCTTCAACACCCATTAGGGTGCACAGCGGCACGTGACGGCCTGATGGGCATTCCTTCTCATAAGTGGATCTGCTGCCCTGGGGAAAACAGCTAAGGAGGAGCTTTTCTGAATGGCACTTTTGGTGAAGATGCCTCAATGTCATGGAATCTTGTGTTGTACACCGATGGGGTCTAGGTATCAGCCAAATTCTACTTCTTTGATGCCTGTAAGAAAATACATTAAAAACTTTAAACATTATGGCCCACGTCTGTTTTGTCTTGTTTCAGACAAGCTCTCACTACGTTGCCAGAGCTGGCCTCAAACTCATGGTCCTTTTGCTTTGACATCCTTAGAGATGAGATTCCAGGCCTATACTGCCACCATCCCCTTCATAGCCTTTTTTTCAAAAACATTTAAATCAACTTAATGATATTCCCCTTTTCAGGAGAAAGGGAGGGAGGGGAGTCTAAGAGTTTTGCTGTTTTGCTTGCTTGCTTGCTTGTTGAGGCTGTAGGTCTGACGGGCCTAAAACTCACTATGTAGACTAGGCTGGCCTCAAATTCATATGATCCTACTGCTTCTGCCTCCTAAGTATTGAGGTTTAGGGCACACTCCACCAAACCCCACAGAATCTGAGTTTAGAAATGACTGCAGTGTGGTCGCAAGAGGAACACAAAATGCTCAGCTAATATACTGCACTTAATGGGCGTCACCCAAGTGCAAAGAAGAAGTCCCATTTCCAAATGCACAGCCACCTTTGCAATATTTTTACTGTTGGGGCATGCTGCCACATGCCTGTAAGCCCAGGACTTGGAAGATGGAGGCAAGAAGTCTAGAGTTAAAGGCTAGCCTGGTCTACATGAGGCCCTGTGGTCTACATGAGACCCTGTCTCAAATAACAAAATAAAAACAAGAATAATAAACTTTTCCTGTGTTCCAGATTTTAAGGTTGTTAGATTGGCTGGCCTCCCCTCTTAAGCAAGGGGTCCTTCCTTGGTGTTTCTCCATGGGAACGTAAATGGGTGCGGTTCTGCCTGGTTCTATCAGATTGCTCTCTCTCTATTTTGGCAAGGAGGGATGATGATAATCCAGAATTTCTCAAGCTAAGAAAGAATGAAGGCTTCCTTTATCCTTTCTGAGTTTTATGGTCTGTTATCTGTTGCATTGTTGTTAGATGTCGTCGATTATGAGTGGCATCCAACTCTGCTTGGGTAAATGGGGACAGTGAGAACAAAGGGGAGGCTCACAGGAATTGTTTGTATGAGATAAAGCTTTAATTGCAAGTCAGCCACCCCTATTGTCCTGGAACATCAGCCAGAGGTGTCGGTGTGTACATGTTGGCGGGGATGCACATGGAACATGACCCCGTGGATCTGAGTGTTTTGTTTTTGTTTCTTAATGTGTCTTCCACGCTGGGGTGAAGTAGTCATAGGTTAGGCCCCATGGATTTGTCTTTTGAAACACAGGACACAGATTCTGGTTGGTTCTAAACATGTGACCTTTGTGCTTCTTGGCACTTCACGCTGGGCTGGCTTGTCCAAAGCCAGCCTTCCTTCCTCCCATTCTAGCATTTCCGAGCCTCTTGGTCCACTGCCCTGATGCCCAGCAGTGATCCAGCAGCTGTCCAAACGAGTGATCCTGTGACAGCAGCTGCTAGTCTGGTCTCGGCATCTCCTCTCCCAGAACCGTGTTTAAAACCCATCAAGAGGTCTGGAAGGCCAGACCTCCTGCCCAGCAATGCTAAACTGACTTCTGTGCATCTGTGTTTCCTGTGCGGATCTGTGATATCCATGCGGCAGCTCCGATCCTCTTGGCCCTGACTTTTGCCTCTGCATCCATTCTGCTTCAGTCAGCCACTCAGGTCCTGGCTTTCAAAATATGGGGCTGGGAGATGGTTGCGTGGTAAAGTGTCTGCTGATCGCACTTGAGAACCTGAGTTCCTACCCCCAGCACCTACACAAAAAGCCAAGCACACAGGTGAGCGCCTGTAACTGTGGTGCTGGCGTGGGATGGGCAGGGTAGGAGATCCTGAGGGCTAATTGGCCAGCCAGGGTGGGAGAAAACCAGTCAAGTTCCAAGTACAGTGAGAGACCTTGATTCAAACGGTATGTGACTGAGGAAGACTTCGGGAATCATCCGCGTTGACATGAGGCGGATTTGAGAAGTGGACAAGGCAACCCAGAATGCCTTCACAGGGATTCCGTTTTCTGGCCCATAAGCAAGATTCTCTGGCCTGTTTGGTTTCCGTTGGCAAACATTTGAGACGTAGGCACAGAGCTTCAGGATTTCAGTGGCTGGTCACAGAATGATTTCTAACTTCTGCCCTCTGAAACTGGCTTTTGGGAGATTTGGAACTTTGGACAGTCTGCTTGGGCAGTTAAGATAAGCTCCCTGGAACTGGAGACCATCACAAGCCCTCATCCATGCTTTGTGTGATGGCTGTAGAGAAGCCAGGCCGACAACCCTAGCAAAATAAACACACCAGTCCCAGAAAACCTCTTTTTTTTTTTTCTGTCCAGCTGTCAAAAGGCCTTCAGTTTACTGGCATCATTCTTGAATTTCCATTAAAAAATAGCTATATTAATATTGGCTTTCTTAAAAGGAATCAAAATTATTCTCTTTTGTTTGGGAAATGTTTTAAGCAGGAGTCAACCCTTTTAATTTTGCATTTAACAATAAACTTAATGAAGTTCTTGCTATGGAACTATGAAGACCTGAGTTCTGGGCATGGAGGTATACACTTTTAATCCCAACACTGGGGAGGCAGAGGCAAGCCAAGTCCCTGGGACTCACTTGTCAGCTGCCTGGGCAAATTAGTGAGTCTCTGGTTAAATGAGAAAGCGTGTCTCAAATATAAGGCAGAGAACAATAGAGAAAAACATCTGAAGTGGACCTTTGGCCTCTTCACAGGCACACAAACACACACACACACACACCACAAGCTCACACACAAAAGACAAAACAATGGACTTGTAGAAGTAGTCCTGTCATGCTTATCTGTGGCCAAAGGTGTTTCATCTGGAGAATGTTACAGCTGAATAGGTTCCTGTGGTCCAGAATCTAATGCAAAGAAATGGGAGAATAAAGAATCTATGGAAGACAGATAATTAAGGTTTAAATACATTCTCCAGCCTCAAGGAGCATCTCCACTTTAAAATCTAAGGGTGGCCACGGCCAAGAAGAAGCAAATAATGCTTTAAAGTGATGGTCTCACTCTGGCTCATGGAAACACCAAAGGGATTAAAAGCTGAACAAAAGTGCTAATATCAAATAGCAACTGGGCGTTCACCAGTTCACCAGCACTGACCTATGGCTCCGCCCTTCACACTTTCAAAGCTTGTTTCCTTTTCTCCTCTGAGTCAATGCTTTTTCAGTAGTGTTGGTATGAATGACCATTTGAGCAAGACAATAATCTGAATTTTCAAATAATAGTTCCTGCCCCTGGTCTTCGAGGTGTAGGCACCCTTAAGTGGAAAGTCACTGGGGTGACTCTAGTAGGCAGAGCAGGAGCTGCAAGCCCTGAATTAGCCTTTGGAATGGCAGGAAGGGGCAAGAGTAAGTCAGCATAGCACAGGAAGAGGCGCAGCTCTGTAGGGTGTGTGGCCCAGGCCCTCTGTGAGCCCTTTGCCTGTGCCTGGGCTTTCCCTTAGCTCCTGGCTCCCTGGGCTTCCTCTCAGATGAGAAGAGCTTCTGGGAGCAAGGAAGGGTTCCCTCCACTGCTGACCCCTGAGAGCCTGTGGAGGTCTGGAATGCACACGGGGAGCTGAGGGTGACTCATGGCCTTCCAGTCTCAAACCCTAGGGAGCTTCCACCTTTTTTCTAGAAGTGCTTCCCAGAGGAGTCTGGTAGGAAGTCTATTGTCACACACAGAGGCAGGCAATCCCCATCAGTCACTCTTTCCACCTGAAGGGAAAAAGGAACTTGGGTTTTCCATATAAACTCCTGTCTCATCACCGCACCCACAGCAGACTTTGACATTCATCTCAAAATCCATTTCAGCTGACAGAGAAGCATGGATTCCCTGGGGCCAGGATGGCTGCCATGCATTCTCCCAGTTGGACAAGAGGTAAAGAGGGGACCCGAGGGGAGCCTTTCTTGTCATTTTTAGATTTCTGTCATGCTTGCTTGTAATATTTATCATTTCTCAAGTACCCAAAATTTAGGTACTTTAGAATATTACCAAGAATATTATCAAGGCTTTCACTAAATGCACATTGGCAAGCACCTCTGCTAACTTTGTCCAGCCCTGTGCAGGAAACCTGGGTTTGTCCCAGAGCCAGTTTGGTCCCACAACAGCTCAAGCAGCCAGCCACGCACTGGGCCTAGCAAGGAGCTGCTGTCTGGGCCTAGAGAGATTTGGAGGGCCATCAGGCCACCAGGAATCAAAAGTGAAGTTATTCTTTCTAATGACCTGGATACTTTTCACCTATTACTAACTAGGCATTTTATCATCAAAAGTGCTCTCTTGTTATCATTCTTTAGGATTTGGAAAGTAATTAGAAATGGCTCTCACTGAGAGAGGAGGAGGAGGTACCTGAAGCAGGTCATGGGTCAGGTCTTCAAGATGTGTGTCTTTGGTTCGAGGGCCAACCCCCGCCTCCCTTGCCCTGTGAGGTTTTTCTGTCTATGGAGCTCAAATGGTAGAACAGATGGTGTGAGCAACACCAGGGAGTCAGCCTGGAGGGTGCCATCATTCACAGTGTAGACAAGAAGTGTATGAGTCCCATAGTGGGTCTGAGTTACAGGGAGATTTCTCAGACCAACTGACCTCTGAATTAGGATTGCTCCTAATGCCAAATGCAAGGACAGACACATAGCGGGGAACTTACTCTCAATGACATCTCTGCCAACAAGAGTATGTCCCATGGCAGTTGAGACATCAAGCAACAGATTAGACAGCATCTTTGCAAATCCTGCCAATCTGAGCTGACTTCTAGAAGCCAGTCTGAGGTGAAGTTCAATAGAAGGTACTTTAAAATGTTAGGGGAAGGATCCCCGTGGAATTGCTGAACAAAGAGGCTCCACATCATGGGTTCTCTGCACCGCTTAACAGAAATAGGCCAATGCAGGAGGAAGGCCTGGGCTTGGGCTGTTTTGTGAGGAGAGCTAGTCGGTTCTCAGCAACCTTTTAAGACTATGTTGGTGATTCCACATGTTGATCCACAATGAGAAATGGTGCAGGTGAATGAGGCAGGGAAACTTATTATGCCTGTAGTTCCAGAATTTGGGAGACTGAGACAGGAGGACTGCTGTGAGTTCAAGGCTGGTCTAGGCTACATCAAGAGATGTTGAGATGTGTGGTTTTTCTGATGTTGATAGAAATGATGATTTAGAGGGCAGGACTTGGCCTGTTTCCTGTTTTGCTCAGTGTTTTAAATACCTTATGCCTAAAGCCCAGATTTCATTATAGGGTGCACCCAATATTGGACACTTGGCAGTTTAATAAAGCGTGTTCAAATTTATTATCATGTGTGCCTCATACACGCTTGGAAACAGTGTGGAGATACCTTGCCACCTCCACAGTGAAGATTAAAAATCAAAACCAGGAGCTGGAGAACTAGTCAGTGAGTAAGAGCCCTTGCTGTGCAAGTTTGAAGACCTGAGTTTAAATCCCCATTTACAGTGTAAAGGGTCAGATATAGTCACATATCTGTAGCCCCAGTAACCTCAGTGCTATGCAGGCAGAGACAGGAGGATTTCTACAGTGTGCTGACCGTAGGCTAGTTCCGTGTTCAAAGAGGGACTGTCTAGGGGAATAAGGCTGAGAGATAGAACAGGACAACTAAAGGTCTTCTTTGGACTCTTCTCCTACATTAGACACATCTTGGGGGTCAGGGTGGGGGTGGAGAGAAAGACAGAGACAGAGAGACAGAAAGAGAAACAGACAGACAGACAGACAGACAGACCCACCCAAGCAGGCTGAAGAAGTAAGTCAACAGGACAGGCAGTAAGATCTGTAGGGGCTAGCAACATGGTAACATTATAGTTTGCATGCCAGTGTGTGCATGTGCGTGTACTTGTGCATGTGTGTGTGTAGCACACTTTAGGCAGTTATGAGACATCTGACATGGGTGCTTGGAACTATCCAGGTCTTCTGTAAGAATGGCATATGCTCTTAACAACTGAGTCCTTTCTCCAGTCCCTACAGATGTTACCTTGAACATGAACTATGTGCCATTCCCTATAGCAGACTAATAGACTGATCTTGGCAGAGTTGTTTGAAATCCACTAAAGAAAACCAGCAAACCCTTCCAAATGTCCCTCTAACTGGCTGAGTTCTTTTCTTCCTTAAATGCCAGCCAGCTCTCCTGCCCATCACCCAAGGTGAGGTCATACATGCTGAAAGAAGGGACTCCATTATGAAAAATATTATTTTAGAGCCGTGCAAGCCCACAGAGCACACTGACGAATCAAAGCATTCTATGGGCCGTGCACACGGCTGGCGGGTGGATCATTGTATTTTGGAACAACCTCATGACCATCAAGTTGATCTTGGCCAGCGCTCCCAGAGAGCTCCTCATGTTATCTGCTAACCAAACCCAGCCTTCCAATCTCTTCTCACACCCTCGCTGGGTTTCCTCCGAGCACAGACTGTCCACTCCCGCACCCAATGTTTATCAGTATCTCCTGCAGACTCATAGTTGTATATGTTTATAAAACAAAAAAACAAAACAAGTTCTCTGGGGGACCTGGGAGACAACTTAGTCAGTAAAACGCCTGCCATGCAAGCACAAGACCTGAGCTTGTGTCCTTGGCACTCACATAAAAAGCTGGGCTTAGTGGCACACACCTATAACCCAAGTACCAGGGATGTGGAGACAGAAAGACTCCTGAGCCTCGCTGGCCAGCTGGTCTAGATAAAGCTGTGAGCCCCAGTTGTCAGTGAGAGTCTCGGCCTCAAAAAAATAAAATAATAAAATAAAAACAAAACCAAAACAACAACAACAACCAAAAAAAAAAAAAAAAAAAAAAAAAAAAAAAACAAGTAAGGGAGATTTTTACAAAGGTCTCATCACGACAAAACTCTGTGGTGGCTGGATTTGAGCTAATAACAGAGGTCCCCAGCAGATAATGACTGCTGAATATCAACCAAGGCTCTGGCCAGGGAGGTCAGTCTCTATTGGGATGGGTTTGCAAATTATTGTCTTTGTGATGATAATCTCTGTTTTGACAGCAGCTGTCCTGAGGCTCTCCTCTCTGTTCTCTTCTATTTGCTCTTAATCTGCTAAAAAAAAAAAAAAAAAAAAAAAAAAAAAAAAAAAGCCACCGTAGGAAGGTTTTGTTAATGGAAAACTTTTATTTGAAAAGCAGTCAGTTTTCTTCCCATTTTGCTGCTGACAGGCAACAAGAATAAACAAACATTGAGGTTCTGTGAACTTGGACTTTACAGGGTGGCTGGATGCTCAAACACTTGTCCAGTGTGCTGGAGGCTTGGGGTTTAATCCCCAGAGATGCAGAAAGAGAGGGTGGCTCTCCCGTGCCCTCAGAGCCAGTCTACGGAATCCTTCCAGGAGCCACAAGGTGCTTTATTTCACTTGTGGGTGTGGTTCACTACAAAGACCAGTTAATATGCTTGGAAACCATGGACACCCCAATATTGCCCCACCCCACACTTGGGGAGTTTGGCAGAGGTCAGCTTGAAAATTGTATGTCTTTGAGATGTTAGAGGTTCCTCGTGCCCACCGTCAGTCCCAGGAATTTCTGGCTCACAAACCTATTTTGGCTTCCTTCCAATATGAAGCCAGCTCTGACATTCTCTTATGCTGTTTCCTGTTGTGGGCGTTTTGATTTAATTTTTAATGAGTGATTCACTGTCCATGGCTGTGTGTTTTCCTCCTGTTGAGCTGAGTATTAAGTCATGTTTCCTTTAAAACATTATTTTTGATATCAACCGAGCAATGTGGTGCTCAGCTGTGGAGACAAAGGGACCCAGAAAGGATGGCATTTAACCTGCCCTGGGAAATGACAGTTGTGTGCTGTACTGTTCTCCCAAGAGGAGACGCCTCTTAAACAGCCAGAGCGTCTCTTTCATCACAGCACAGAGCTCTGTAACTTTAAGAAGGGTTTTCAGGGGTTTTAGTGTTAATCTCGAGACCCTTGGAAAGCCTCATGCTAGGCGTCCCTGTTGGAAAGCCTGCCTGGAACATCAGCTCTCCCATTGTTGTGGGTCTTCCCTCATGTTTGTTATTCTCTCCACAGCAGCTTCTGTCTGCTCAGCCAGGTCATGACCTTCATCAAAATCAGCAAGAGAAATACAGGATTCCCCCAGAGCAGCTCCTCCTCTTTGGTCTCCTCTCTTGCCAAACTCTCCCCAAGTGCCTCTTTTGGTACCTCCTATAGGAGGTACCAAAATGAGGACCACCCCTGGCCTTATGAGGAGACTCTCCTCGCTGGCCTGAGCATTGAGCTGGGGCCTGCTGGATAAGTGGTCCCGGCTTTCCCCTATAACCAACTCAGTGAGGCCCCAGTATCATATTTTACAGTGAAACCTGTGCACTTGGGAATCCAGGAGGGTGATAAACGCAGCCACCAAAGGGCTCACAGAGGCAGCACCAAGGTGAGCAGGGCGAGTGGCCTGCTAGGTGGGGGAGGTCATGAAGCAAAAGTGGCAATTGTAAGAATGAGGGCCAGTGAGATGACTCAGCAGGTAAAGGCACTTACTTGCCTCAAGCCTGGTGAAGGGAGTTTGATCCTGCGTGATTAAAGGAGGAAATTAACTCCTTCGATTTGTTCGTCCTCTGACCTACACACTCTCTCTCTCTCTCTCTCTCTCTCTCTCTCTCTCTCTCTCTCTCTCTCACACACACACACACACACACACACGCACACTCACTACACACTCACACTCACACTTGCACTATATATATACATATGCATATAAGCACATAGACACGCACATAGACATGCATGCATACTGTTAGTAAGAATCCCAGAGTAAATGTTTTTAATAAGACCATTGAAGAGATATACTTCAGGGGAAGCGATGCTCCAGAAAGCAGTCTTGTTACAAGTGAAGACTCCTAACACTACAGCAGCTGGGAGTGTCCTGCTTTGAAAATGAGCTGCTTTGTGTTTATTTGGTAGAGTAGATTGAACCTAGGGCCTAACATACCCTAGGCGAGAGTTCTGTCCTTGAGCCCCACCCCCTCCACTCCCCTCCTCCAATATACCAATCTCTTCTTAACTCAACATCTTGAGCCGGGGCTCAGGAGGTGCTAGTGCAGAACAGAGGAGACAGGTGGCCTTGCCTGGCTCTCCTGGGCCCACTGGAGCCCAGGAGACACAAGGATACACCAAGAGGGGGGGCGGGGGAGAGAGCTGGAGCAACAGCCTTCCTCCTATTCTGATTCCCATTCCTTCCCCTTGGCTTTTGGATGCTGATCTACCTGTATCTAAATCTCAAGAGCCTCAGTGGAAGTCCAGATGCCTCGTCAGGAAACCAAACCCCAAGTTGGAAACCCAAGGTCCTCCTCAAAAGCCTAGGAACCACGGAACCACAACTGCATCTAGATCTGTACCACAAGCCCAAGAGATGATTAGAAAAGTGGCCAGCACTGGCAGGCGGTCCTCTTCCACAGCCCGCCCCAAACCCTGGTCGGAGAGCCATGGCTCCGGTCCAAGCGTCCGTAACAGTCATGTGGACAGCAGCCTCCATCTTTCACCCGAGAGTGCTGACCTCCTAAAACCTCTTAGGGTTTAGAAATGAGACTTACTTTATTTCAGTTGGGCTCCAGTGCGCTTTCTGAATGTGTCTGCCATGCATACTGCTGTGTCCTTACGATTTATTTTCATATTTTAGTTGGAAAGCCAGTAACCATGAGAATTAAAGCAATAAACAACCTGCTGCTTCCACCTAGATTTGGTGAAAGACCGAGTCCTACAGGGGTGGGGGGGGGTGTCTAAGATACTGGGGGTGATTGTCTGATGTCCTCAGACTAATAGCCAGAGGTCTCCCCCCTTGAAGACCATTGCTGAAAGAGAACAAAACATCACAGGGAGGGAGCAGGAAAACCCAGGACGGACACTGGCCCACTGACACAGAATCGGCCGTCCAGCTGAAGGCAGGACTTACTTTCCTATTTCCCGTTTCCTACTCGATCCACGTTTCCTATATGTGACTCATAACTTAAATCATGCTTGGTCGGATCACAGCCCAGGGCAGAGGAACATCTATTTTATCCCATCCGACTGTGCCACGAGGCCGCGAGGGCCATCACTGGTGAATGAACTCATTGTCTCTGAGTCCCCAGGACTTGCCCAGCACCTAGCAGATCTGAGAAAGCTTGAAAACGAATCCATGACTCTGTGAACAAATGAGCAGACGGGCATGGGGAGAGAGGGGGTGCTTCACTCAGCCCAGGGCAGCACTCACGGTGAACAAGCCAGACGCATCAAATTCGGGGCCACTTGATCAAAGGGCACGGAAGAAAAGCTCCTTTCTTCTCCTGTGCGTCCCCTCTGGACTAGTCCTAATCAGTGTTGCATTCTTCACTTCTCTCTAATATCATATACTCCCTCAGGCAGCAGAGTACTCTCAGGCCTTGGACTTGGCAGGAGGAGGGCGGCCACACAACCTTCAGTTTCCTGTGCCTGAGCCCTGTCTTCTGCAGGGCAGTTAGGTGGAGGGGCAGACAGTAGCAGATGAACCACGGGGAGTGTGGCAGAATGTGGACAGGGTGTGGATCAAGACACCAAGATCGTGGGATGTCTGCCATAGCCCATTTTACCTGCAAAACACAAACTCAAATGGTAACAGATTTAGAATGGGTATCAGAGCAACAGTTCGGAGCCTTAGGCCTCTAGACAGGGCTCTCCTGATCACATTCCTCTGGAGCCAGCACTGGGAGTGGGTCATGGTCAGCTTCCTGTGTGCTCACCCACAGGGGTGGTAGAAACAAAAGCATGTGTCCTTTGCAGCTAGAGTTGAGTGACCCCTGATTTCTTACCTGTTTCTGAAATGGTCTTCCCTGTCTGTCACACCCAATACCCAAGGCTTGCATATGCCCTGCCTCTCTGTTCTACTGCATGGTGCTATCATGGGAACATATCCCACTGTTCAGACCTGCTGTGTTGTATATCCTTTTCTAATGAGATCATGGGTCTTCTGGGCAGAGCTCTCTCTCTCTCTCTCTCTCTCTCTCTCTCTCTCTCTCTCTCTCTCTCTCTCACACAC